>NW_027397069.1:29622338-29719506 GCF_003265705.2 Callorhinus ursinus | reverse complement strand
CCCTAGGAAATACATTTTAAGATTACAAATTCCCTCTTGAATACTGCTTTGTCTGCATCCCATGGGTTTTAATAAGGGTCATTCCTTGTAATTTGTATTTTGATTCCTTCTTTATCTCAAGCATTTTTTAGAAGATCATCTTAAAAATTTTATTTGAATAAAAAAATTTTATTTGATTGGATAGAGGAGTTTTATTACTTTATTATCAATATGCAGTTTTATTATAATGTGGTCACAGAATGTAAATATTATGATTCAGAACTGCAGAATTTATTTAGATTGTCTTTGTGATACGGTATATGTGGAGAGTTTTTGTGACAGTCCCACCATGTTTGAAAGGATGTATACCATCCCCTTATGAGAAATATATTTCCATATGTAAACTAAATTGTTCAAATTCTTTTTATTTTATACGATTCCTTTTTTTTCTTGACCTAGACCCATAAATTAGGAGATGTGTGCTAAAATCTCTCACAATGATTTTGAATTATGAGATCCTCTTGGGGTTCAAGCAATATTGACTTTTTATATTTCAAAGCTATGTCATGAGATTAAAAGTTGCCTGCTATCCTTTAACACATATATTTTATTGCATATATTCTTGGTAGATTTTTAACTCTTTATCATCACAAAATATGACTTTCATTTGAGTTTTTTCTGGTGTTCCATTTTTGTACCTGATTTCTTCATCTTATATTTGCCTAACACATCTTTTTGCAACTGTTTTCAAATATCCTGAGTCATTATATTTTAGAAGTATCTCTTGAAATTATCACATATTTGTATTTATTCTTTTTATTCTACCAAGTTTGATATCCCACAAGTTTATTGTTTAACAGCAATAAAATTTTATCCTTTCTCATTTATCATGTTTTTCAGGTTTTACTTTTTATACATATTAAAATTTTTTAAATACAAATTGTATATATTTAAGGTGTGCATGTTTACTACAGTCATGCTAATTAACATATCCATCTCCTCACATACTTACCATTTCTGTGCATGTGTGGTGAATACCTCTGAAATCTACTTTCTTTGCAAATTTCCAGTATTCAATACAGTATTATTAATGGTAGTCACCATGTTGTACATTAGATCTTTATACTTACTCATCCAACGGTACTGCATCTTTGTGCCCTGTCATGTTTTTAACAACTTCTGACTCCTGATGCTTTATTTTATTCTTTAGAAACTTGTTTCTTTTATTCTACAGTTTCTTGGTGGAACGGGTTTTCTTTGTTCCATTTTTTTTTTTTAGCCATTTTTAGATTTTGTTGATAGACAGTTCTCCAGAGATCTCATGCATTTCTACACATCTTGTAAGCAAAGCCATAAGTGCTCTTTGTTTCAAGCTATCTTCTTCGGAGTGTTTATACAATAAACAGCCTTAGAAGATAGAGGTAGTATGTCCCTCCAAGGCAGAGAGCAGGACTGGTAGCACCTGAGAAGGGAGAAGCCATGCTTGTCTCTGGAGCAAATGACAGCAGGCTTACTCTCCAGTAGAAAAGATCCAGCTTCCCAGAGTTCATGGCTCCTCTTCGGTAATAGGGTCCATTGCATGTGCTCCGGCAAGGTGCCACCTAGCCCTCTCTAGGCCACCCACTGAGACCTGGAGTGCAGGTGACCAGGGCAAATATCCAGATGTTTATTCTACTTGCTGAGAATAATAATGTCCTTCGTCTCTGGCCGTGACTTCTGTGTGTCTTCTCTCAGTATCCATGAAGCTGTGACAGGCGAATTTGTTAGCTTCCAAGTCAGGTACCATCTCAGACCCTTCACATTTCTTGACAGCTCGTACATACAACTTCTGGTTCTCTATTTCAATGTTTCTCAACATGGAATCGGTAGACCAGGGGAATATTTTTGCATTAAATGAGGACATTCTGAGTGTGGCTTCTTGAGGTGAAATGCGATTGGCACCACCAGATCCTCTCGGGCTAGCTTCAGATGGGCTACAGCTGCTGGCAACAAGAGCAGGTGTGAATTAGAAAGTATGAATTGTCAGGACTGGGAAAGTTCAGAAACCCTAAAAGGGGAGACGGCACTGGTGTGGGTAAGGCAGGAAGCAGCAATGAGACATGAGAAGCTGCAGAAATCATCAGATCAGCAAGGAGCTTTGGGACACACTGAGAGTCTTGGAGCCCGGACACCTCGGGGGCTTCCTCCAACCTACAAGATAACCAAGAATCAGAGGGCTCCGGATAAGGACAGAGTCTCAAGTCCAGTCCTACCTACTGTGGGTTCTAATTTTAGATTCAGACTTCGTCACTGACCACCTGTAACCCAGGATTCCTTTGTAAAAAGCCCCTGTAGCTTGAAAGGCCTGTGGCCTATGGTTATATTTATAGCCTGATAACTTCAATCTAGTTATTGTAAAAAGAGCAACCAACTTGAGAGGGGCAGTGTGAAAAACGAGGCAGACAGTGACTGTGGAACAGAAATAGAAGCGTGGTCTGAGTGAAGGAAAAGGCAAGGCCCTAAACTATCAGTGAAGAGTCAGCCTCAAAAATGTCCACGTGGCACAAACCAAAGGCTCCTGAGAGGAAGTTGCAGGGACCAGAAAACCCCAGATTCACTCCCTTTCCTCTGAGGCAGGTGGCCCCGAGTGGGGCTAGCAGTAGTCCCAACCTTGGGGATCCATACCAGAACCGAAGTATTAAGGGGGAGATGCCTGGCACCCAGCTCCTACTGATGCTAAGTGTTCACAAAGCCAGTGTTGCCTGGAGCTCTTGAAAATTCAGTGCCAAGCAGTGACTGCTTCCTGCCATTAGAGCTCTAGCACTGGCCTGACCCCTCTAATGCTCAGAGTTGCCAAGTTTCCATCACAATGGGCCCTACGGCTCAAAAACCCATGTTCCACCAAGTGAGTCTCTCCATCTGGCACCTTTTCTGTTCCCTGTGTTTATACGAGTACCTGTGCAGGTCCCAAGACAGCGCCATTGGTTTCCATCCCTACCAGATCACCAGGAATCAAAATCCGAAAGACAGAAAGGATCCTAGCAGTTGCACAGATCATGGGCCCAAAGTATCAGCAATGAAATGGACCTCTTTCATGTTGCCTCTGGAAGCAAATGTCTGAAACCCTCCTTGCTGCAGTTCCTTTTGGCTCTGAGAGGTATGAACACAAATATCTGAAACCTTTGGCTTTGGAATAGTTGACCTGAACTTGATTCTGGCCACTCTGGGCTAAAGAATAGGAGTCGGGCAATCCTGTTGAATGGCTGGGAGCGATTGCTGGAAATGGCAGGTGTGAGAACTAAGGGATTGACTGGGACAGTACCTAAATTGTAATGACTACCGCTTTTTGTCATGAGTATGGCCATCACTATTGGATCCGTGGGGCTGAGCCTCCTGCCTCTCTGAGGAAGTGATGGACTCAGGACAAGATATAATTAACTCCCCCAAGTCTTAAAGTTACCTTTCCTCTAGGATGGTTCCAAAAAAATCCTCTCTCATTTTAGGCTTGCTACAATTAGGGTAGGAGCAGAAATGATGAGATGGAGGTCATGGTTGATCCAAATTGTTCGGGACCGGGAGAAGGCATCTGTAGTGTGAGCCTTAGGGATGCCGCGGCAATCTCCCTGCAGTGTTCAAAATGACCGACATTTGCTTATATTTGTATCTATAAAGTATTTTTAAGCTTGGATTGATTTCAGCACGTAAAGGAGACGTTTATAAAAAGGAGCTGGTAACCGTGACCAAAAATGAACCGTGAACAAAAATGAAAAAAAAAAATTGTTGAGAAATTAATCACGAATCAAAGGTACAAACTTACTCATTTTTTTTTTCTATTCATGTTTAATTGTTTGGGTTTGATTTGCAGGAGCATAAGATTGCCTCTGCTTCAAATGGAGTTATTTTCCATATTTTTCTCATTTGATATGATCTTGGGAAAAAACATAGATATCCCTTAAGAGAGACAAACAATTCACGTCATGAAAATGGGCCGCATAAAACTGTAATAAATACATATTCAAGGGCATAAATATGTAGTAACACATTGCAGCTAAAAATCAAATATGTGATAGGATTTCCCCTCGGGATAGAAACAGCCTGCATCAAAAGCAATTTACCCTTTCCCTGAAGGCCCTAAATGCCCCACATTCGCAATTCACACATCCTGCCTTCTGGACCACTTCTGACTTTAAGAATTGGTGATATTTTCATGTGTTCTTGTTTTCAAATCAGGGTGTCACTTCCAGGCAGGTAGGGTACAAATCCATATCTCTTAGAGTAACAGCTATCACCTCGCTTTTTCTAAATGCCCAAGACAGTAATTTACATCTTTTTTCCTCAGGATGTACAGAATAGATTTTCATCTCCCACTCCAAATGAAGTTTTATCTTTCTGTCCAGAGTGACAATTGAAGGAAAGCTAAGATCACTTTGCTTTTCACATTCTCTTCAAACATAAATCTTGTCAATATCTTTTAAAATTACAACTCTGGTAACAAAACAATTCTCTGGCCCTAACTCTGGGTTCCAAGCTCCCATCTTTCCATCAGATGCCAATTTCTAAGAAATTGCAGTTTAGTTGAGGGATGCATGAAGAAAACAAGGCACGGGAAGGGCCAAGACCTTTGTACAAGCAAGGCAGAGGACTTTGATTCCCCAGTCCAGGAAGATCTTGCGCCTGACTTATGTCCTCTGCTACTTGGGCTTCTGATCCACTCCCAAACTTCCCAGACTCCACCTGGGATGGTCCGTGCCTCCCTTTCCCACCCAGCAGGGAAGTCCAGGTGAATGCTTGGTTCCAAAGCTCCGCCTCCCTTGCTGGGCATAGGGCTGCTCTGGGGGTGGAAAGGGTGAATTATGTTAAACTCTAAACATAGGCCACCTAAGGATTAGCTGCTGGCCTTGACCACCACTATGCCTATTGTTACTGTTGTTATTATTCCATAGCCCTCTCAAGTTATTTCTGTGTTTATTTTATTTTCTTTTATTTAGCTCTTTCTTGTTTCATTCCATTGCATTCTAACCTTAAAAAATAGACCTATTTTTTTTCTTTTCTTTCAACTTTCTGAGGTGGAGGCGGGGAGGGTGCTTCAGAAAGTTAGCCTAGTGTCCTGTTTCATCGGGTCCAACAAAATCATGCCATAGTTTCAGTTTCTCAATATCTTATCATTTCACAAGATATCAGCCTTATTTCCTCACTTGAGAAATATCCATCGCTGTGCTCAAATAATGACAGATGGATGGATGTAGCAAACAGCTTTAATTTGATCTTAAATGTTTTCTCAAAGAAATGAGGCAGACAAAAAGTAGTAAAAGTAATCAGTAAGTGGAATAAGTGTGCCTAAAATTTTCTGTTGCTTAAGTAACAAAGAAATCTAATTCTACAATTTGTTGAGGAGAGAGAGTTGTGGGAGGAATAGCTAACAAGCGGATGGGAGAATGATCTGGAAGCCAGAAAAAAAGTTCACCTCGTAAAAACAGAATGCATCATATTTTTACCTTTTTTTAATTTTTAAAGATTTTATTTATTTATTTGAGAGCGAGGGGAGGGGCAGAAGGAGAGGGAGAAGCAGGCTCCCCGCTGAGCAAGGAGCCTGACTCAGGGCTGGATCCCAGGACCCCTGAGATCATGACATGAGCCAAAGGCAGATGGTTCACCAACTGATCCATCCAGGTGCCCTCTATTTTTACCTTTTTGAAAACAAGAATGTCTATGGAATGAACTGAAGTGTTGTCTGCTTAGTTTTTATGTTATTTAATTTCATTTTATTCAATAAAAAATCTGGACATGTACTCATGTACTGGTTAATTGCATTGTTGTTAAATTCAGAGAGTCATAGATTCTACTAGTTCTACTATTATTGTCATCATTTATTAGCCAATCTTAGACAAGCTACTTACCTCTCTGTGCCTCAGGTTCCTTATCTGTAAAATACAAATAATAATAGAATTTACTTTTTAAGGCTGATTTAAGAATAAAATGGAATATTGTATATGAATTATTAAAAAAGTCTATTCCATTATAAATAATAAGTGTTATCCATTATTATACTAAGATTCTTTGTCAGTTTTATGAAAATAATTAGATATATTAGGAGCATGAAATTACTAGTTTTCAAGCTAAAATTTTCTCAGATCTACAAAATATGGAGCTATATAAGCATAGAACTACATAAAGCTATTTTAAAAAGAGTCAATCATAGAGATTTCACTCAGACATCCTTTGTTTTTGTTTTTTAATTGGAGCACAGGCTGGGTGTTGATTTAGTCATTTTCCCCAGATCTTGGCCCACTAAGACCTTACAAGATCCCTTTTTTATCTCATTTAATTTTTGATTTTCCCCCTCTATTCTCCATCCTCACTCTCCTTCCTTCCTTGGCTATCTAACACTCACAAACACAGCTGCCTACCTTGTTTATATGTTTGTAGCCTTGAAAAGAAATATTGAGTTGTTTTATGTATCCATTGTTTTTTTTTCCTTAAAGATTTTATTTATTTATTTGAGAGAGAGAGTGCATGCATGTGCGCGAGCTGGGGGACAGGCAAATGGAGACAGAATCTCAAGCGGACTCCATGCTGAGCTCGGAGCCCTTTGCAGGGCTAGCTCTCATGACCCTGAGATCATGACCTGAGCCAAAATCAAGAGTCAGACACTTAACTGACTGAGCCACTCAGGTGTCCCTATGTATCTATTATTCTTAAGCGACACAAATGATATTATACTATGGATTTGAGTTGTTCATATATATTTTACTCATCACCATGTTTATAAAATCTACTTGTGCTTCTGCGTATACATCTAGTTCATTGTCTCAGACGGCTGCATACTATTCCATGCATCCACAACATTTTACACATTCACTCACCCAGGGAGTCACCTGAGTAGCTTTCAGTGTCCTGCTACTACCGTTTCCATTATAATAAATGTACTTTTTCCTATTCTCCTATGTAGCTATAAATGAGTGCTTTCTGCATGGGGGAAAGACCATAACTGATTGCACTAAAATGATTACGTTGCTCTTCAGAATGATTGTACTATTTCCTCACTTCCTCGCCTACCTTGGCATTACTCAAGCATTTCTCATTTTTGCCAATCTAAGTGTAAGGAGGTTTTACATTGTTGTGTTAGTCTACATTCTTCTAACCGCTAGTGAACTTGGGTTTCTGTTTATGTACTTATCCGCCATCTCTACGGAGTCCTTCTTCATGCATTTCATCCATTTGTTCTATAAGATTCTCTTCCTATCTTTAATGGATTTACAGGCTTTGCTTGTATATTTGAAATATAATTTAGAAGTTGCAAATACCTTCTCCAAGTCTGTTATCCATATGGTGATCATATTTGTGCTGTTAACTCATTGAAGAGAAGATTTATTTTTATGTAGCCAAATACTCTATTATTTCCCCTTATGGATGATGCTTTTGAGTTAGTGTTTAAGAAGTCTTCTTCCAAAATATATATATATATATATATATATATATATATACACACACACATACACATTGCCAAGACCGATGTCAAAGAGCTTATTGCCTCTGTTTTACTCTAGCAGTTTTATGGTTTCAGGTCTTACATTCAAGAATTTAATCCATTTTGAATTTATATTTGTATATAGTAAGATAGTGGTCCAGTTTCATTCTTTTGCATGTATCTGTCCTGTTTTTCCAACACCATTTATTGAAGATATTATCTTTTCCCCATTGTACATTCTTGCCTCCTTTGTCACAGATTAATTGACCATATAAGCGGGTCTCTTGGGTTCTCTATTCTGTTCTAGAGATCTATGTGTCTATTTTCATACCAACAATACAATTTTTTTCCAATACTATTTTGATTACTATAGCTTTGTAGTGTAGTTTGGAATCAAGGTGCATGATACCTCCAGCTTTGTTCTTTCTCAAGATTTCTTTGGCTCTTTGAGATCTTTTATGATTCCATACAAATTTTAAGGGTTTTTTGTTGTTGTTGTTGTTCTAATTCCATGAAAAATACCATTAGTATTTTGATGGGGAATATATTTAATCTGTAGAGTGCTTTGGGTAACATGAACATGTTAATGATATTAATGCTTCCATTCCATAAGCACAGAAAATCTTTCCATTTGCTTGTGTCATCTTCATTTTCTTTTATCAGTATCTTATAGTTTTCAGTTACAGGTCTTTCACCTCCTTGGTTAAATTTATCCCTACGTATTTTATTCTTTTTGATGCAGTTGTAAATGAGGTAGTTTTCTTAATTTCTCTTTCTGATAGCTTGTTATTAGTGTATAGAAACACAACCAATTTCTGTTTATTAATTTTGTATCTTTGTAGACCAGTCTCTTCAGGCAAGAACAACAAAGCTAAAATAAACAAATGGGATTACATTAAACTAAAAAGCTTCTGCACAGCAAAGAAGCCATCCACAAAATGAAAGGGTAACCTACTGAATGGGAGAAGATACTTGCAAATCATACGTCTGATAAGGGGTTAATATCCAAAATATGTAAACAACTTACACAACTTAATATCAAAAAATCCATCAGCCCAATTAAAAAAAGGAGCAAAGGACTTGTGTGAACATTTTTCCAAAGAAGACATGCAGATACCCAATAGGCACATGAAAAGATGTTCAACATCACTAATCTTCAAAGGACTGCAAATCAAGATCACAATGAGATGTCACCTCACATCTGTCAGGTTGTCTATTATCAAAAAGAAAAGAATAACAAGTGTTGGCAAAGATGTGGACAAAGGAGAACCATCTGCGCATTTGTTTTGCTTCTTAAATTCCACGTATGAGTGAAATCATATGGTATTTGTCTTTCTCTGACTGACTTATTTCACTTAGCATTATACCCTCTAGACCCATCCATGTTGCAAATGGCAGGATTTCATTCTTTTCTTTCACTGAGTAATATTCCATTGTGTATATATACCACTTCTTTATCTATCCATCAGTCCATGGACACTTGGGCCATTTACATAGTTTGGCTATTATAGATAATGCTGCTATGACATTGAGGTGCATGTATCCCTTTGAATCAGCATTTTTGTATTCTTTGTGTCATACCTAGTAGTGCAATTGCTGGAGTGGGGGGGAGCTCTATTTTTGACTTTTTGAGGAATCTTCATACTGTTTCCCAGAGTGGTGGCACCAGTTTGCATTCCCACCAACAATGCAGGAGGAACACAGGGGGAAAAAAGAGAGAGAGAGAGGCAAACCAAGAAACAGACTCTTAACTACAGAGAACAAACTGATTGTTATCAGAGGGCAAGTAGGTGGGGAATGGGTTAAATAGGTGATGGGGATTAAGGAGGGCACTTGTGATGAACACTGGTGTTGTATCACTAAATTGTATACCTGAAATTAATATTACACTGTATGTTAACTCACTGGAATTTAAATAAATTAAAAAAAAAAGAACACTCATGGAGGGTTGGCGGGAATGTAAATTGGTGCAGCCACTATAGAAAACAGTATGAAAGGGGGCTCCTGGGTGGCTCAGTCGTTAAGCGTCTGTCTTCAGCTCAGGTCATGATCCCGGGGTCCTGGGATCGAGCCCTGCATCGGGTTCCCTGCTCAGCGGGAAGCCTGCTTCTCCCTCTCCCACTTCCCCTGCTTGTGTTCCCTCTCTCGCTGTGTTTCTCTCTGTCAAATTAAAAAAGAAAGAAAGAAAGAAAGAAAGAAAGAAAGAAAGAAAGAAAGAAAGAAAGAAAGAAAGAAAGAAAGAAAGAAAGAAAGAAAACAGTATGAAGCTTTCTCAAAAAATTAAAAATAGAGCTACCGTATAATCTAGGAATTCCATTTCTGGGTATTTATCCAAAGAAAATAAGAACACCAATTCAAAGAGACATGCATCCCTATGTTCATTGCAGCATTATTTGCAATAGTCAAAATGTGGAAGCAACCTAAGTGTCTATCGATAGATGAATACATTAAGAAGATGTGGTATGTATATATAATAGAATATTACTCAACCATAAAAATGAATGAGATCTTGCCATTTGCAACATGGATGGGCCTAGAGGGTATAATGCTAAGTGAAATAAGTCAGCCAGAGAAAGAAAAATACCATATGACTTTACTTATATGTGGAATCTAAAAAACAAGACAAATGAACAAATAAAACCAAAACAGAAACAGACTCATAGATATAGAAAATGAACCATTGGTTAGCATAATGGGGAGATGTTCGAAGATGAGCAAAACAGGTGAAGGGGATTAAGAGGTACAAACTTTCCATTATAAAATAAATAAGTCATGAGGATGTAATGTACATCCTAGGGGATATAGGCAATAAGACTGTAATAACATTGTATGGTGACAGTATGATAACTAGACTTATTATGGGGACATTTTGTAATGTGTACAAATATAGAACCACAATGATACATGCCTGAAAGTAATGGGATATTGTGTGTCAATTATACTTCAAAAAAAGTATTCCTCCCACCCTCTGCCAAAGTCACAAAAATATTCTTCTACATTTTCTTCCATTAGCTTGTCAAGATAAACAAAGCTGGATAATAGTTAAGGTCTGAAGCAGTAAGAAAAGGTTTTAGTCAGTAATACTATTGTAATAGGGAAGAGGGTTTAGCATGAACTTAACTCGACTGTACTGAAACAAAAGGTTGCAGTCTTAAAGGCTGGGGTGTGCTAAGGGAAAGGCACCGAGGAATGTGACTGTAACTAGGCCATCTGAATTTGCTAACTGGCATTTATCCAGAGGAGAAAGAGACTTCTATCTTTTTGACAGCAGACAGTGGTACAAACTGAAGCAAGGTGCCTACCCAAACGAGGCCCTTACCTTCCCACAGCGAATAAGAGAGAGCAAGCCAGTGTTAGCTCCCTGAATGTTTGCATTTTACTGTGATGACGCTCAGGTGCCTAAGGAAACAGTTTGGGGTGGTAGTTTTATATCTCAAAGAGCAAAGAAAAGATTTATAATTGTATCTAAAGTAACTGCTCGAAGACAAGGTTCAGCGGTTGTTTTCACTGGGGTTCTCCAGAGAAACAGAACCAATAGGATCCATGTATATATATATATGGATAGGGAGGCGGGAGGGTGAGAGAGATGCATTATAAGAAATGGAGGTTGAGGAGTCCCAAGACCCACAGTCGATGAGCTGGCGACCCAGGAAAGCCAAAGTGTCGTTCAGTTCAAATGTTGACAGGCTTGAGACCCAAGAAGATCTGACATTTCAGTCTGAGTCTGAAGGCTAGAATAAAACAATGACCTAGCTCAACCAGTCAGGCAGGAGGAGTTCTGTCTTATTCAAGGGAGGATCAGCCTTTTAGCTTTATGCAGGCCTTCACCTGATTGGATGAGGCCCACCCCCATTAGAGGGAGCAATCCATTTTATTCAATCTACCCATCCAAATGTTAATTTCATCCAAAGACACCTTCACAGATACACCCAGAATGCCGTTTGACCAAATATCTGGGCACCATATGGCCCATTCAATTTGACACATAAAAAAGGGACCTATTTGCCTATTACCAGGCTTTGGCTGGTACAAATAGTAAATTTTCCTGGCAGTGTTGAGCTTTCTCAGGTGGGCATTTTAAGGGATGGGTGTGGGGGACTGGGATCATCTTAGGGACACAGCCGGATGCTGCCGAAAGTCATGCTAGAGTTTAGTCACTTCTTAGTGCAGAGGTTTGGATGGAGTCATTGTCAGGAGTTCTGCAGCTCTTAAGCTTTAGCATTTACGTTTCAGATTAAACCATCCGGAATGTGTAATATTTGTATATTTTGTATATTTTATAATGTAACAACACAATTATTTTTCTCCATAGAGTAATACAGTTTTCCCAACATCATCTAAAAAATATTCTCTCCTTTTCTATTTGGATACCATCTCCATTATATACTTGTGTTTGTTTCCAAATTCTCTCTTCTGATCCTTTGATGTATTTGTTTCTATACCAGTGCCATGCTTTTGTTGCTACTTTGGCTTTTTAATCTAATTCAGTGGCTGCAGGGTAAGTATCACTTCTTTGTTCTTTTTAAAAAAATATTTAGTTATTTGTAGACTTTGTTCTTCTATGTATGGTCTAAAATCAGTGTGTTAAGTGCCTGGAGAAAATAGTGTGGACATATTTATTAAAATCATGCTGAATATGTAGAGTAATTTGGAAAAAATTGGTAACTTTAAAAACTAAATTAATACCGGGTGCCTGGGTGGCTCAGATGGTTAAGCGTCTGCCTTCAGCTCAGGTCATGATCCCAGGGTCCTGGGATCGAGTCCCGCATCGGGCTCCCTGCTCCTTGGGAGGCTGCTTCTCCCTCTGCTTCTCTCTCTCTCTCTCTCTCTCCCCCCATTTCTCATGAATAAATAAATAAATAAAATCTTAAAAAAAAAACTAAATTAATACCATCAATGAAAATGACATAATTATATTTTTTCAGGTCTTCTTTTGCCTTTTAACACTATTTATAAGTCATGTCTATAGGAGTCATGTATTCCTAGTTTAATTCCTAAATACAACATAATTACTGTTTCTCGTGTAGAAGTATCTTATTTTTGTTATTGTTTAGGTAAATGACATTGGCGTAACAGAAAGTTGAGGGTTTTTATTTTATTTTTTTTATTATGTTAATCACCATACATTACATCATTAGTTTTTGATGTAGTGTTCCATAATTCATAGTTTGCATATAACACCCAGTGCTCCATGCAGTACGTGCCCTCTTTAATACCCATCACCAGGCTGACCCATCCCTCTAACCCCTTCCCCTCTAGAACCCTCAGTCTGTTTCTCAGAGTCCATAGTCTCATGGTTCATCTCCCCCTCCGATTTACCCCCCGAAGGAGGGTTTTTAAATTTGTCTTGTATCCAGTAACTTTACTGAACTTCTGTATTAATCCTGAGAATTTGTTCTTCGGTTGTGTTTTATATGGTAATAATCTCATTAGTAAATAAGGACAGTTTTGTCCTTTCTTTTCCAAATCTTATCCTTTCCTCCTTGTCTTCTGTTTTGTGTCTATCCTGGCCAGGATTGTCAGTGGTGTGTTGAACTAGAGCAGTAGTTGTAGACATCCTTGTCTTGTTCCCAGCTTTGAGAGACATCATCTAAAATGTAACGTTGTTTTTTTTTTTAAGATTTTATTTATTTATTTGACAGAGAGAGACACAGCGAGAGAGGGAACACCAGCAGGGGGAGTGGGAGAGGGAGAAGCAGGCTTCCCGCTGAGCAGGGAGCCCCACGCGGGGCTCGATCCCAGGACCCTGGGATCATGACCTGAGCCGAAGGCAGACGCTTAACGACTGAGCCACCCAGGCACCCCTCAAATGTCATTCTTTAAAAAAAAAAAATGACATTTGATTTAGTTTCCTTTTTTTTTGGTAGATTAAAAATATAATTGAATTGAATGCTTTACCTTCATCTTGTATTTTTGGTATATACCTATTTGATCATGATATATTATTAAATAATATTTTTTATGATTTCATATTTATATGAATAAGTGAAATGGGCCATAATTTTTTTGCTTACTGTTTTTATTCTTTTGGTATCAAGTTTATTGTAGCTTCATAAAATAATTACAATATTATTCCTCCTTTTTTCCTATTTTTCACAAATTACTTAGATAAATAAATTAGTAAGTGTGTTTCACAACTTTGGATAAAACTTATCACAAAACCTTATGAATCGGGAGTTTTGGTGTGTGTTGGAGCATTTTGAAGGTTTAATTACCAATTCAATTTTGTATTCACCAAGATTTGGGCATTTTATATTTTTAACAAACATATTTATTTCATTCATATTATTACATTCAATAGAATATAGTTATTAATAATACTCTTGTCTTTATGTTATGGCTGCTGTAAATTATATCTTTTTACTTTATTCTGTTTATTTGAACATTCAGCTTTTTCATTTTTCTTTAATTGCTTTCCCAAATATTTCCTGTCTTATTAAACTTTTTGAAGAACCAGCTTTGCAATTTGAAAATATTCTCTAATTGTTCATTTCTTTTTCATTTTTTTTGCCTTTTATATTTCATTCATTTGATTCTTAAGGCAAATGCTTGATATAATTGTCTTCTGTCTCTTTTGTTTTTTGAATGAATGTATTTAAAGCTATAAGTTTTTCTCTTGTTTCTTTTTTCTAGGTCCCAGAATTTAGTATGTTGCACTTGGTTGTTATTTAATTCTGAGTATTTTCTGTTTCTGTGGTGAGCACTTCTATAACCCAAAAATTATTTAATAATTGGCTCTTTAAAAACTACTGACTAATGTGGGATTTTAAAAAGTTATGTTTTGTTATTAAGTCTTATTTTATCATTTATTCCTTGAATTTTTGGGGGTCTCTTTTTTTCAACAAAGTATTCTGTTAGATATAGTTTCCTATATACCCATACACATGTACACACACATACACACACACACAGGAGGAAGGAGGTGGGGGAGAGAGAGGGAGAAATGGAGAAAGAGATAGGGAGGTGAGGGGAAAGGGGGGGAAGAAAGAGGCAGCCCCCTTTTCTGTGACCACAATTTAGTTAAATAACACCAGTCTCTCAACAAAACAGTTCAAATTTCAATTACCATGGCATATTAACTATGAGTAATGGCATAAAGTACAAACTTCACTGCTAGCTTTTCAGCCCATAAATCACTACATAAATAACAGGCACACAGATCAGTGACCAATCACATCACTTCTTTCAAAATCTGTCTGTGATTGGTCACTGTGCATCTGTTACTTGGTTTACTCACGGACAGCAAAGGGTGCAGTTTCGTTGCCTTCTTGTCTCCCAGGGATAAGCCCAGGCAATAATATACACAAGTGGTGATAGTCAAGAGAGGGAATTAGGAAGCCAAGATAAAAGTGCCGTGAGGAAATGAAAAGAGACAATGGTAGAAATGAAATTCACATGGAACATAAAATAAATGGAGTTATAGAAGAAATAGCTGACCATGGGAGTGTTTTAACTGCCACTCTTGAAGAGATTGTAGATAGGAGGCCAGAGAAACTTAATGAAGGCGAACTTATGGGCATACATACAAGGGGAAAGGATGATGAAAAGAGTGCAGATGTCCCAAAGGAAACAATGCCAAGCAAAAGAACTCTGAAAGATTATTTCACAACATTGAAAGAGCAAAAGATAAAGTGTTGAAAGCTGTTCAAACATAGAAAAGAGTATGACAATTCTCCAAAGCAGAAAAAAGATACTTCTTTCGTACCATGTTACGCAATAAGATGAAGGCAAGCATTACTCAAATTACTCTTAAGTTTTTTTACAAAGAAAATACTAATTCCAAATTTTCTAACATTTAAAATTACAGTGTCCTATGTAAGTATTAGTTTTACTATTTTTTTCATTTCCTATACATTTATAACTGACAGTGATAGAGTTTATAATCCTTTAAGAACAATCTTCAAAGGTTACACAGCAATTATAATTTTTCCCAGTGATTACTAACTGCACTTTGCATGGTTTGGTGTGTGTATGTGTGCCTGTGCATATATGTATAATACATATACTATATATTCTCTCAACGTACAAATCACATTATTCAAATCTTTGCTGATACTTTTGTCTGCATGATCTGTCAATTTCTGAGACATATTAAAACTTTGAATTTGAAATTTTTGTTTTGTCTTTTTCTCCCCATTCTGTCACTGCATTCTTGATGACCATATTGTTGGCGCATATAGACTGGTGATTGTTCTATATTACTAATTTACTTTTTTCTTTTTATCAATATGAATAGACCTGTTCTTCCTTTTTGCTGCTTTTCTCTTTATAATCCACTATTTATAATATTAAATTGTTCCTTTATTTACTTCTTTCTTGAATGATGTATTCTCACCAAGCGTGCTTTCAAACAGACTCTTCAATTTATTTAAAGATTTTTAAATGAATTGCTTAAGGGAATTTAAATATCTTGAAAATGATAGTTTTGCTAGATATAAAATTATAAGCTCGATAATTTTTTTATAGCTGTCTGGAAATATAATCAGCAAATAGAATAGCTTTTGAGAAGTTTGTTGGAAATTTGATGCCCCTCTTTTTAGTTATTAATTTTTCCAGAAATTTTTAGTATTATCTTTGCCTATTTTGTACTTAAGTTTCATTGTAACTTTTTAGATGTAGCCATCCTGCTTAATATTTTATAAGCCCTTTGAATCTGAGGCCTTACTTCTTTCAATTCTAAAAAAAACTCAATCATTATTCTTTTTTCTTCCCTTCTGAGGCAGATGTTTTAAATACAGGTTTTTACTCTTCATCTTTCCTCCAAATCTCTTATTTTTTTTCCCTTTATGCTTTCCACCTCTTGTCCCTTCCTGGTGTCTTCTCTAAGATATAATCTTTCCACCTGATTTTTTAGCTCACCGGTTTGTTCTTCAGTTATGCCATATGGCTCTTGAAACTTTCTGTTGATTGTTTATTTCAATTAATATATCCGTATACCCAGTAACTCCTATTGGTTTCTCTCTATAGCTGTTTCTTCCTTTTTCATATTTCAAATATCTCTCTTTGTATTTTTGAGAGTATCTAAGCTCGTTTTATTTTTTATTTTATTTTTTTAAAGATTTTATTTATTTATTTGACAGAGAGAGATATAGCAAGAGAGGGAACACAAGCAGGGGAAGTGGGAGAGGGAGAAGCAGGCTTCCCGTGGAGCAAGGAGCCCGATGCAGGGCTCGATCCCAGGACCCTGGAACCATGACCTAAGCCGAAGACAGACGCTTAACGACTGAGTCACCCAGGCGTCCATAAGCTAGTTTTAAATTCTTGTTCTATCTTGTCACTTTTTTCTAATTCAGCTGGTTTGGTTATTCCATTTGTTTTCCTTCTTTTACAATTCTTGAGCTCATCTGATATCTATTTTCCCTGAGTGAGGAGTATAAGGATACCAGCTCTTGAAAGCCTGGGGAAAAGCCTGTACCCTTCTGGGTGAGGGAAAGGAATAGAGTACAACATTTAGACTTCTGACCCCCCTTACCACCAGGTGAATCTGACTCTTAGACCTCAGTGAATTTCTCTGTACCTACACTGCTGTTTTCTAAGAGTTGCCTTTGTGAATGTAATCTCTCACCAACAAGCTGGTGTTTGGAGGGCAATGGGGGAAAAGATATTCAGAGTCTGAACTATCCCACTCCTCGCCAGGCCCAGCATCACCCCAGTGTTCACCACACCAACACTTCTCACCAGCTCTGGTATGCTTCTGTTGTTTTTGCACATGACATTAGGGACACTGCACAGCATGCTCAACCCAGGGCAGTGTGGGACATCTCCAACTGATTTCCAAGAATTATCACAAATTTCCCGCATGCATCAGTAGTGCATAGGAGATAGGCTTTCTATTTTTTTTTTAAATATCCATAACAAATAGGACAGCCAAGTTTTCTTTCTTTTTTTTTTTTTTCCAGCCTAAACTTAATCTGGTAATTTCTGAAAATCTTTCTTTAAATGTCAGAGTGAAGAGATGAAGAAGGGGGAGGAGGAGGAGCAGGGAGAAGTTTGCACCAGAATTAGTATTCAGAACAAGTACAGGGTAATTATAATATAACATGAATGCTACAAAAAGGAAAGACAGGTTTCCTTTGACATCTCTGGCTACTCTTCTGAATTTGTTTGTTGATTCCTTTTTCTTTTCTCCATTTTTAAATGTCAGCTTCTCTCTTCTTACTCCACATTCTCGTCCAGGATGGATTCAGTCACCATTTACTTTACTTATTTTCTATAATTTTTTTGACTTAGAAATGTGTTTTCCAGCCCAGAGTAGTTATCTAAACTCGAACTCGGGTATACCACTGCCTGCTTAATTAACAACTTTGCTGAAAATCTCAACCAGGACCAGCTTCTTGGACATGTGACTTGTGCAGTCACAAGGCCCACATGCTTGGCTGAAGGTTCTGCTGTTCTCAACCTGAAATTTAAACAAGCATCCCACAAATGATATAGCCAATCCTGGTCTCAAAGTAATGTTAAATGTTACACGCCCACAACAACTTTCTTCCTTAAACGTGTCCTTTCTAGTGTTCCCTGGCTCGATCAAGGGCAGCTTTTCACTCAGCGGCCCTTCCCAGAGACAGGACTCATCTTTCTTGACCCTGCCTATTCCTCACACCACCTTTCTTGACCCTGCCTATTCCTCACACACACCTTGAAGACCACCTATCTTCAAGGATTCTGAGTCTTAGGTCCTAAGGATCTCTAGACATCAAATTCTTTCTAATCTGTTCACTAACAACCTACATCAAAAGGCCATCTTTCCTTGTGTGAACTACTGCAGTGACTCCATCTTCCCGCCCATGCCTCCTTGCCCTACTTCTCTCCCATATGCAAGTCCAGAGATTACTGCTCTTCCAGCACCAAGAGGCTTACAATCAATGGAGAATTTGAAAAAAAAAAAAAAAAGTAACTGCAAAATAAGGTAGACTGAATACATGCTAAATCAATGATTCAATCCTGTGCTGTAGGATGCAAAAGGAAGACATCTTTAATTGTGACTGATGGGAGAGAGGGGCCAGGTAAGGGAAGATTTTCACTTCAACATTATAGGGTTCTAACACATCGACTCTAAAACATATTTTAAAAATTTGACATAAACATTTTTTCTCCTCAAAAAAATCCATGTCTAATCCAGATTTCTTATTGATAATTAATTTTGCAGACCTGATACCAATTGGTGATGTATTTCCTTCCTCCAGTCTTTCCCTCTATAATTCATCCTTACATTGTTGCAGAATTTTTCTTTCTAAAATGTAAATTATGCCACTGTCCTGCTGATATGCTCCCCAGTGAGTACATAATGAAGTCCATCCTCTTTAGAGTAACGTGTGGTTTCTCACCAGCTAATTTCAGCATCCTTTCTAGCTTCCTTCCCAACTCCCTGTCCATCCCTCTGTTCACACTCTCCATCAACCATATGATCGAAGAATGCCCTGACCATTTTTGTGGGTCCACTCTCCTTGGGCTTTTCTCCAGCCTGGAGTGTCCTTCACACCTTTGTCCATCTGCTAAGCACCTATTGTCTTTTAAATTCTTACTCTTATGCTGTATTTTTTCTGTGCATTTCTCATTGCCATCCCTTCAGCTCTTCAACCTTCCCAAGAAATAAATCACTATTATTATATACATAGTGCTATTATAGTATTTACTATATTGTATGTATTGTCAGTTTCAAAATGCCCATTTTTTTTTCATTTTAACATCTCTGAAAACAGAACATGTCTTCTAATGGCAAAAATATTATTATGTGGCATAATTTATTTCTTAGTGTCACATAAAATAATGGTGCATCTTACAATTGATGGCATCTTAGATTAGATGACATATGGTAGTTCTTTATTATGAATCTCCCTCCCTTTCTAACTGTGAATGCGTTATGTACTGTAATACTCTAATTCACCTAAGGCATAATATATATGTATCCCATAAATAAAAAGTTGCCTAATTGAGTGGTGATACATGCACTTAAGCACAGAAGATAGAAGAAATATTAAAAGACAATATAATTTTGACTGGTGAATTCTGAATAAAGTCTGTGGATTGTACCAATGTCAATTTCCTAGCTTTGATGTCATACTATAATTATGAAGGATATTATCACTGGGGGAAATACAATTAAGGGTACATGAGATCCATCTGAGTATATTTTGCAACTTCCTGTAAGTCCTGAACTATTTATAATCCAAAGCCTGTTGTTGGAATAAATGCACAGAAATCCATTAAAAAGATTATATGGTTTTGACACCACTGTAGAGTGAAATCCAAGTGACATGTAAATGCTTGATAACTAGTTGTTATTGTAATTTTACATATTATTGACTGGTCCTTGACCTGTCAAAATTATCTCACTCATGTAACTAGCTATTGGAATGTATGGGGTGCCGATTCAAGGCCTCTTGGTATTAACAGACATTCCCTAGGCTTTGATCCTATGACTGCTCTGTGCCCCCCACACACAAAAGTCCTAACTTCATGTTTAATCAAAAAATTAGTCTCAGTAGTCAAGATGCAGTCTCTGTAATAGTTAAAATTTCAAATCTCACTTAGTGTTCAATTCCCCCCTCAACCACCCCCCGACTGCAGCTGGGTCTCTGCAGTAGACAAAGAAGGCTGTTGACTTCTTTTCTGTTTACTGAGCTTCTACAACATCCTTTGCTCTTCTTTCTCCTCAAGAGGCTTCTGGATTTTCTAGGTTGGTTGGAGTATATAAGTAGGAACAAAGTCTACTTGACTGACACCATGGCAAATAGGCAATAGATTCTTTTGGGATTGGAGAGTTTTTGGACCTGACACTCTATGGGCTTTGCAAACCTGACTCTCTTCCTCGTAGGCACCTTTGTGTGTTCCCCACATGTGGGAGCTTGGGTGTAGGTGGGTGGCTGTCTTGGCAAGGGTCATGTCTTCCGCTAAATGCTGAATGTCCTTGGCCCTCAGTAGAGCCCATTTTCTCTCTCTGCTCTGCTGCCTTAGGTCACTAGCACAGCCTGTTGCATTTGAACCCTCATCAGGACCAGCACCAGACCCAAACATCAGGATCATTATTAAGTTCCTCAAGTACAAAGCCCTGCCTCCCACAAGACTGGGGAGAAGGGAAAAGAGGCCCTCCATTGTTCCCTGTTGGGGTAGGAAAAGAGAGAAAATGCCATACTGTTCCAACATTTTCCAAAGTGAGTAGCCTCTCTACTTTCCAACTTCAACACTTGCATATGTTTGAAGTGGCTGTTTGTTGAGTCTTTAAAATCCATGGTCTACCAGCACCTTTGCTAGTTCTGCACCATCTCACTTTACCTTTCATCCATGGTATTAGGGCTGCAGCCAAGATGAGGGCAGAAACACTTCTGTGTTACAGCATCAATTTTTTCTATGGAAAAAGAGTATGAAACATTGGATATCCTATTGTTAATAGCAATGTCTTTTCGAGACAAGTGATTTTTTTTAAATAATCAGGAATTTTAAAAAAGATAAAAATCTTCAAGTTTCCAAATCATGTCATGTATTCATTTAATATACTTAATCATTTTAACATGTGTTTAAGAATATCTATATTTCTGTCAAATGGAACATGAGAAGTGAGAAAATTTCAATTGTAAATTAAATAAAATTACACCAAATAGTATTAAAGGCATATATATATGAAAACATTTCTGTCAAATGGAACATGAGAAGTGAGAAAATTTCAATTGTAAATTAAATAAAATTACACCAAACAGTATTAAAGACATATATATATATATATATATATGAAAACATTTCTACTTTAGCTGAAATTCCAGTTTAAGAACTTCTGTTGAAGAGAATATTTCTCAATAATGGCACTTCAGCAATATTTTGACATTTGAGATGTAAACCTGAAACATAATTTTAAAATAAGTGAAATAAAATCTATGCACATTTGTGGGTGAGTTTTACATTTAATTCTACATAAGTAGCGAGGATTGTGTGTATATGAGTGTGTATGTGTATGTGAACATTTATACATATACATGTATACACACAAATATGTACCTAAATATACTATGATCAGACCTTGCTTCTAATGTATATTGAATTTTTAAGATACCTTTCTGAAGTGGCTTTGTGTAATTTTGATGATCTTGTTTAATAAGGCATTTAAAAACAAAACAACAAATCTGAATAAAATATCCACTCTTTAAAGTCTAAGTCAAAGGCTATACACATGGAAGGCTGAAAAATAACCAGCTTTTAAATTCTGTCCTTTCAACAATACAACTGCACTTTCAAATGTGCTTTGTTGTTTTCTTTTAATTCACTAAAATTAATCTTATAGATGTAGATGCCAGATTTGCATTAATTAAAACTCTACTGTAGAAGCCAGGCTTAATTGCAATCAAATTTGCTTAATTATGCATGGCGAGAGATTCCCAAACGAGAAAGGTTTTAGTAAGGATTTTGGTTTTTTGCATTGACAAAATAAATTGAAATTGTCATTTTTTGTGTTTTATGTAACACTTGTAAATAATTTGTGGAGCACCTTAAGTCTTCTATGTAAAGCAATGTTATTGCTTAAGTAATTATAACAATCTGCATTTTTCATTGTTAATTGTGGGTGTCAGACTCATTAATTTTAATTTACAGACTGTAATGAAATTAAGAAAATTTTATGCTGATCTGCTGAAACTTGTCTTACAGGAAGTTGTTTAATACAACTAAAGTTTGAAAAAGTCAAGACTCATTTTTGTAATTTGTATTTCAACCAATACAATCATTCCCCAACAGTTTTTCAGTAAAATCGGACTTCAATATAAAAGCAGATCAACTGTATTAACAATTTTGGTTTTTAAAAATCACTTGATATTTCAAGTACAGTAGTAATTAAACTTCTATTTAAATTTAACTTAGAATTACACCTCTAGTTAAAGAAAATTTGCAAACATTAGAGTATAGTTTCAATTCTATCTCATTTGTTTTCTACGGGGAATCACGTTATTCGGGGTGGGGGAGACAGACATAACCAAAATTCGCTTTAATCATTCTTAGATCAATGGATTATCAGTACACTATTTAACTTACATCTCAATGTGGATCACTCTAATTATTTTATCTCAGATGTCTGTCATATATTCATAGCTTTAAAAACTACATCTGTAATCTAACTTGATTTTTAAATGTGAATTTAAAACAAAGTAATTCATTTGGAGATTAGTAAGACATACATTTTAAATAAAGAAAGTTAATGACAAGGAAAAATGCTAAATCTTTTTGATTTCATGTTAAGATGTTACATTCTGCTCTTAAAGCCTGTTTAAACTTTAAATGGTATAATTATTAATATAAAAATATAATGGAAACAGAAAGTATCTTTCATGCTTATTTAGTAGCAAGTCAACTCTTAGGGAAATTAGCTAAAGAGCCTTCACTTCAATTATTATTCAGCCAGTTAAAAATTCCAAAACAATTACTATAATTCTGCTTAAAGCCAAGCATGAAAGTTTTGTAGTCAAACACACTTAGAATTGTTGAATATCTCAAGAAGAAAATGACAAAGCAAAGATTTTTTTCATAACTAAGGCTAACCTTTAATTACAGGTCCTTTTAAATCAAGTTATTCTGAAGGGGTGAAATAAATCATCAAAAGGGTCTTGGCAGTGCATCACTGCATGTAATACTCTACAACAAGGTATTGGTGGTGGGTCAAACTTTTCCCCATTATTAACTTAATGGGAGACACACTAGAGATAAGGAATGCCTAGGCAAGATACCAAGTACACAAATAGGTACCAAACACCTAAAGGAGTTTTCCCATGACTTATAAACAATGAGAAAATTGTGAGACAGTGAGAATTCAGAAGGGCACTTTTTGATCCAAGACTTTAGCTTGAGGACTCCTTTTGTATTTTGTTTACCCTGAGAGAAGCTTCAAAATCTGTTCATTTTTATTTCTTCACAAGGACATTTGCCCACTGTTCCATTTTTTCCATTCTTAATTCCAAGCCATTTTCACCAGCCTCTGGGGAACCAAGAAACTCTAATACCCCAAATAAATTTTTCCATGATTTCCTGTACATGTTTTTAGGATATCACAAAGGACTTCTTTATTGAGATTCATTCTCAAAAAAAATTAAATAAAATAAGTAAGATTTAATATTCTATCACTTTTTCAAAGCACTGGTACAAGTATATACCAATGCATTAGCTGAATTTGTTTTCTGATGCTCCTCACTCTTCAGAATAATTTTTGTCTCCTAATTATGCTTTCGTCTTTATTCACGCTTAAATCTTCATTTTTAATTTGCTTTCTCATTAGGAAGTCATTTCTTTACCCTCTTGTCTCCCCTGTAATTCCCTATTATTTCCTACGTACTTTTTCCAGCCATATTGTCACCCTTCTGTCAGTCTTCGTTGCCCACATCCTAAATCCCGTTCTCTGTCCCATTTTAACCTGTCCTCTCTGCCCCTGGTTTCACCCAGAGATGCTATTATGGTGATTGATTTACACAGTGCAGAACATTCCATAGGTATCATATTGCTATACAACGTACACATCCCACACAACAATAAATCTAAAAATAACTAGCAAAAGGAGACGTTTAAGTTGAGAGTTAAAAGTGCTAACAGGGTCAACTGGTACAGTCATTGTGTGGATGGTGGTTTCACTACCTTGGAGACAAATGGGCAAGAGCCAATAGAGCTGGGCACTCATGATGAAATCAGTAATAAATCAGACACCGAGTATAAGCATGAATCAAATTACTATACTCCAATAAGAGCTAGGCACAGACTTGAAAGGAAAATATGTCATTTCCTTCCCTTTCCCACCATCTTACTTCTATCCATCTTTTGTCTCTTCTACTTGATGTCTGTCTTTCTCATTCCCTCCCTTATTTTTAAGTTTCCCTTATTTCATAATTTTCAAAAGCAGCAAAATTCATATGCGAATCCTGAACTGCTTATGCTTCTTATTAAATGTAATTTGATGTGTTAAGACCAGATTTCAGTCCTCTCGAGAGTCAGATGTGTAATGATGAATAACATCTGTATAACTTAAGAAGTGAAAGCCCGTTCACAATTCAGAATTGAACAGACATAACATCCAAAGATAATTTGTAATCTTCATACGGACCCTAATAAGAGCACTCTATCACTTGCAGGGAGATGTCGCTTTTTTGTTCTTTTCTCTTCTGTTCCTAGACTCGCCTTATTTCAGTTGTTCTTTCAATCACTCAGTAACCACCCTCCACTCGGGTGTAGCCACAAGTGCCTTTGTGTTAAACCACTTGTGAGACATATTAAGCACGACCTCAAACAATGCAGTAGAAATATTGATTCGTGGGAAGCAATAGCACTGGACAGAATGAACTAGCTCTTCTCTTAAATGGGCCACTCATTTAAGGCCAAAACACTGGTTAGTTTCAGAGGAGAAGCAGCAAAACAATAAATAGACTTTGCCAACTTCTTAGCTTTTCCTTAAGTGCTTCAAGTTTTTCTTTTTATTATGGAAAAAATCAAACATATCAATAAGTGAAGAGAAGAGTAAAATGAATCTGTGTACCTATCACACGAATTTACCAATTCTTTCCTCTCTCCCAATCTCTCCTGCCACTATATATTACATTGTGTGTGTGTGTGTGTGTGTGTGTGTGTGTATCACAGACATATTGTATAATCCATAAACCCCAATGCACTTTTAACCAAGTATTATTGTCTCTTTGGTTTAAAAAAGAGCGCTTTATCTTTCAAATGTCAGTGAAAACTTACTAGAGTGGTGTGTCATTTGAACTGATAAAAAAGATTTGTCTGTGTCTACTGTGAACAAAAAACTAACCTAGCCAGTGGGGATCTAGAGAGTTTAATTGTCACTTAGAGACTTTTAACCAACACTCTTTTCAGTGCCCCCCACCTTTAGAAGTATCTGGTGCTTCTCATTTTGAGTCCATTCAGCATTCTTGAGTGGAAATTAATTTGCATTTGTTGGTTTTCTCTGGTATAAAAGCACAGTTATCGTTTATCTAGAACTCTCATCTTCAAAATTTAGTTGGTATCACTTCTACTGTTTTATCATTTATATTTTCTTTGTTCTTATAGAATTATACTTCTTTTATTCTTTTATTTTCATTTTAGTTAATTTCAGGAATAAATAGGTATTAGCTAAACTTGTATGTCCCCACATTAATGTGTAAGACATTTTTACTTGGCCATTGATACTTACATTGATGGCACATTCCATGTGACAATGGTGGGACTCTCACAAAGTCCTCCTCAGCAAAGAGGAGAGGTCAGGAAAATTACACTAGGGAACAGGCAGAAGGAACACATTGCTTATGCCTCTGTTTCCTATTCTATATCTGACTTTTTTCTTTATATTAACAAAGACTTATTCCCAGAACTCTCCTTATATTTTGATTAATAATATATTTGCAATTGGCGCAGAAGTAGAGCAGAGAGGAATTTAGGTGTTACATGTACCCTATGCAGTTTCTTCCTTTTCTGGGAAAATGTCACTTGCAAAACATACTGCCCTTTTACACTATTTATAATGAATATTTTTAAACAACATCTGTCTTGTGAACATGTAAAGTAGGAATTGTGTGTAGGTGATATGAAACCATCAGCTATAGAACTCTGAGGGACAAAAACATGTTGACAGAGCAAGCTGAGAGTGACCTAAGACTACATCCGAAGCAGTTGGGACCAGGGAGTGAGTCATAGAAATGATCTCTTATGTTTTGATCTAGTTGCGATCTAACTGATTTGTTTACATGCCATTGAAAACAACCTTGAGTAACCTAAGATTTCTGAAGAGGGGAATTGAAGAATATTGGGTGGCTCACAGAAAGAAGCTGAGGCTGGAGAACTGGGCTTAGAAGCTGGGCAGGAGCAGAGGCTCCGCTAGGAGTCTGGATGCAGGTCTGCTTATCTTTTCCGGCCAATGTCATGGGAACAATGGAACTCCAACCGTGTCTCCTTGCCCACATCACTCTGTGCAAGATTCCCAGTCCCTAACAGTCCTCCTGGCTACCTCTTTGTCGGGTGTCTACCCTTGCCTGTATCAGCCTGAGGAGAAGAAATATTTGGCAGAAAAGACTTTCAGAGAGCCCCTCCTTCCATCTTGCTTGCTTGCCCCGTGCAAGGATGTGGTACCCTGGTTACGATGCCACCCAGACACCACACTAGGGAACAGGGTCATTACCAAAAGGAAACCTGAGCGCTGTACATCAGGGAGCATGGCCAGTGGAAAGGCAAAATAACAAAGGTTTACCTTGCCCCACTACCTCCTTTTTCTATATAAATCTATTAGTAATGATTGCAAAGATGAGAAAACAGCAGACTTCTATGAATAAAATAAGCAATCAATTGGATTATTATCTCTCTGTTTTCTTTAAACCTATTCTGCCTTGAATAATGACATTCTTAACATTTTGCTAAAAATCCTACTGTCTTGTTCTCCCCAAGAATGAACCCTCCCCTACGTAGTCTTTCTCCACTCCACCTGACCCTCTTCCACACTCTTGGAAGGACCCTGCACCCAGAACAGTTTGCTCATTCTCTTCACTATTGAAAATATGTGATTATGAACAAGTGATGCTATGGAAGTAGTCTATACATCATTATATCACTCTTCACTGTGTTCCTTTTTTTAGCCAAAAAGGACAATATTCAAAATTTAAAAGAAAAAAATCCAAGCTGGGAATATATCCCCCAAACAAGGTGTTTCCAAGTGTGAAGCATGATGCCTAATAATAATACCTCATATTTATAGATAACCCTCTTCCTAGTTGTCAGAACACTATGCATTATATTTATTCATTCTGCCAATACTTACTGAGCCCCTATCATGTGCCAGACATGGTCAGAGCCTAACAATGTCCTGAAGGTAGTGCCACATGATTTGCTGTTAGATCAAAGGTGGGGTGTGAGAAAAAAAAAAACAAATCAAGCATGACTTCCTTGAGACGTGGGTGGAGCAAGTTGTAGGGGAAAATCAGGAATTTAGTTCTAAAAAAGTCAAGTTTGAGAATCTTTTTAGATATTCAAGGATAGATGTTATAAAGGCAACTGGACTTGAGTGCAGAGATTAAGTTAAAAAAAATATATATATATATATATATATTTAGCAGTTGTCAGCACATCACTGGTATTTAAAGTCATGTGCCTGAGTGACATATCAAGGGAAAAACATAGACAGAGGAAAGATGGAATCCAAAGTCCAACCCCCATGTCATCCCAGAACTAAGGGAAGAGGGCCAAGAGGAGAGAGAGGAAACCGAGAGCATGCAGAGTCCTGGAAAACAGGTGAAGAAAGGATTTCACTGAAGAGAAGCGATAGTTTTTGTTAAATGTTGATAGTGGGTCAAGTCAGAGGTGGACTAAAAAATTGACTGTTGAGATTGCACAGCACTGGTGACAAGAAGAGTATTTGGGGTAGGGGTGAGGGCTGGAGAGGCTGACTGGAGAAGTTTGAGGGAGAATGAGAACAGAGGAATTGGAGACAGCAAATATAACCACACTTTTAAGGAGTTTCATACTAAAAGGTTTCAGAGACACAGGGAGTATCTTGAAAAGAAAGAACCAAGAGAAGAGAACAACCAACAGAAGGCATGTTTTTTTTTAAGATTTTATTTATTTATTTGACAGAGAGAGACAGCGAGAGCAGGAACACAAGCAGGGGGAGTGGGAGAGGGAGAAGCAGGCTTCCTGCTGAGCAGGGAGCCCGATGTGGGACTCGATCCCAGGACCCTGGGATCATGACCTGAGCCAAAGGCGACGCTTAATGACTGAGCCACCCAGGCACCCCAGAAGGCATTTTAATATGGGAGAAATGATAGCACTTTCCTCTGCTGAAGGAAGAGGTCCAGGGGAAAGGGAGAAGCATTTGCCATGGAAAAGAGGGGAGAATTGTTGCATCAAGGTTTTGGGTAGAAGACAGTAAACAAGTGAAGGGGGTGGTGCTTGCAGGAGAACGGAGACTCCATCCACAGGAACAGGAAGGCAAATGGAGCAAACAGATACAACAAGGAGGTGGGTACCATGGTGGGCTTTAGAGAAGTTCTGTTTGGGCTGATTCTGTTACCTCAGTGGAATAGGAAGCAGCAGAGGGAGTATTGAACAGAATTTCTCGGAGAGCACTATGTTTCATTGGAGATTATAAGTCTGTTACTACTGTAATGACAGAATCTGGGACATTTGGGAAGTGACTAAGGGAGGGTGCAGAGGAAGAACAAGAGGAGAGTCAAAGAACGGATAGTGAAGCTTTACCTCCTCTTGCCAACTCTCCTTGGATTTGTCCTCCACCCCCACGCACCCCCCACATCTCCACCTCCAGAAGGACACCTAATGCTAGAGCACCTCTTCGCTTGGCAGGGATCTTAGCAATTAGGTAATTCAACCATCTACCTTATTAGCGTCCCCTCTCGAGGTGTTTAAATTCATTTTCTCTGACTAGAACACTATGCTCCTAGATCTTTGCACAGACCTCTCATCCCTCAGATTTCACTTCTAATATCTTTTTCTCAAAGACCGCCGCAGACCGCCTGCTGTAGTCCAAATATTCCAGTCCCCTCAAAACTGGAAACTCAACTGATTATATCTCTAGGTCTCGGGGGGGTGGTATATGCAAAATTAGGAGACTGGAGACTTTGATCTAATTCTAAGTAATCTTTATTCCTACTTTCAAACATTAGGATGGTTTATAATTATATGCACTCAATTTATAAATTATTTCAAGCCTTACACCCAGTGTCTTCCTGGTTGCTCTCCTTGGACACACCCTTATTGTGACTGAGCCCCTTTCACCTGGTTCCCTGTCATTTCTTAATCTTGGTGCTTGTATTCATTTCCTGTGGCTGCTGTAACACATTGTCACCAACTTGGTTGCTTAAAACAATAGAGACTTACCCTCTTAGAGCTGTACGGGCCAAGTCGTAAATCAGTAGCACTGAGCTGGCATCAAGGTGTCTGCAGGGCTGTGCTTCTTCTAGAAAAGTTCTAGGGGAGAATCCGTCCCTTGCCCTTGGCTTGTGGCTGCAAATTTCCAATTTCTGCCTCTGTCTTCATATCACTTTCCCTTCTTCTGTTCCAATCTTCTCCTTCCTCCTCCTTATAAGGATATATGTGATTACCTTTAGGGCCCAGCCTGATAATCCAGGATAATCTCCTCACCTCAACAGCCTTCACTTAATCACATCTGCAAAGACCCTGTTGTATTATATATTACAAATTTTTCATTTTTGTATCTGGAATCATTTAAATATTTTAATACTCTGAATCAATGGTGTGCTGAAGCTGGCTCATATCAGCTTATGGAGTCGATTGTTAATTTTTCAGGAATTTTGCAAAGGGTTGTCCAACAGGGCCATCATGAAAAAGTAAAGCACATACATTCATAATTAGGGAAGTTGTATCTAAAACAATGGTAATACATAACCAAAGCTCATCGGGTCCTAGTAATCGTACTAGATTTTACTATTTCATTTCTCCTGAGGTTGTCCATCATGTCTGTATCATGGGAAGAGTATGTAATGGTGTGCTCTGACACATCCCTTTCAAACTCTGCATTTAGTGATTTCATGTTAGTAGCTTGCAATTGAGCATGGTAGGCTATTTACACCACAGAAATCAGCATAGTTTACAAATCAGGGCTTTTTAAACAAACTGTGACGTACTCCTATAATTACTATAGAAGCTACATAAACTTTAAGTCTAAAACCAAGCAAGGCTTAAGGGGTTGTTTTCAGAGAAAAACATCCTTTTAGGTTTCAGGAGATACTTTCTATATCTTCAGTAAAGATATTGTGGAAGACCCATTTTCTCCTTTAAAAACTTTATGGGAACACTCTGATAGAAGTGCTAAGCAACGTGAATTAGATGTAAGTCTGTTAGAACTAATTCACTGCTCAAGAAAAGAGATCAGCAGAAAATAAAGGGAGATAAAATTTAGTAAGCTAATAAGATGACTGAATTTTCTGACAGGGTTAATTCATTTGTAATAACGAAGAGGATCTGGACCTACTGGAGGAGAAACAAGCTTTTACTATATAGGAAAGTGTTTACATTACACATAGCTATTGCTGTGATTTCAATCTTCCTTTGAAAAAAACTACAGCTTTCATAGGCTAATCATTTTCCTTATCTTCTTATCCTGCCTAATTAGTAATTATAAATTGCCTATTTTAAAACAGGATCTAGGACACAATGAGAATTTTTAAAAAGTTAAATCAAGCTGGGCTGAATGCCCAGAAAAATTAAAAATTTAGTTTAACACTCCTGGGATTTCTATGTATGTCCATGTGTCTATGATTGGGTTTATTAGACATAACTAATTGAAAATAAAAGATAAAATACCCGGACATTAAACCTCAAATAATGTTAGTAAGTGATAAGAAAGCATTTTTTTAATCAGAGTTCAATGGACAGAAAAAAAGGTCTATCAAATAACTTAATTCACGTTTTCCTTGAAAGAAATTTAAGGTGTTCAACTTGCCTGCCAGTTTAAAATTAATACCTAGAGACAGAAAACTCACTCCCTAAATCCAGTACTAAGAAACACACTTATTAATGGAGTCAGGGCTAGAAAAAGTTGTAAGGGAGAGAAAATAGGAGTTAAATCATGACCATAAAAAGACAAAGTAAAGCTTCTAGCAAATGGAGCAGAAAGAGAAAAAGAGAGTGGGGAACATACAGGATTTAGAATATGTTTTGTGGAATATTCTTAAGATGAGCATCACAGCAGGGTCACCCTGTCCCTTGAGTAATTTGACTAGCCACAATCCTCAGCTATTTAAGTGGATAAGCTTTTTAAAGACTGGCTTTGCTTTTTCAGAGTGCCTAGCAGAGTGCCCTGTGGTCAGTGACACCCCATAATTTATCACCTAATTACTTAGTATTTGTTCTGGAAAGTCAGAGGCTCTGCTTTGAGTGGATCAAACCAAAAGGGCCAAACCGTTGAGAATGCAGACCCTAGAATTATCCATGACCACCACAGCATATCTATATTAGACACTTGCCAAGAGAAATTCTACTCAAAAGAGAATCAGCTGGAAGGTAAGAGACCCCTCAAGTTGGCCGGAGATAAAAAGTGCTACAGATGTACATGAGAACTGCACCATGTAGTATGCTAGTTGGAATATAGTTTTGTTTTTGTTTTTAATGCTCTCTTGACCTAGTTTTGAGGCCCTGCCTGGAGGCTGGTCAATTTCTCCTCTCAAGGTGCTGATTAAAACCACAGCCCACCCACTCCCAGCATGGGTCCCCTACACTCCAGCACCACTCTTCACCTTGCCAGGTACCAAACAACCAGGGAGAGCTCCTAGGCTCTGGAGCCTGTGAAATTATTCCAATTAGCCAATCCATAGGGAACCCCAAACCTAGATAACTCCACTCCACTTGCCACACATAAGCTGCCCTCAAAACAGTTGTCACATTTCAATAGAAAAGCATCAAGATAAAGGAAGTAACCTAATCAATGGCAATAACTACATCAGATATATTTTCAATCAATATTTTTACCGATATATTTTTATCAATAAAAGGTATTGATCTATCTATATGTAAATAAACCAAGCCTCAACAACAAAAGTAATGAAGAAATAGCTCAGCGAGCCACATCCTTGGACACCACCTCGCAGAGCTATTCTTCCCTCCTAGCCACCAGTCAGAAGAGAGCAGCTCCGGAAGGAAGAATTGATAAATTGCAAGAGGGACGTGGCTTCTATAAAATTGCTCAGCACTCTTGTCGTGGCTGTGACTTCTGCATCCCATCTTTACTCTCCCAAAGCCCATCTTAATCTTCTAAGATTCTGAAGGTCAAAGAAGCATTTTGGTCTATTCTAGGAGCTAGAAGTAGGTAACTATTAGCAATGGGGAAGTAACCCCACCATTATATATATATATATATATATCCCTTAACTTCCCTGATGCTTAGTTCTTCATCTGTAAAACCTGAATAATGGTCTCTAGGTCATTAGAGTAATAGAGTTGACAAATGTATAGCGTAAGTCTGGTTCTTGAAACAATAACCTTTAGTCTATGGTAGCTCTATGTCAAAACTAAAATTCTGCTACTAAATGTCACTTAATCCTTCAAGTTAGCTTTCATAACCACTTCTTCTACTTTAGGCTCCTGGCTCTTACCCTACCAAATCCTTTTAACCTCGTCAAGCAGTAAATAATCCACTCCAATGTCTCTTTCCTTCCAATTACTCACTCTGTGTATCTCTTCCCGGTGTGTTAAGGAAATACTGATTTCTCCTGCTTCAAGGTCAGACTCCACTTCCTCACTTCCAAGGTTCCAGCTTCCTAGTTTCTTTCACCATGGATTTCCTCAGCTATACATCTAGCCAGTTGATCCCAATCCCTGAAACATGCTTCTACTAATGGGAAAAACCCAGCTGCTGCCCTACAGTGCCCTGAACGGGCCATTCTTAGTCTCACTACTATGCTTTTTCCTGTTCGGAAACATTGTCCTGGAAGGTCCTTGAAAGAAGTCTTACTCAATTTCCAAGGCCAATTCAATTATATGTTTTCCATAAATTTTCTCTTATCTCTTCAAGATTATCTTTACTTGTCTTTACTTACTCCTGTCTTCTTTGCACTTGTGTTATGTTTTGTTGATACCATACAGTCTGGAAATGTATTTTATGCCCCCAAGAAAATTATAAACATGATTAAGCAAAAAGTGATACCATTCATTTCTCTTGATGGCTTAGAGCTTGGCACTAAAAGTGTTCATTAAAAATTTGATTGCCTGAAAATAACATGCCTAAAATGAAAACTGGCATTTATGGAAGATTTACTTTGTGTCCAGCATGTGCCCTTTATACGTAATCATCATTGCCCAAGAGAGCTATTTTGATGGTTATGAATTATTGCCATTTACAGATGAGGAATCCATGGCTGTGAGACATTAAGTCATGTGCCCAGAGCTGCAACATCAGTGAACCCAGCAACTGCCATTTAGAGCCTGCTTTTCTCTCTTGAGTCCTCCTCCAAATATACAGCAGTTGACCAGACATATTGGTCTTTCTTTTCTCCTTGGAAGAGTCCAAGTTCATTCCCATCTCAGAATGCTTTCACTCTTGATTCCTTCTTGAAAGAGTCTTCCTCCATATCTTCATTTCATTGTCTCATTCTCGTGACTGAGTCCTCAATGCAATATTATCTCTTCAGAGAGATATTTCCAGACCACCTGAGCCACAGTGGTGCCCAATTAGTCCCACCATATCACACTATGTAATCTTCTTCATAACACTAATGAAGGCCCCAAATTATCTGTTATTATTATTTTTTTGAGAGAGAAAAAGAGAGAGCATGAGCAGGGGGGGTTGCTGGGGGCAGAGAGACAGGGGGAGAGACTCTCAAGCAGGCTCCATACTTAGTGCAGAAGAACCCCATGTGGGCCTCGATCTCAGGACCCTGAGATCATGACCTGAGCCAAAATCAAAAGTTGGACACTTAACCGACTAAGCCACCCAGGTGACCCTGTTATTATTTATTCATTATAAACAAAACAAAATCCCTGCCATTACAGAATTCTATATATTTCACTTAGACTACCCAGGCAAAAGCTTGTTCTCTGTCTTTAAGATTTGCTTCTCGGGGCGCCTGAGTGGCTCAGTTGGTTAAGCGACTGCCTTCGGCTCAGGTCATGATCCTTGAGTCCCGGGATCAAGTCCCACATCCGGCTCCCTGCTCAGCAGGGAGTCTGCTTCTCCCTCTAACCCTCCCCACTCTTGTGTTCTCTCTATCTCATTCTCTCTCTCAAATAAATAAAATAAAATCTTTAAAAAAAAAGATTTGCTTCTTAAAAATACAAACCTAGGTCATAGAAATAGTTAATATCATCTATTTTTAACTTAAAAAATCTGTTATAACCGCTTTTTTGTTCTATTTGCCTTTTAATAATATTTTCCTCTTTGCATTCAACATAACAAAATTCTTTAAATTATAAAAATTATTATGATCCAAATGAAATACTCTTTGCAGATAGAAAGTGATATAATATCGTGATTTCATGCAGTTCAGTCAAAAGGACTAGCTTTAGAGATCCATAATCTCTAGACCCCAATTGCAGTTTTCTAGACCCCAGATTGCTGTCCTCTGAGTTGTCAGACTTGGGGAAAAAATTACCCTCTATAATAGTTGACTTGTCTGAACAGACTAAAGTCGCTTTCTACATCACTCAAAATAAAAGTTAAGTGCTAAAGAGAATTCTGGTTTACCTTTGCTACATTTTATGGAAGTATGTGTTGTGAAATAGTTAAACATTAGCTTGATTGTGTAGATAAAAAAGGGAAAACACTTTGAAATAGTCATGGTTAATGGCTCTTTTTTAAAAGCAAAATCTAACTATAGGCACATACACACTGAGACACAGTGCATCCATCAACCTTAGAAAAAGGTTTCTGGTCTGAGTATTGACATGCAAGATAGTGGCAGAGCTCAAGATAATGGAGCAGCTTTATTCCTAGAGTGATGTTTTTAACTGGGACTTCATCGATGTGCGAGGTTTCCTGAGAGAAAATAACAGATCAAAAATGGTTGATTTCTCGGGTTCACAGGAGATTTTTTTTCCTTGACAAATTATGTGGAATTTTCCTATAGGTCACTAGATTTCACTATCTTCTGACAACTCTAAATTATTTGTGCAGATTATCCAATTTGTGGGTTATTTGTAGCATTCATTTTAATTTTTGACTCGTGTGTACCTAACAACTGACCCACTTCTGAATCAACCCCCATTCCTGGATGTCCACCAGCATGAACTCAGGAAATAGCAGCTTAAGCAAATCCAACTCAAGAAGGCAAATCTTTCTAATTTAAAGGTTGTATAACCCACTCTAAAATATTTTGAAATTTTGTATAACATTTAGATCATTTGTGACTCTATATTTCTTGACTAGAGTATGATCTACCATTTTTATTTTGAATGTTTTGATTCAAGATTCTACATGTTTATCACCTTGAAAGAATTACATGTGCAGTTGAGATACACTTAGGAGAAATATCACAGGGTAAATTTAATACTGTATGGTTTAGATTATAGTCATGTTTATGGAGATAAAATAGTAAACTTCTCTACTCATCAATTTTATATAGATCAGAACTGAAGTCCTTAATAAAAGCACCGGAACATGAATGATATTGCCAAGAACTACATTGAAGAAGTAAAACAAGGTCTAAAGAAATAAAAAAGAAACCTAAGACTGATTAAAGCATAGTTCATTGAAGTTCATTGATTAAACCACAGTTCATAACAAATAAGAGGGATTCTTTTCAATTCATAGAATACTTTCAAATTTAGGTACTCCTGGAGCTTGTTCTCAATCTAGGTTTTTATGTCTTTGGATTTTAAAAGCCTGGTACTATCAGGTTTTTCTTGCTCAGCCAGAAGCTTCTATGAATATTTTCCCAAGGAGGAATCTTTCTAAGTTGAATGTCTTAAAAGCCCCCTCAGAGACAGGGCCTGGTACCTGAGACAGAGAAAAATGTGTGGAACTTCTTGCAGGAAACAAGAAAGGAAATACATTTGTAATAGAACTTGATGGGTTTCACGCAGGAAGGGAAGTGGCAAAGCTAGAAAGACCTGGAGGAAATAAACAAGCTCTGTGGAGCTGTGTGCTATGTTATACATTATTATGGGCTGAATTAGGCCCCCGTCCCCAAATTCATGGTGATCTCTTAAACCCTAGTACATAAAAATGTGCCCTTATTTGGAGGTAGGGTCTTCACAGGAAAAATCAAGCTAAACTGAGGTCATTAGGGTGGGCCCTCATCCAATGTTAATGGCATCCTTATACAACTGCAAGGGAATCATTTCTGGGGACTGTAAAGAGCTTCTGAATTCTGCATATTTATGAGCGTAATAAAGAAAATTCAAATTGACAGCGGACACTTGAGGTATTCTACTTTCTCTTTACTTCTTATTGTACCATGAAGAGAAGTGCATGATGGGAAGCACAACATGTAGCCTCTTCTAACCTCCCTCTTCTTCCTTTCCACACCTTCATTTCCCTTTCTAAGTTTCTCTACTTCTGTACCACCGTGTGGTAGAATGAAGCTGAACCGTAAAATTAGATGAGTATTTAAATGCCAGCTCTGCCACCTATAAGTTACTTAAATTCTCTGAGCCACAGTTTCATGATGTAAACCAGTATCAAAGTTGCTTTAAAAGTCTCCACCATTAGGGGTGTCGGGTGGCTCAGCTGGTAGAGTGTGCAAATATTGATCTTAGGGTTGTGGGTTCGAGGCCCACATTAGGGGCAGAGATTTCTTAAAAATAAAATCTTAAAAAAATATGTTTATATATAAAAAGTCTCCATCAGGGTGCCTGGGTGGCCCAGTCAGTTAAGCGTCTGCCTTTGGCTCAGGTCATGATCCAAGGTCCTGGGATCGAGTCCCATGTCGGGCTCCCTGCTCAGCATGGAGTCTGCTTTCCCCTATCCCTGCCACTTCCCCTGCTTGTGCGTGCACTCTCTCTCTCTCTCTCCCTCTCTCTGTCACATAAATAAATGAAATCTTTGTTTTAAAAAAGTCTCCATAATTAAATAAGAGGAATAGGAAAACAGGCTAAATGACACTACAAGGAAGCAACCAGCCAAATGCAAACTGTGGGATACTCTACAGGGTAAATGGCCAGGTTTCCTTTACAAATAAATGGCATAAAAAAGAACAAAGTGACACTAAAAGATTAAAAAGAGAGAGAGACAGAGAGACATACCAACCAGATGCTGTGTATGCAACTTGTTTGGATCCTGATTTAAACAAACCAACAAAAAACAGATTTCTTTTTTGGGTGAATTGGGGAAATCTAAATACAAATGTGTATTTGATAATATTAGCAACTTATTATTTGGGGGTTTGGGCATGTAATTGCTATGGTCTGAATGTGTCTTCCCAAAATTCATATATTGAAATCTTAATGCCCAAAGTAATGATATTGAAAGGTGGAGCCTTTGGGAGGTGACTATGTTATAAGGATGGAGCCCCTGTGAATGGGATTAGTGCCCTTTATAAAAGAGGCTCAAGAGAGACCACTCACTCTCCTTCCATCATGTGAGGATACAAGAAGTTCATGAAAATAAGAAACAGTCTTCTAAAGAATTCTCAGGGGAAAAAAAATTTAAAATAATTGGAAATTAATTCCAGTGATAATAGTGCCTATAAAAATATGGATGTGGCTAACAAAGTACTCACCAGAGGAAAATTCAAAATCTTAAGTATTTCTATTATTAAATTAAAAGGAATGAAAATAAATGAACTACACAATAAAATCAGGAAACTAGGAAACAAAAAAGAAGCAAAAGAAAGGACATATGACTTCATAAGAATAAAAGCATGAAATGAATAACTGGAGCATAGAAAAATAACAATGTTTTAAATAAAAGCAAGATTTGGTGCGCCTGGCTGGCTCAGTTGGTTAAATGACTGCTTTTGGCTCAGGTCATGATCCTGGAGTCCTGGGATCGAGTCCTACATCGGGCTCCCAGCTCAGCAGGGAGCCTGCTTCTCCCTCTGACCCTCTCCCCTCTCATGCTGTTTCTCTCTCTCTCTCTCTCAAATAAATAAATAAAAATCTTTTAAAAATAAAATAAAAAAATAAAAGCAAGATTTGTTTCTTTGAAAATATGAATTAATTAGAAAACTCTCTGGTAAGACTAAAAAAATAACATATGTAAAACATTAAGTACAACATTGGAGTTATTATCATTTATACAAATATTTGAAAGATTATAAGCAAAAACTTTAGACAATTTTTTGCTAAATTTTTTGCTAAAATAGTTGACCAAAACTGGCTCAAAATGCTATCAGGTCCATGGAATGTGAGAAATTAAAATAGTTATCAAAGAATCACCCCTCAAAATGGCTTCGGGCTCTTGTTTTTTTTATAAAGATAAGTTCTATTGATTATCCATTCAAGGGACAAATCATTCTTGCCTGTATATAAAAAGATATTTTAAAAACATATGAAAGCAAAGAAAATATCACAACCCAATTTCCAACAGATTACCCAATGAAGAAAGTATCAGGGAAATAAAATGGTAGAACAAACTCATTTAGGAATACAAATAGAAAATATCCTTTAAAAAAATTAACAAATAGAATCCAGCAATATTTTAAAAGTTTAGCATCCTGTGACCAAGTAAGGATTATTTCCAGAATGCAAAGATGGTTTGATCTTAAGAAGTCTAGCAATAGAATTCATCAAATTAATATGCCCATGGATAAAAATGATATGATCATCTCAACAGTTGCACACAACTCTACAAAACTTAATAAATTTAATAAAATTCTACAAAAATTCAGAATAAAAAGTCTTAGTAAAATAAGATTATTTTACCATTTAGTTTATAGTAAAAATTATTTTACAGATTAGTTTACAGTAAAATAAGATTATTTACAGTTTCTTATCATAATGGAACTGAATAATCGATTGATAACTAAATGTGAAAATCTATCACAAACCAACATCCAGGATTCTGTTGAATGGTAGGCAGTAGTCATTCCTATTAGAACCAGAATAATACAAAGATGCTTGCTAACATTCTTTTGGAAGTACCAGCAGTGAATTGTTAAGCAGAAGGGGAAATTATGAATATTAGAGATGAGGTAACAAAACTATCATATGATTGTCTACCTGGACAACACAAAAGGAAACAGATGAAATTTGACTACAACTCTTAGGAAAGTTCACCAATATGACTAGTTACAAAATTAACATACACAACTCAATTCCTTTCCTAGACAATAACTTTGGAGCTTCTGGAAATTGAAAATGATTCTATTCACAATAAAGCCAAAATATAAAATGACTAGGGGAAAATATTTAAGATACATGGTATTTTTATGAAAAAAAAAAAGCTACAAAATTCACTAAGGAATATAAGGGAAGCTGTGAATACATTGAGACACCATGTATCTGATATAAAGCCTCAATACTGGAGAGATTTCAGATTGCTCAAAATTAATGTATAAATGTAACCAAATCATGTGTGATTTAACATAATAGTTAAATGCAGACTTTGGTGACAGATTCCCAGTTAGAGTTAGAATCCCAGATCCACCTCTACTATGAGATATTGGACAAGTTACTTAACCTCCCTGACATTGTTTATTCAGCTTCCTCACTGTCTCTCTCTCTGTCAATTAAATAAATAAAATCTTTAAAAAAATAAAATAAAAATAAAATAAAATAGTCACAAAGGAGTATCTATCTATCTTGAAGGACTGCTATGGAGAGTAAATAAAACAGTACATGTAATATCTTTAGCATGTGCTCTACTTTGGACATTAATAATGTTGGATATTGTAATTATTATTAGTTCACTCTGGCCAAGGGGTCTTACACATTTTCTGTAAAGGGTAAGTGATAAATATTTCAGTCTTTCAGGCTACGTAGTTCCTTATTTATATTATTCTTTGTTGATTTGTTTACAATCCTTTAAAAATGTAAAAAATAATCCTTAACAAAGTCTGTTTAAAAAAACAGACAATGGGGGGCACCTGGGTGGCTCAATTGGTTGAGCATCCACTGCTTGGTTTCAGTTCAGGTCATGATCTCAGGGTGGTGAGATCCAGCTCTGTGTTGGGCTCCACACTCAGCAGGGAGTCTCCCTGAGATTCTCTCTCCCTCTGCCCTTCCCCCCACCTCTCTCTCTCTCTCTCTCCCTCTCTGTCTCTATCTTTCTCAAACAAATAAATAAACAAAATCTTTAAAATATTTGCTTAAAAAAATAAAGGACCATGGACTAGATTTGGCATGTGGGCTATTGTTTACTGAGCCATGTTCTAAACAAGCAAAACAAATTTGGTATCACTGATAATTAAAGAAATGCAAATTAAGTGAAAGTTATCAAGTGGGTAAAGATTTTTTTAATACCCAGTGTTTATGAAAATATGAAAAAATGGGCACTCAGACACACTGCTGATAAATTTATGACTGGTGGAAATTTGATGCATCCAAAGACTTAAAGTATGTATTTTCTTTCACCAAGAAATTCTATTTCTAGAAACATTTCCTAAAGAAATAATTGGAGACATTCTCATATGTTTGAATAAGGGTATTTAACACAGGGATGGTTGTAACATTGAAAAATCAGTAACTACTTAAATATCTAACCATAGAGGATGGATTAAATAAAATACAATGCCTGCATACCATGGAATAATATGCAAGTAATAAAAATAATGTTGAAGCGTATAGTGCCTTTTTCGAAAAACAGAAGACTGAAATAGTGCCATCAATAACTAATCCAAGGGTGCTGGTAGAAAAGCCAGTTAAATAACTGTGCATTTAGAAAACACCACCCTGGGATGACTCTGGGTCCCTCTATAAAAGGCTGGGCATCACCTTCAGTGACTACCACAGAAGAAAGCAAATAAACAAAACCAAACAAACAAGAACGGACACAAAGTACAATAGTGGCCGTGTACCAGAACCAAATTCCTTCATTTTTTTAGGCACTGTGCTTCTTAAAACTCTTTTGTCAATGTGGAGATCAAATATAACTTTTTTTTTTTTTTTTAGATTCTCTTAAAGACTTAATACTCTATTTAAGGCCAGTGAAAAACACAAGGAATTCATGGCATAGCATTATCCTTTTCAGAAAGACTCCTTCAGTTGTCCAATTTCTTTATACACAACGGATGCCCAGAACTTTGGGTTTGGGTAAGATTGCTCCAAGACTGGAAAAACCGTGAGGTAAGCACAATTTACCACCTATTATAGTAATCTCATTGACAGTTCGGCAGGACTTCTGCAGACTACATCCATTTCCTAACCCCAGTTACTCAGAGGCCTGCACTATCAGAACCAGCAATATATTTTATTGTCTAGTGAATCCATGCCACTGCAGACGAGTAGTGCGGTACTTTTCCAAGGTAACTGGTTAGATTTTAAACTTGGCTTCCAGCGACGAGGGATGCACTGGAAGCAACACCTCTGTTTAGTAGTTGGACTTGAGGTACCTTGGCAGGCTGCTCGGGTAGGTTAACAAAAAAAGCCTTTAATGTGGGATGCCTACACGGAAGTCTTCATTGTAGAGAAATCTACATTCAGGTATAATAGGTGAAGTTAATAGCATTAAAAGATCTTATAAAAATTTATATCTTAATAGGCCCCTCTGCAACCTGTCCCTTGCCCTGAATAAGGAGATAAAATCACGGCTGAAATTTCCCATCTAGATTGCCTGTGATAATTTACAGCTGCTTCGTCATGTCTTTTTTTTTTTTTTAAGGTCCTAGCATTTGCCAAGTTTGTTTGTAGTTTTCTTTTCCGAGAGTTCCCTACATCCTTCCCCTCTCCTGCCTTCTCGACCCGGAGTCCCACTCCAGCCAGTTCCTCCTCAACCAAGGAGAAAACAGAGATACCCAGGCCCCTAGGGATTTTTTTTTTTTTTCAATTCATCTATCTAACACTGTGAATGCACTAGAGGTTAATTAGATGAGCACATTTTACAATTCAAAAGAATAAGAATTTCAGAGGAATAAGAATTGCAAGGACGAAGCGGGTAGAGAAGCCCAGGCAAGATGATGGTAAGGAAAAAGGAAAGGAAAAAAAAAATGCAAAATGAGCAAACAGAAGTGGTAAAGCTACAAGACCTTTGGTATGATTCTTTGATGAGCAATTGTATGCATGACCTTCAGAGGAAACTTACCTATTTCACGATTTGTTGACAGGCTGGTGTGTGACATTTTGACTAAAGGACCTAGTTACATTGTGAGGAGAGAAAAGTACCCTTTAGGTAAGGAATATAAACAAATGTCTTCAACTCAGACATTTTTGAAAGAGCTCAAGAGACTCCTGCTAAAGTGCATGCGGATGACATCCTGTAGCTGCTTTCAAAAAGAAAGATATTTTAGAACCTATGAGCTCACTGCTAAATCATTTTTCTCAGATTTAAGTAGAAAAATAGAGTGGATATAATTTGATCATTTAATACAAGAATTAGAAAAACGCAGCTACTCTAAAGGAAGAGAATGGGAAATTCTCTTTTTGGAAACAAAAAAGGCGAGAGGAGTTATGAATGGAATTTGTAAATTTCAACCTGGTTTTTAAATATATAGAAATACCCTTAAAATTTCTAATTCAGAATAGAGATAACAAAGGGAGGTTGATATTTCTACTCATCACTACCATAAAGGACAGTTGGAATGTTCCTGCTTCAAAGGTACTGTTTAAGAAAAATTATAATATTTGGGGCGCCTGGGTGGCTCAGCCGGTTAAGCGGCTGCCTTCGGCTCAGGTCATGGTCCCAGGGTCCTGGGATCGAGTCCTGCATCGGGCTCCCTGCTCAGAGGGAAGCCTGCTTCTCCCTCTCCCTCTGCCTGCCTCTCTGCCTACTTGTTCTTGCTCTCTCTCTATGTCAAATAAATAAATAAAATCTTAAAAAAAAAGAAAAATTATAATATTTGACAGAGATTGAAATCTCTAAGGAGAAAGGTATGAAACATCTTGAGAAAATTCAAGCTCACTAGAACAGCAGGAGCGGATGACATTTAGCAATTAACTCCAAGGAAATAAAGAAATGCACAATAGCAAAAATGCTGATAGGTTTTGCATAAAACAAAGTAATCTATTCTGGCCTTGAACAGCTGTTAAAAGTTCCTTCAAAGTCACTAACTAGTAATCAGCTGAAAATTCCTTTCTATCATCTATGTGCTTCCTATGGGGGAAAAAAGAGAGAGAGAGAGAGAAAAGGGTAAGCTTCACACTTTACAGAGATTTGTAGATTTTTAATAAATGATCCTAGAGAAGGCTTTTTAGGCCTGGCTTTTGGCTTCTTCTCCAAGGGGAATGCACTTGCTGCATAATTCTATCCAGCACATAAACCTTCCCTTGAATCATCAGGTCCAGCAAGATGAACATCCTGGACATTTATGAATGAGATGCTCTAATGGGTATCTCAAATTCTCTTGCTAAATATTTTATCTTATATAAAAGGAAATTCATTAAAAGTATGTTAGGCATTCTTTTATTAGAATAATGTTGGATAGTTGATATCAAAGAAGAGCTATACTTTAAATGATTTAAATTCTTTATTGCTCTTTACAAGCCAAAAGTCATTATCAACTAGCTAAGGGTTCCATTTAATCACAAGTAAATATAGTAAGGCAATCACAAGCATCAAAAAGAAAGCAAGCTTCAAACGGAAGCCCACAAAAAGTTTCTGATTGTGAAAAGTGAATATATTCCAAAGAAGCTTTTTAACTTATCTTGACAAAAACCATTCCATTGCTGGGGTTAAAAAGATTTCCACATGTGTCTTTATGAATATTGCTGACAGGGTTAATTACAGATTTTAATATCACAGGTATAGTTGTTTCCCATATATGAATAAAAGTATATATTTACATTTATAATCAATGTAAGTTAACTATTATTTTCTTCTATGGTAGACTAACAAAGGTATGGAGTTGTACCAAGATTGAATTAAGAAGAGTAAATCATGAGCTTTTGTAAGATGTGAACAAAACTAAAAAGATCATGATCATTTTCATAAAGCATCTGTGTCAGATCATTCCCTTCTATGCTGAACCCACCGATGCAAAATGCCAATTCTCTATTCTCCACCTAGATCCCCTTCAAAACAATCTCAAGTTCACTCTCCAGTTCACAGTGATCTCTCCTTTCTCTGAAGCCAAGGCACTTAAAATTTACAGCACTCATTTAGTAATTAATCATGTAATGACCTGTGATATTTCTTTAATTGATATTATTTAATCTCTCTCTCTCTCTTCTCCCCTCCCTCTACCCCCTACTTCTTTTTTTCTTTCTCTCACTCACTCTCTGTTTCACTCTCTGAAAACTGTTTTCAGTTTTATTCATGGCACACAATACTGTGTCTTGCATTCTGGAAGTGCTCAAAAAAAGTTTGTTGACTTAAAAAGTGAGTCTAAAAACTTAACCTTATACTGGAGGCCTAGCAGGTATCTGCAAAGACTTGATTAAATTGATGAGCTATGATTTGAAGGATGAGACATGATGGGTAGCTAGACAGTAGGATGTCTCGAGGCTTAGCAATCTTTCAGAGATGTTGTGCCAAATCTGCATTCACCCACTCCTTCCCAAGGTCAGATGCATGTCAATGCCTTTGGGAGAAGGAAGCATGGCAGAGTCTCACAGATCATTTACTGACCTGCCCCAACAGAGGCCACTGTAGTACGAAACAACTTTGAGTCTCTTAGCAGAGGAATGCCAAGACCAAAAAAACAAAAGCTTCGCAGGACTTAGACACCTAGAGTCACCATGGAGGGAGAAAAGGGAGCATTAAGAGGTTTCTTCCTCTATCTCCATGCTCCTTTCAACATCTGAGCACTCTAAAATCCCGAGTCTTAATTATCAGCCAAAAAAAAAGCAGAGGGTGTTCATTTACAAACAAGGGAGAGGAAAACAAGATACAGGGGAATGAAGAGAGTTTCTGAGAGAAATTTGGTAGCCAACAGACTTCTTTCTTATAATTTACTTGTGACATCCAAACACCTCAATACCATCTCAGACATGAAAAACAAAAGGCATTAAGAGTTTGCACCAAAAAATATCAAATTGAATGAAGAGAAACAGGACTGACTGGAAGTGAAAGCTAAAACCTTCCCTCAAAATTTAGTTCAAGGAGCTTCAGCTAAGCTCTGGAAATGGAAAACCTCACTTAAAGATTTACTGGCTATTTAGGGGCGCCTGGGTGGCTCAGTGAGTTAAGTGTCTGCCTTTGGCTCAGGTCATGATCTTAGGGTCCTGGAATGGAACCCCCGTGTGCCGCTCCCTGATCTGCAGGGCGTCTGCTTCTTCCTCCATCCCTCCCCCCACTTGTGCATGTGCCCTCTCTCTCTCTCTCTCTCTCAAATAAATAAATAAAATCTTTAAAAATAAAAAGTCTTACTCGCTATTTAATCACTAATGGTACCTCATCAAATCTCAGAACACAGTATGGTATCAGATTCTCCATTTTCACCTTCCAGAACGCAAACTGGATTCTGATAGTCTTGAATCAAATGTTTGTTAAGTTTTAATAAAGCTTAAAACCATTGGAAACCACTCTAGTTTTCTGAGGAGGAAAGAAAAGAATCAAAACCATAATTTTGGAACAATAATAATTGAATGTAGGGATATATAAAATTATATATAATCGTATAACTTTGTTCATGACTTCTCTGAAAACAAAAAAATGCACTTACCCAATTATTTAACATACAATTTCAAGGCATTCAAAGATGACAAGTATGAAACCCATAGAAGCCAAAAAACTTCAGATTAAAAATTCTTTTTGCAGTTGGAAAGGCCAGCTACATGGAGGCTAGTGGGAAAGCCATGGGAGTTCTCTGACTTGTGGTATCTTTCCCATAGCGAAGATTGGCTGTGATCGTGTAGTTGTTAGAAATGCTGTAGATGCAGTACTTTTACTTTGAATATAGGTATGACAGGCAGAGTAATGCCCCCCACCCCAAGTCCCTGGAACTTGTGTATATGTTATCTCACCTGGCAATGGAGAATTAGGGTTGTAGATGGAAATGAGGTTGCTAATCAGATGACCTTGAGATGGGGAGATTATCTTAGATTGTCCAGGTAATCACAAGTGTCTTTATAAGGGAAAGAGGGATGGGGCACCTGGGTGGCTCAGTCGGTTAAACGTCTGACTCTTGGTTTCGGCTCAGGTCGTGATCTCATGGTTGTGGGATCAAACCCCACATGGGGCTCCTTGCTCAGCATGGAGTCTGCTTCAGATTCTCTCTCCCTCTCCCTCTCTCTCTGCCTCTCCCCCACCCCTTCTCTGCTCACGTGTGCACTGTCTTTCTCAAATAAATAATTAAATCTTTAAAGAAAAAAAAGACATAAATAGAAGAGGGAGACAGGAGAGTCCGCGTCACGGTGATGCGGTGTGAGAAAGACCCAACCGGCCATTGCTGGCTTTGAACATGGAAAAAGGACACAATCTGAGGAATACAGGTGGGCTCTAGAAGCTGGGGGAGGTAAGGAAGCAGATCCTCCAGTAGAGCCTCCAGAAGGAACACAATCCTGCCAACATCTTCATTTTGGCCCAGTGAGGACCCATTTCGGACTTTTGCCCTCTAGAACTATAAGATAAATAATTTGTATTGTTTTAAGACAATACGTTTGTGGAAACCTGTTACAGCAGCCATAGGAAACTAACACAACAGGCAAGAGTAGGAATTCTGCTTTGGCTGCCAGCCTGGGAAGCCAGAGAGATTGGTCTGGGAGTCTTTTCTAGGGAGGGTTCAAAGCAAGCAGAGCAGATCAACATTCCAGAACTCTAAGAGGATTTGATCTGAAACCTGCTCATTAGAAAGGGAAAGTTAAATATAAGTAAGTAAATAAATAAATAAATCCAAGATAAATCGATAGCACACTTCAATAAGCACTTATTAAACACCCGCAGCCTGTGATTCAAGGTAAAGTGCACAAGATCAATGTAGGTGGGAAAGTCCCTCCCTGAGCGCCAGGGAGGAGGCCTGGCCGGAAAGCTGCTTTTTGATGGCAGAACAGAAAAGGCAAAGATAAAAATCAAGAAGACGATTTCCCCCCTTTAGCTACTCCTCCGCAAGTCTGTCCAGCAGCTGACTGCCCACCGGAGGCAAGATGCTCGAGTACAGGTAGGGCTGTCGTGAGAATCAGAGCACCTTCCCCCTTCCCTGACAAAAGAATGTATTTCCCATAAACTAGATAGCAATCCTAGAAGTGGTTTTTCCGCATTGCTCAGTTTGTTTTCCTCACACACCAGTCTCCTCTGTATCTCTCCTTTATCTTTGCAAAACTCAATTTGACATTGGTACCTACACTGGTAGGTTCTAATAAGCAAGCAAAAACATAATTCTTTCCCCCAAATCCATAGACAAACATTAAGTGTCAAGGACAGATTTTTTTTCCCTATAAGTTTTGAGGACCACCTACAACAGCCATGACAGCTGTGCTAATCGAAAAAGCAAACGAGGCCACAAAGGACTGTTCTTTGACCATGTAATCAATTTTCCACTCAATGCATTGTTCATTCTTGGAGACTTTAATGCCAGAATTGATTTTAACAGCCATTATAGAAATACTTAAGTCAAAGGGCTTGCAACCTTTTTTAGCATGACCAATGGAATTTTTTAAATAGATATGTGAATAAATCATTGAGTATGATTCATATGCTTTTTTAAAAAGGTTCTTTGAGTCACTGTCCAGACACATTCTTTACAAGTAGTCAAGTGGACTAAAATCCCATACTGAGAAATAGTGCATTAGCTCAGTTTATGCTTATAAAATTTTGTTTGAAACATTTGTATACCATTTTCAGCAGCTCCCAGAAAATCCAATAGGTAATCAGTTAGCATATAATGGACGATCACTATTCAACATGAAATCTGAGGAAGAAGTTGTGTAAGCAGTCTTGGCGACAAAATGTGACCTTATTTGTGTGCAAGGCAGACAAACCTCAGGAATGGGGTGAGATAATAAGGAAATAAGTAATTGCTGCTCAAGGTGACCATGTTGGGAGCTCTTCTACATGAAAAAAAATGTTGAAAGAATTAACTAAATGACTTCATGTATTTTTCAAACATCCAAAGAGAAAGATAAACTAACTAAAATCTCTTGTTTATTCACATCTCCTGTGATAAGAGTTACTTAAGGCATTCCATGGCTAGAAATGGAAATGTACATAAAATGAAACCTGCACCATAATTAATGTAAAGAACAAGCAATCTATTGGAAAAGGGTGCAGATTTATAGATATTATACATGCGAAAGCTTTTTATAACTGATAGTAGAGCTTTTCATTTGTACTCTCACGGTAGACACACTTCTGATAAATTAGTGGGCATTTAAATCATCAAAAACAGGATTACCCAATAACAGATTGTTTTGTCTAGAAATTTACAATTATGTTGAGTTTATATTTGGCTGAAATGGTATAGAATTTAAATCACATTATTGGAATATTGATAGCTAACTCTCATGATCAGGACCCATCTATCTTACTATCTTACAGACAGGCATCAGCTTCCACGAGAATTTTGATCCTCTGCCATGCAATATATCAGGGTTCAAACATTGTCATCAAAGGGGAACACACTTGGAGTTGGTTTAACACACAGTTACTGTTCATGGAGTGAACAGTGTGGTTATTAGCCCAAGCAGGCATTCATCAGAGTTCTCAGCACCACACCCGTTCTTAAGTAGATGTCCTTATGTGTGATCAGGTGCCCGAGTGACACAGGCATGACATCCATGTTAGCAATCAGCATTTATCTGGAGTTCTGCATGCACCATAAAGCAGAGCTTTAATTCCATTTTTGGTTTCAACTAGGAACAAAGAAGGTGGACAAAGGATGATGTCTTTTCTCATCTTTGTTCAATGTCAACATTGAGCATCACTCATTTATCTTTCAGCTGAATGTGCCTTCTTTCTAGGTTTCCTATTCAATAAAAACAAGAACAAAAACAGATATCCAGTGTAAAATAATTTCCGTTTCATTCCAACAAAATTTAGAGCTAAACGCTCTAAAAATGTTCATTCTTAACATGTGCATAATCCCATGAGGGGGAAAACAGTATATTTATTGATTTAATGATCAATAAAAACTCACAAGTTGAATGCACTATGAACTTGCATCTGATATTGTGAAAGTTACTGATATTAAAAGTGCATTAAAAGTCATTTATAGAAGATATTGAATGAAAATTTCAGGGAAGGAAGGAGTTTGAATTATTTTCTCTTTGAAGATCAAGAGAATAAGTCAGCTTGACTGATAATATTAGATGATTTCGAGTCATGAAAAAGATCTATTAGAGCATGCATTAAAAATGGCATCACACCCTGCCCTGCCACCCCCTGGGCCCTGACTGACACAGGAAGCAATCTCAAACTGAAAACTTTCCTTACTCTTCAGGGAGTTTATTTAGTCATTTGTAGTGTTATCTCTGATTGTAGAAACAAAACACATTTAGAAGCTGCCAGTCTACATTTGGGATAAAGCATGTTTTTCTCATACAATATTCCCTTTGTACACTGATTGTCATTTCACCCTTAAGGGCAAAGTGTACTTTTGACTTAATCTACAGAATACTAAATATAGGTTCAGCCATGTAACTATTAAAACATTTTGGGTGCCTGGGTGGCTCAGATGGTTAAGCGTCTGCCTTTGGCTCAGGTCATGATCCCAGGGTCCTGAGATTGAGTCCCGCATCAGGCTCCCTGCTAGGCGGAGAGCCTGCCTCTCCCTCTGCCTCTCTCTCTCTCTCTCTCTCTGACTCTCATGAATAAATAAATAAAACATTTTAAAAAAGACACATTTCTAAACTTTTTAGTAGTTCAATCAAGTATCCAAATGGCTAGAATGCACATTTCTGCATTGGATGGTCATATTTTGGATGGAATGTGTTATGTGCTCTTCTTCTCATATCACCTTAAAAATGATTTGTGTACACTGACCTATATTTTATGAGCTTCAGTAAATACTAGAAATTTTAAGTTTACAGATGTGGGGAATATTCAGGACAGTTATCAACAGGGTTCTCAAAAAACCTTTGTCAGCCAGATGGTGAGCAATTGAATGCCTTGTTTCTAAATGAGAAAATACAAACATCAATAATGTATAAACTTCATCTTTTTTATAAGTAGGTCAATATCCAACTTCTCTCTGACAAGCTTGCCCATATTAGTGTTCCATGCATGCGTAAGGACAAATAATAGTACAAGACTTGAGCTACTGTTAGGAAATAGAGCACAATTAAAGATATAAAGGCAATACCCTTAATTTAGACCTCAAGTTGACTCTACACTTCTTACCCTTTAGTAGACAATTTCCTACGGGTAAGATTACTCCATTGACACACCTAACCTCCATTGGTTAATAAAACTTCAAGTTCAATAATAATTGCTTCAGGATGCTTTCTACATTATAAGCACTTTCCATATACCATGCTCTAATCCTCACAACTCAGTGAGATATGCACCTATTATTGTCATCATTCCCACTGTGCAAATGAAGAAACTGAAGCACAGAGAGGTTCAGGAAATTGCCCACAGTCTCACAACCAGTAAGTAGTAAATCTGCAATTCCAATCCTGCCCGTTGAGCACCTGACTCCTTGCTCTTACCCACAGTGCTTTGCTGCCTCTGACCTTTCTTTTACTGGCTGGTCTTTCTTCTGCTTTTGCTTCCAGGGTAAAGCTGTTTAAATATCAGTTCACTTCCGAGGAGATCACATTAATAAGTACCTAGTTCAAACTCCTTTCCCTGATCTCAAAGTGCTCTCTACCACCATGCACAGACCTACTTTACTTCTCTCATTTCTTGCTTAATCAAGCATATCTCTCACTTAAGTACATCATATGTTTGTCCTGTATGAGTTTGACTTTAAAAGGAATAACATCTACTGGCATTTAATCCAAGAAATATGAATAGTGACAATATGTGGTTTCCTATCCTTGTAATTAGTATTTTAGTTTGAGTCTAAAAAAAAAGTACAAGAGACCTGTGCCATGAAACCATGTTAAGGAAACCTCAACCAAAACTGGCTTTGGGAAGCCATGAAGAGAAGGGTCTCAAGAGCCCCACTGGTACTACTCCTTACAGCTGACATCATCCCACAAGAAAAAGGAAGATTTTTCTCTCTGCCCAGCAGCAGCAAGCTGCCCCAGTCTGCAGCCAATGAGAAGCCACCACCACTTCAATTCCCATTTTCCTCCAAGAACTTCGTGGAAAACAATCCCTCCCGACTTCCCCTTTTCCTCTATAAAAGGACCTCTCCTCCTTTGTTCTCCAGACTTGCCTATGGTTGTCCCCAGTTACAATTCCTCTGCTATACCTGCATAAAAAATTGACTTTGCTGGTTGAAATCACTTACCTTTTTCTTTTCAAAGTTAACGGTTCCTTTTCCTTTCCTATGATTCTCATTTTGAAATGATCTTTTTTTTGTTTTAAATCTTTATCTGCACTTGAGGATTACCATCCTCCAACTTGGAGTGAGCAGAGAAGGGTAGAAAGGGAGGTATTTCCAAAGTCTGCCCAACAGTTCTATTACACCACAGTCAAAAATGATCTCTTTATTTTTCTCCTTTAGGACTAGGCTTGGCCCTTCCTCATTCAGATGTCAGGAAAGGAAGAAATGGTGAACAGTCTTAACTTCTGGCACACACCCAGGCAGGAAGCCTAAAGGTTCTCGTCTTTAAATGGTGCCCTATGGGGCAAGCAGCACTAGTAATGCAAAAGATTTACTTAAGAAAACTGTTTAGGAAAATGAATGTTGCACCTCAAGAGTGGGAGCAAGTGTGGGAGACGTGACTCCTCCTACCCGGGCCAGCCACGCCCACTTGCCTCCCTTCCTCCTCACAGTGAATCCTCCCTTTCTTATAACCCCCAACCAAACTCTTCCCCTTTCGTTCTCAGGCCTTTTCCTTCAGTCCATGAGATATAGAGAGCACATAAAATCATGTAAATCACTAGAGCAGAAAATCAAGATATATTTTGTCCATAGAAGTTAGTCCTAGTTAATATATTGTTGAAAATGTTATTGCAAAGAGGAGTGCAGCCAGGTGTGGCTTAGTGCCCCAGGAGAGAGGAAGCAAAGGCTGTGGGTAGCCTTACCTGCTGGGCCAGAGTCTAGCCAGGTTGGAAGAATACTTCCCGCAGAGCAGAGATGACGGACCGATGGCAACGGAGCCTGCTGTCCAGGCATATAAATGGCGCCCTGCACAAGGGCGTGGGGCGGCCCAGCCAGAGCATCAGAACAGGAATAGGATTGAATTGCTGAACACCACCCATCCCCAGACAGGCCCTCGGCGATCTCTATGGAGAGCGACTTCCTGCAGTGGTCAGCATCCAGTCTTCATTTGTTCAAACCAGCAAATTCTGAGCCACACTGATGGATTATTTTCTTATGAAAATAATTGACTATAGTTCCTTAAATTTTTCCAAGATGTGAATTAAAAAAGAGTCCAAATTGATGTCACCTACAAAGTAGAAATTTCTGTAAGAGATACATAAACAAGATCGTATTTTTAAAAACCCAATGTCTCTTGAGTTTCAACTTTGCTGCCTTAGTCTTTCAATGTAAAATATTTTCTCATGAATATATGAACCCTTCGATATGAATGTGCTTGGCAAACTGGAGAAAAAAAAAAGATAGTCCTATTAAAGGACCAAAAGCGCAGAAAGCGTTTTATATTAAAACGTTATGATCTTTAAGTAAAGACTTGTTACAGGAGGAAGTAAATATCTTTCATTTTTTACTGTTCTCTAAAAATAGCAAGTGATTTTGGTTGTGAGATATCCTCTCTGAAGTGCCCATATTTTTTACTAGCGTTGCTTGCTTTTTGCTTCAGTATATCTATTTCCTCATACATTAAATTATTAATATTAAATTACGAAACAAATTTTATATGAATTTTTTCAATCTATGTCTTAAATATTTGGGTAAAATCATATAACATCTGTCCCAACTGTTCTATACAATAGAAATTATATGAAAAGCACTAAGAGTTGAAATAGAGGCAGTGTAAGCTTAAATTATAATCACAATATGAATTGTGATTAATTCCATTTGGAATACAATGTGATAGGTGTGAAAACTATGAAGTATAAAATCTTTCACCTGAAAACATTCTCTTTAGTTTATAAAATAGTCAAATTAAGAATTCATCTAATTGAATATTTCTTTTCTTATTATACTTTTCTAAATTGTCCAACCTTTATAAAGCATAATGCTTTACTTCTTAATTTTTAAAAATTAACATAAAAAATCAAACAAATAAATCCTTTGCCATATCCCTCTGCCTTTGAAACCTTCAGCAAAGAAAATCCAAATTCACATTTAAAGAGACCACCAGACTTCCATTTTTGACAGTACAGTAGACTCGGATATCTATATATAAATATATAGATATGTATATTTCCCATGTGTGATATATTTAGTAATAATAGAAACATCTCCCACTTTCATCATCTTAATAATAAACTTGGTAGTAAACTTTAAGTCACATCTTTTGATCTTTAATTGCACAGGTTGCACAAACCTTTTTTGCTCTGGTTTTGTATTTTTTTATTTGTATTTTTTATTGTTATTATGATGATTTTTTATTTAAATTCAAGTAGCCAACATATAGTACATCATTAGTTTCTGACGTAGTGTTCAATGATTCATCAGTTGCGTATAACACCCAATGCTCATCACATCACATGCCCTCCTCAATAGCAGGCTCTCTTGAACCTTCTCTGATCCTATTGTGTGAACGGTTGTCTTGATCACTATTACTGCCACATAATAGAATCCACATAAAACCTGAACTGACTAGTGGCCTCCCTCAGTTTCATGTATGTTTACATTTCTTCCTCCAACATGAGATTTCCAAAGGAAATAAAATTAGAACTCACCCCAAATTTGAAATTGCCTTTCCGTTTCTTATTATTTAAATAACTCAAAAAGAAATATTCAGTAAGGAATTTTACTTACAACAAAATGGTAGAAAACACAAATAAAGAGCTAGTTATTTATTTCAGTTTGCTTTCTCTTTTAACTCTTCCACAGGGACCCCTTTCCATCTCTCACTTTAAAAAGTGAGCTGCAAAATATAGACATCTCATCTCTGTTTTAAATGAAAAAATAAATAGCTTTGCTTCCTTTCTTATCGTCAAAGATTTCTTTAAGTTCATCAATGGATTCTGACTTTTGTACTTTGTACACTTATCAAAATCGCAAAGGGACTGGCTTCTGATGCAGACTGCCATCACTTGTCACTGTCACCAATGCAAGATCCTATACAAGAATTTGGCATCCACAACAGCTTTCCATATCCTTCCACTTCATCAAATCCCCATCAATTTCTAATCACACATGAGAGCATCTTTTTTCCATCTCAACTATTAAATTTTCTTTTCTTCTGTTCATATTTAATTCCAATATTATTTTAACTCTGAAATGTTGGCAGTTGTAGCATGCATATAAAAAGCTATGTAAATGAAGCATTATTGTGTAGATAATACATGTGAATAATCGTACAGAAGCTATGCAGCCAAACCAAAGATGCGTGTAAGGGCACGCCATCCAAAAAAGCTGGGAGTGTCCATTCTGCCTAACTTCTGATTGACATCTCCACTCTGCCAGTTGCCTTTACCTGTGTAAAAGAACTTTGTTAAGTGACAAAAAGGATGAGATACACAAATATTCAAAAAGGAAGTGCTTGTGATACACCGTTGCCGAACCCACCAACTGGAGAACTCCCCTCTGTGAATAAAAGTAGTTAGCAACCCTATCAGCTGCTTTGTTATTATGCTAAATCATTTCTGCTACTTGCTAATGGATGAGTTGAAATTACTTTCATTTTTCCGTAGCCAGCAAATTCTAATTCCTCTCTGCAGATGAAACACCAGCTATTTGACCTCAGAAGAAGAGTATCATGAGTTTGGAGGCAGATGATTTTCTAATGTTAATGATAGGAGCCCTAGATTTCTGATTGATCTCTAGCTTTATTTAGCGAAAATACACATTTGTATAGGAGTATGAGAATTTATCAAATGCTGAATTAAGTATTTAAACATAAATCTGCTGTCTCAAAGTGTTAGAAATTCTTATCCTTTTACTTACATGGGAGCCATAAATTTTACTTTGAAATGTACAGGTACTCTCTTTTTCCTACAAATGAGGTCATTATTGATTGGCCTAGGAAATGGACTCCAGAATGTTCATTTAAACTCCATTCCCTTAGGAAATTAATATTTTCATAATAATAATAAAAATAAAAATATTTTAAATACCGAGTTGTATGTTTCCTCTCCTCTGTTCTTTTCTGAAAGTCTCTTAGGCATAACCTAGCTTTTTTAAAAAAAATTAAGACGACTTGGGTCAAAATCATCAATTTTGGGGAGTAGTAATATCAATTTCCTTGGCAGAGTTGCTGAATAGAGTGTTTATTGGCTGTGAATGTGAGTTACTAAGAAAAATCAGTGATATCAGAAAATGCTTGTACTATGCAAATCCTTGTGATGGGACAATGGCTCATCATTCACAGGACAGATGTGAAAAACATTTTTGAACAGTCTGAAATGATATGCATTGTTCCTGACCTTAAGATTTTGACTTTGGGGGTGCCTGGGTGGCTCAGTTGGTTAAGCGCCTGCTTTCAGGTCCTGGGATTGAGCCCCCTCACTCCCTCCCAGGGTTGGGCTCCCTGCTCAAGGGGGGTTCTGCTTCTTTCTCTCCTCTGCCCCTCCCTCTCTCTCAAATAAATAGGTAAAATCTTTAAAAAATATATTTTCACTTTGAAAAACCTCAAATGACTTTAAAATGTTTTCAACATCCTTACTAATAGCATGAGTTTAAATTATTTTTTCCATTTCTTAAAAAAAGAAAAAGATGTAAGACTACTACTTTAGGAACTATGATAAGGTGTTCTTCCTTTTCTCTTCCCATTTCACCAACTGTGTATTGATGGTGACCCAATAAACTTCTTCTGAGGCCCTTACACTTGGGCCCTTTATGTGTGAGAACTTAGTAAACTTTGGTTTAATGGAAATCATTTGGCTTACTATTATCCTACATTAATTTACCTAGCCCCATCAATTTGCCTGCTGATGGCAAGTCTCTTTTTTGTGCTAAGTTACCCGTCTCTACAAGATGGACAGTTTTTATTATTCTTTATCCCTTCTCATTAACCCCTCTTCCAAAATTACTTTCATCCACTCTTGGAATTTCCAAAGTTTGTTGTAAAATCCTCCATGAAAGCATTCCTTTAGCAATGTAAACATTATCTGGTGAACATTTAAGGATATTCTCTTTAAATCACTTCTAAAATGCCTGCCATGCCATGATGGGCCCCCATCATACTGTCCCCTGCACTCCTGTCAGAGCTTGGGGTCAGAACAAGATTGACCATTTCTCAGACTAGGCTTGTTCAATGCCACCCCCCCCATTATACTTAGGATAGAGCAGCAAGTTTGTTATTATAAAATGTAAGGCTGTTCAAAACATAGCCTTCTATTACTCCTGATTTACACTGTACAATCATTTTTGTTTGTTTCTTAATTTCCATAACTTACTATGTGTAGCCACTTCAAATTACAGCACTCCTGGCCATATTCCCATCTATTGGTTCCTCTGTGTGGAATGCCCTCCCTGAACTCCATCCTTACCATCATACCATGATGTCGTAGTTAATTTACATGGATTAGCCTACAGATTCTACTCAAAGGTCCCTAACCATTAGCAACGTTAACTGTTGCTTCTCCACAAGGTGCAGGAACTCTTTCCACCCTTTGCAGCCCCACAGCAATGTATACATTCTTCTATTGTGCTACTCATAATTGTGATTGCAATTATTCAACATGTTGTTCTCTCCTATCTCCTCATTATCTTTAGTATGTTATTAATCTATATTGCTTCGGTAGCTAGAACAGTGCGTGGCACATAATAGCTACTCAGCTCCTGGTGGAGGGTAGGAATCTGGCATGCCAATGTCATTTGTAGACCACAAATTCTGCTGCCAAGTCATCTTTCTTTGTTCCTTATGAAGAATATTTATTTCTTATATAATTGATTGGTATTTAAAACCTCTGTACCACTTCTACATTCTTTCCCCCATAGCACTCATTTTTCGTCTTTTTATTGGTTACTTTTATAACATTAAATAATATGTAAATGGCCTTACTTCTTGAGTCATCAGTAGGCCAATTTCCTGACTCCCTGCAGTGAAAAATAAGGATACCAGACCTCCTCTCTTTACCTGTAACTTTCCTTTCCTCCTTTCAACTTCCAAATTCAGCCATATGGGCTTTCCTTTAATAAGAGTAATGGCATTTATGTTCTGTACTGTAAAGCATAATTATGTCCTTCAGCACAATTTTTGTATATACAAAAATCAATGGCTCTATTGTTATGACTATGTAAATATTATGCACTGCATAACCAATACTGTACTATAATTGCATTTCCTTTTGTGCACAGATTTATTGTTTTGCTTTGTTTTCCTAGGTTTTGTTTTGTTTCTGGAGTTTCTACATGAAATTTTTTTCTTGTATTGACTGTCTTTACTGCTTCCTCAAATTGTTCCATCTTTTCAAGGATAACATTAAATCTCTGGGATTCTCCTCTTTTTTTCTCCAGAAACCTCCCTCCCAGTCCTGTTCCCATCTGAACTCATTGCTTTCCAGGGCTACTGCACCACTAAATCTTGAGTCAACCCTTCAACATGCTCCTAGATTCTGTGTCTTCCACGTTCCTGGTTTAAATGCCTGGAATCTATCCTCCAGTAGCTTCTAAGGAAAGGGAAATAAATCTGTGTGCCTTTCCGACATGAAAATATGTTTCTTCCAGCTTCAGGTTTGATCAAGAGATTAGCTAGGTATGTAATTCTAGATTGAAACATTATTTCTCAAACTTTCAAATGCATTGCTGTATTAATTTCTAGCATCCAATTATACAGATGTACAGTTGATGCTAATCTGTTATTTGTTGTTTTATAAACGGTTACTTTTAGGAAGGTTTTTAAGTCATTACATTGTCCTTGGTGTTGTGAAAACGTCACAATTACAGGTCTAGTTTTTTTACCCCCCACACACGTAATGTTGGGCATTGATGCTTCTGTTTAAGGAAACTGTCTCTAATTATATCTTTGGTGGTGCTATTAGTTAGATGTTGGCCTATGTGCATGGATTTTGTAGATATTGTATCTTTTATCTAATATCTTTCCTCTCTTTGCCATTTTAATCTACTTTTTACATGATTTCTTTGCTTTTTTGACTTTGTCAAAGTGTGTTAAAATTCCAATATCTGCAATCATATTGCATTTCCAAGATCTCTTCATTTAGAGCCAACAGTTGACTAAATAATAAATAATCAAAAAATGAATCTAGATAAGTGTTAGCATTGGAGTGTAACAAAACATTAAAAAATATTTTATATAGCAAAAGACAAAAGTATAAGTAGAAAGGTCATCAACCATACTGATTACTTTTAATTTGCTATTACTACACAGCCATGGGCTGATGAAATAAAAATAAAGTCAGAACAGTTTATCCTTATAATCCAAATTTTAATGAAGAAAATACATTGGGAATATGTTTCTACTCTTGGGTTTACTTTCTTCACCTAAAAATTGATAGTTAAATATTACATAGCCCATAACTTAAGGAAAAATCAACTTACTTATATTTATGAGGAATTAAAGATAAAAAAAATTTGTCTTCATCTTTATTTCACTTGAACTACATTATAATAAAGTTACCAAGCTTATAAAACTTTATAGATCTCATATTCACTAAACCAGTGACACTGTTTGGATATCAAATTAGTATTAAGTTTAAAAAGGCTTTAAAATTCTAGTGACTTTGGAGCTAAAATTTCCATGACGTTTCATTATGTAGTTACATGTATCCAATTTATACTCTGCAATAAGAAATCCATTGAAATCTACCTTTATTTCATTGTTAATTCTGTACCTGTTTACAAACTTTTCCTTTCTAAAGATTTTAAGAATGCAAAATCAGAGAAACAAAAGGACGTTAATTAGATTATGATTCGAGCCAGGTGCCCAAAAGTAGACACTGATTTTTTTTTAATTATATTCAGTGCAAAAATAGATAATGTGATCCCTATTTACAGTAGTTCATCTTGGCCTTTAATCATTTGTTTATCCACGAGACTATTGATTGCTGCTCCAGCAAAGAGCACCGCAGTGACACAGGGGTAAGAAGAGAAGCAATGTAATTCTGTGCTGTTGGCTGTTCCATGCGATGAAACTATAATTCACAAAGTGATAGATAACAGAAGGTAATTTTATGGTTACTAAGAATGAGTTTGCATTTGTTTGTGTAGTTACTATATAAATTTATAGATGCATTTTGTTTGTATCGCATTTTAAATTTTAGTGGCTGAGGGGGAAGAGGATTGAAGTAGTACAAGGAGTATGTTCATGAAATCCTTTAGCAGCCACTTGTAAAGGTGGACTGTAATTCAACATGAAATAGGTTCAGAATGTTCCCACAAACTCATTATAAATCAAGCTGCTTCGAAGGTATGGTGTTATTAAGTTTGTTTTTTGATTTTCTCTTGCCCTTCCTCCATCATCTTATCTAGAAAAAGAGTTTAAAGGCAGGAAAAGTAATTCAGCAAGGACCTACTTTTAGTGGCTGAAATAAAAAGAGTCTTGCTAGATACATTTCACTAAACCATAAATGCAGTTCCCAGAGTCAGGGATTTTTTTTTTTTTCCATATCATTGACTGACTTTGTCATCTGCTATCCAGCCAAAGTTTGATAATGAAACAGTTAATTGATGCACACAAAATTAGACGTGTATTTTGGAAGCTGTAGATTACTGTCACACAAGTCCAACTATAGTGATGAACCTCAGCTGATTCCAATAATGCTGCTGCTGGTTGCCTCTTGTGCATTAAGCCCAGCTAAAATATGTCAGGAGTTATAAAGTTTTATTTTTTTGTCCTTGTATAGATGCTAGAAAATCATTTAATATAGGCCATTATGGTTTTCATGTCATAGGAAGCTTCAGGTCTTATAATAAGAAGCAGAATTGAACCTGGAAGAGCAATCTCAGATCTACATTGAGAGAATTATACTCACATTACACTGGTAGGTCCTTTCAAGATTATGAATTGCTTGAGGACAAGGAATTATGTCTCATGCATTATAATGGCTAGCACCCAGTTGATTTTCAAAGTATGTATATTGAACAGGACTGGACTACACTTTGGAAAACTTGTTTTATGTAATGGATGGTTTTCCGTAGGGCTTCTTAAATTCTCAGTGCACATTCTCACCTAGTGAACCAACTATTTTCTCAATCTGGGTTGTCCTCCACTTTAGTTGTCATGGAAATCGGTTCCCCTGAGATTTTACAATCCCTATGCTAGAACTTGGCATTAAATAGGCGTTACATAATTGTTCACTAAACAAAGAAGAATAAATGTGAAACATTTGGCAGCCATCAAGTATCAGAAGTCTAAAAAGTTAGAGTATTGGAGAATTATACAATATAAAACTGTCTTCATTTGAAGCATGAAATCCTAATTATTGCTCATTCAGCTAATTACTTAAACATTCTTTAAAAGTAGATTAAAAAGATTCCCAACTTCAGCAATCCCTATGCAAGACCAAATGGGCAAGTGACTTTACATAAAGATCTGAAGAATAAAAGTGTTACATAAATGCTAAATATTTTTAGGAATAGCTTTGTGCTTAATAAAATTAAATGAATCAAACAGGCATTTATTGAGTGAATATTATAGCTTTGGCCTGTGCTACATTCTTTGGGACTTTTTTTATTTTTTTAAAGATTTTATTTATTTATTTGACAGAGAGAGACACAGCAAAAGAAGGAACACAAGCAGGGAGAGAGGGAGAGGAAGAAGCAGGCTTCCCGCTGAGCAGGGAGCCCAATGCGGAGCTCGATCCCAGGGACCATAGGACCATGACCTGAGCCGAAGGCAGATGCCTAACGACTGAGCCACACTGGTATTCCGTGTTTCTAGAGGCTTTTAACACAGCTATAAGTAAACAATCCAATGACAGATTAAACCATGATATACCAAATGGGACTAATCATTCTTTTCTAAATACATTCAACATTTTCCTGCCTCCCTACACTTGCACACAATACTCCCTTGCACCCATTTCTGCACATTCCAAAGTCTATTCTTCCTCCTATGCCAGATCATGTCTTCTTCTGAGCCATTCTTAGTCACCACTAAGAATCCTGCATCCTTTCTCTATAATGTCACTACTCTTTGACCTATAACCCACAGTTAGCATAGTCTCCTTTACATAACAAATTTTCACATTAACTCTTCATATCTGATTGAAATCTCCTTAAGGATCAGAACTTAGGTATGTGAAAATGCTGAGCAGTGTTTGACACCTAAAAAATACTCAATAACAATTTTTGTCCTCCTTTTCTTATTTCTTTTCTTTGCTCCCAATAGTACTTTAAACTTAGTAGGTATGTTTAAGTAATCAATATTGAGTGACATAATCAATCATCCTTATACTGGGTATGATAGAAGCTTGAAAATTAATATGGAGGAGAAAGATGGGAGTTGTAGTGATCAAAGATCATTTCCATAGAGAAAATTCAACTTCAGCTGGACTTTAAGGAAGAGGAGAGGCTATACAGAGTGATTTGAGAAATAATAAACAAGATTTGCAAAAGTATGAATGCAAGAAGTTATTTGTGCAGGGAACTAGAAAGCCAGCATCCTTGAATGTTGCATTTGGGAAAGTCACTGGAAATATGATTGGGAGATGGGGTGAGGCAGATGTCAGAGGAGTTTGACAGTTGGGCATAGAGCTAATAGAAAGATACTGTAATCTCATGATCACAGGAGAGAGAGAAAGAAGAGAAAGAGAAAGAAGTTAGGATACTCAGGAAACTTAATCTAACAGCAGAGTATGGCACAGAATTTAAAAAAGAAGAGATTGGTTAAGACCAGCTAAAAAGGTGCCATAGTAATTAAGAATGAAATAGTGAGTTTCTAAATGAGGGCTACAGCCATATAAATGGAGACTTTAGAGATGAGTCTTAAACTTATGAGATAAATGGAATATGAGATAAGCATATCAGATAAGGACTTGGTAACTCTTTGTACATAGAGCAGTAAAAATTTTTACAGGACTGACCCAGTTTTGTGAAATCTTATTTTGCCAAGTAAGAACATTAAATAAATAAATAAATAAATAAATAAATAAAGCAATGTCTACCATTGCCAGGTTTTCATGAAAGAGGAGATATTTGAACACTAAAAGGTGGTGAGGATTTTTCTGCATTCTCTGCTACAGGTGTTTGTGATTTTGGTTGCCCTGGAGTGACCCATGTAGTCTTTGAAACTCCACTCATCCTTCAGGACCACCTCCAGAACCACTTTTCCATGAAGTTTTTCATGATAAGCACGTAGAAACAGTGGAATGTGCTTACTTGCCCTACTGTGCATATCACATTCTTTCTCGTATTAAATTTATTTACCTTCATGACTGGTTCTTTTATTGCAACAAAGGTTTTTTAAGGACATTTACCTTAAATGATTCCTCATTGAGTAGGTGGCACAAAATAGATGCTCAGTGGTTGAAAAAAGACAAAGAGGGTAAACAGTGATGGAAGGGCTTCTAATTTCAGAACAGGAATTGGGTAGCAGCACCTTGAGAAATGGGAAGAGGAGCTGGTTTGGAGGGGAGGTGACAGCAGTCTGCTTTAGATATGCTGGATTTCAAGATATGGAATATTAACTGGAATAATTGGGATGATGATAATAACAGAAAGTATTAGTAATTTGAAGTATGAGTGAAATTCTAGAAACTGAACTATATTAGGTTGTTATCTACATAGAGGGAATAATTGAAATAAATACTATCCTGCTGAAGTAGGAATAAACAGAGAAGAAGATCAAATATGGCAAACATTTTGGAGACTTCTTATAGCCAGTGGAGAGAAAGAGGAAGAGAAATTGATGGAAGATAAGGAAAAAAAGGGGGGGAGGGGGAGACCAGCAAAAGGCATTGTCCTAGAAGCCACTGAAGGACTGGTTTCAAAGGCTGGAGGTCAGTACTCAACCACTGAAGAGAGTCACCCTTCATGATTTCTACATGCAACCCTGATAAACAAACAGTACTAAAATTGACTGCAAAGTCTGACTTATGGCCACCATTAAGTTATGACCCTGAGAGAAAAAAATCAAGTAAGAATACATTACTTGTTGGGATGTTAAAAAAAAAAGAAAGAGCTACACAACAGCTACAAATTATAGAGTGGATGCTTCACAACACTGTGTCAATGAAAATGGTTCATCAAGAAAGGTTATATATAATTCTGGTTCAATGTACACTAATTTATTTTTCATTCCATTTTTAATGAATTCACATTAGAGAGGTTCTTTTAAGTCATAATGTGTTATTTTTAATAATTCATTTCTGAACTTTAAAAATTAATAATATTTGCACAGGGCCATTTTATAATCACAATATGGTGCTTCAAGGTGTGAATTATGATATAATAACTCATAACTTGTGCATTTAAACAAGCACTCATCCTATGGCCTCATTCTTAGCAAGCAAGAGGTATGAGTTATTATGCAATAATTCATGCTTTGTCACATATTATTACTTAATTATGGAGGAAGAGGAGAATTTCAACAAATTTCAGTCTTGAAAAATCTAACATTTTATCCTTAAAAAAAAAACCTCAGATGCTTGACACAGTTGAATCACTTTAAGTCTTTTTCCATTCGGACCACCCTAGATTAACTTTTTATAGCACCTGTTCTACTTCTTGCAAATCTCAGGAAATCTCCAATAGAGGAATTAAAAATCCCAACATAGTTCTTTAGCTTATATTTTATGGAATCATTCATTTAGATCCAAAAAAGAAACTCTATTACTTCAATAAATTTTCAATGTATTACAAAGAAAATGAGCAAGAAATAAGAGAGGGACAGAGGGAGAGTAGGTGGGAGAGAAGGAAGGAAGGAAGGAAGGAAGGAAGGAAGGAAGGAAGGAAGGAAGGAAGGAAGGAAGGAAGGAAGGAAGGAAGGAAGGAAGGTAGGTCAAATTAAAATATGAATGTCTATTAACTATGATGATTTTCTGATAGAATTTTTAAACAATAGAAAAATACCTTCAAAATCGTACAAAATATACCTGTCTATAATCATTAGAAAAGGGTATTATATTTTTTTTCCAGAAAAAGATATAAATATTCTTTCAGGACTATATCTCAAACAGTCATCATTAAATGATGGTGAGAGTTTACCTTGATATCCAAAGGAATGAAATCATTTATTTATTCAATGCTTTCTCTGGTGTTAGACAGATTTTTTTTTTTTTCTGCCCTTAAGAAGCTTTCAGTATAGAAAGGAGAAATGAAAACAGGAGAGTAGGTATACTACAAGAGACAAATAGCAGTCAATAAAGTAGCCTACATACCAAACACATACTGTAAAGTAGAAGGGCTCTAATCTCTAGATACATCATTAAAGAATGATGTATTAAAAACTTGTGCAGTTTGTGTATTAGAAAAATGAATAAAAACTCAGAGAGAAAAGGGTCATGTACCTGTGGAGAAAACCACCATGCTTCTGACCAGCTAATGCTGACTGATTGATTGTTCGGTCTTTATTACCACTAGTCAAATCAGTCAATGAATTAATGTTTGAACTTTGTTACAAAAACTTTTTCAGAAGCTATTCTGTTCTACTATAACTACGATCTCCCTCTAATTTGCTGTTTTTATGGTATTTTTTGCCTTAAAGTTAGGAGTGTGAATATCAGTGACCTAAGGCTGGAGATCTCATACATTCAAACTTTATGGAACCTTCTCAGTCAATATAAAGAATTTTGGTGACACCACTAAGAAAACAGCAGGATAACCCAGGGAGCAAAACCATGCTTCAGAGCCACTGACTTCCTTGACTTCCCTTGAGGTTTTATGCTAAACCATTAACACCTTCTAGCAAATCTTTCTCTCCTAAGGGATACATTGGCCTCTCATACTTCAGTTTAATGTTCCAGTGATGGCTATAGGATCTGCCAGTATACCTCCAAAGTAGCAAAACAAGGTGAGTGTTTTCAATTACTTTTTAAGATCTCTGATGATATAGCAGCACGGTCTGGTATCAGCCCTTGGTCTTTTTCAAGCTGGTTTAAACTCAGTTCATCCTGTTGTCCTGATTTTTGTATGTATATAATGGCATGTCCATGTGGTCATGAATTACCAGAACACGGTAAGAACCAGGATATATGTTTTTATATCATTTGTTACATAGCCAATGATTATATCAATTGACTCAATAGGGTTAGTTTATAATGTAATTCTTATTAAAATAGGACTTTGATATTAACTACTCAGTTAATGCTTTATGTAGGTTTTGTTTTAGTTAGGTTATGTGACACAAAATAAATTCTGTGTTTTTTGGCAACACATATATCCAGGATGAAGCAGTATATGCCCCTAGTCACAGATCTCTTCCTTACCTGATACAGTTATTTTATCTAGAATATTCATAAATCACTTTTGAATTCTCATTTAGACAGAAATTTGAGAAACTTAAGATTATCAAGGTGATCATTACTTTGCTTAAAGTCCCACTCTGTGTTTCTGAATGCCTTAAAATAAAAGCTTTTTTAAATAATAAATTATTCATTTAATGAGAACAATAAAAATAAGATGTTTTTCTTCATAGAATGAGATAACTTACTAATTAGTTTTCTGATTTGCTGAGGTCTGGATCTCATTTAATATTTCCTGGTTCTGAATGCAATATAGTTTTATATACTCTAGTTAAAGAGCTGTGACAAGGGGCTAAATACCACAGCAATAAGCAATTAAGAAAATTAATCTTTTTAAAGGAAAATAAGGGCAGAGCAGTGAGAGTTCACCTCAGAATGGCAAACGTTGGATAAGGAAAGCAGATTACTAAAACTATATTAAAGTATGATCATACAGTGTATAACAATATTTATTATTGCCATATGTTTCTACCCTGTTCGTTTAGCAAGATACATCACAGATGTCCTTACTAAATCCTCTTCAAGCCACATACAAGATGGAACTCATGGCTGGACCCACATTCCCTGTGAGAACTTTCCCTCTCACATATGTTGGAGAAAAGAACCTGTTTTCAAGGCACAACAAAATTTCTTCTGCAGGCTTGGGGCACACCAGTGGCACAGAGCCCAGAGCTGCTTCATCTCGATGTTCCCTGTTCCCAGCTGAGACAAATCCTTGTCTCCAAACTCCTTGAAACTGAACTGGGTGAACGCTCAGAATGGTACGGTTTCTCTGAGGAATAAGTTAGCTAGCTGATCTGCAATGTGGAAAGTAAGCTGGAAAAGCGAGAAGTGTTTGGTGACTCTCCGGGTATTTCTTGAACATCTAAAGAAAACAACCCAAATAAACAAACAGAAATATAGCTCGTGTTCTTTTCTCTAAGTTTGTCCAGTTTTTTTTTTTTTTGTATTAGTTAAGTCTTTGTGGTTATTTTTCTGTCTTGTGTTTATCACCTAACAGTTATAACCTGGTATTTAGTGCCCCTCAGAGAAGGAAAAAATAATTCTTGCCAGGAGTCTATCTTCTATGCCTCAAAAAATAAAACTTGTTAAAAAGTAAAATCCCAAATAGGACTCAATTAGCAATCGCCAACACTTTTTGAAAATTTCTCCATAAAATGGGTAACTTCATAAGCGCACATGCCATTTATTTTTTGAAAAGAGCTATGAAGTCAATTATTTTATAGCACAGTAGCCTATATTCCTATAATCTAGCTCAAACTTAGCAAGGTGGTTTGTTATATCCTTATAAATGTCTGCCCTTTTAACATGCTGTAAATGCATTCTAAAATTTGTGCTAGGTTCTGGTTGTTATGGGGAAGAATTAATGCATTCTATTAAATTTAAGTTTTGCTGAAAACACTCTTACATCAGCTAAAGCTTAGAGCTATAACTGGAGACTAGCTTCCACAGCAATTAAGGAATAAAATACCTGGCTTTTATAATCCATCTTTTATTCTGGGAAATGCCTACACTTAAATCAGTATGGCATTACACAAGGACTTGTGACCACTGAATATTTAATTTCATCAAAATCCATCCATATTCAGTGCTTTGACAAGCCCGTTACTAGGTAGGTATTATTTAAACAAGCAGGACCCTTTCACTTAAGTGTATACTTGAATTGGTCAAGTGATTGTACCATATCTCTGTTCAGAAACCTACTCTACTCCTCACAACATATAGGATAAAACACAGATTCTTTAGCCTAACATGCTGGTCCAGTCCACCATCCCCTAAGCCCATACCCTGAATTTAGCCACCTTCATCCCTTTTCAGAAGCACCTGTCTCTTCCTAGAATGCCCTCTTCTCCTTATTTATTTAAATTCTACCAGTTCTACCAAGTCTATTTTAAATGCGATTTAATCCAGGATATCCCCCACTACAGTTAACCTTTGGATCTTCCATGTAACTCCTTTTCCAGTCCACCTGTTTTTGGTGGCAATTTATACGAGTGCTTGCTTCTCCACTCATACCACATCTAAGATATTAAAAATCTACTCAATAGGAACATAATTTGAAATATGTTCTCAGGTTTTCTCTATAACTCAGTGCCTTGGACATAATAGGTGCTTGATATTTACAGATTTGAGATAGACAATGGACTATACCTCCACCAGACCCAGGTAAGAGGGACTGTTCCCCTGGGTAGATCTCATGCTTTAGGGGTCCCTGTATATCACAAACACACATGAAAAATTAAATGTATTAAAAAAAAACACAGAAGTACTTTTACCATTAGAATCCATCACTTAGGGTTGGCACAGCACAACTCCTAGTGTTAAACATCTTCTCTGTATCTAATACAGCTCAGGCCCCACAGAAATGCTTCTCTGTGTCTCTCTGCCCAGTGTCCTTAAAACAAGAAAACTGTGCTACAATATTCTGAGCTTTGTAGGTTGCGCCATAACCTACAGCAGAAACACTTAGGTTTACAGAGAAGACATATTAATTAAATTAAATTCTTCCTCTCAAAGAACATGAATACAATAGATACTTGCCTGGGAAGTATTGTTCCCTAGTTCTGCCCATCAGCCTTTTTCTTGTTTTTCTTTGCACTACAGTTAATGACTTTCATGAATTAGTATAGTGTTTGTAATAGCTGCCACTTGAAAAATATTTTGCCATATTAAGAAACTCGTATTACACTTATTACCCTAGAGGACATAGTAAACATAATACTAATTATTGACATTGGCTATAAAATGATCATTGAACACTAGAATTAGAAATTATTTTATTTGAACAAAAATAGTAAGATTCAAGTCAATCTTGTAAAATATTAAATTGAAGTTTTCAGCTTTGTTTAAATACTTTTATTGATATTCATGAATAATTTGTATTCTTAGTTTCAATATCTTTTTTAAGATTTATTTATTTTAGAGAGAGAGTAAGTGAGCGAGTAGGGAGAGAGGCAAAGGGAGAGGGAGAAAGAGAATCCCAAGGCAGAGCTTGATCCCAGGGCCCTGAGATCAGGACCTAAGCCAAAATCAACAGTCGGAAGCTTAACTGACTGAGCCACCCAGGTGCCCTTTTCAACTTTAATCAATAGTTTTAAATTGCTAGAAGAAAATAAGTGTTTATAAATACAGTAAATACTTTCAAATTTTTTATTTTTAACTTCTTTGTAAGTATCTTTTTATAAAAATTAAAATAAAATAAAAAATTCAAAGTTTATACTATTTAGTAGCGATTGCAGTGGCAAAATTCAGAAGGTTTTGTTTTTTGTATGAATTTTTTTCACTTTTCTATTTTATAATAAAATATGCATTTTAAATATAAAATATATAGTATTCGTTATAAAGTATTTGAAAACATTCAAATATTCATTTGAAACCATGTATAAAAAACACACATGTATAAAAATTACCCATAATTTAATCACTTACATTATTTAAAATTTAAATGAAAACTGGCCAGTGTCTACTACTATTAGGATTAGTGCATAGACTTCTAATCTTTCCGGTGTGTTTTCCTGAATTTATACAGACATTTATTTATACCAGCACATATATATATTTTTTTAAAGAGTTTATTTATTTGACAGAGAGAGACACAGCGAGAGAGGGAACACAAGCAGGGGGAGTGGGAGAGGGAGAAGCAGGCTTCCCGCTGAGCAGGGAGCCCAATGGGGGGCTCCATCCCAGGACTCTGGGATCATAACCTGGGCTGAAAGGAGACAAAAATTTGACTTTTGAAATATACACTCATCTGCCAACACAATACCTCCAAATTTCCAAAAGGAAAATGTAAAGGGAGACTATGCAAAGCAAAGAAGAGCTTTGTCTAATTATTCTAACCTTCTGCAACAAAACATAGACCTTTGATGCTAAATTCATCGGGTTTCTTTTCTTGCCTTCTGAAATTTACCATAGTCTGGTTTTCTCTCTGGAATTGAACTGATATACTTTCATACTAGCACCTGTCCCAGATTACTCACATAGTTTTTTGGAAAGCAACTGACATATAGAAATTAACCCCTATTTTTGGACCTCCGTAAATTGAAACCCTAAAATCATCTAAGGAATAAAAAAATCAATTCCCCAGTGGCCGCTGACAATGCCATATAAAGCCGGTGGCTCCCGTAAGACAATCAGTGGACTTTTTAAAGAGAAATAGAAGGATGAAATCTCAGTTTTGAACGAAAAGGAACGGTCATTTTCTAGTCTAAAACTCTGTCTTAAGTTCCGACAAGGGTGAGACATGGCCACAAAGCCCTGCAGAGGGAAAATGCGAGAAAAAGCAAATGTCTAAGGTTCTCCTTGCAGCCACATCTTCCTTGCACCCCCAGAAGAGAGAATGGGGAGGATCTGCGGACCGCTACTTCCAAACGGAGGATTTCACCCTGAACTCCCTCCCGCATTTAATCAACTGCATATGTTGTTTATTGCTCCAGCGCCGTGAACATTATCGCTTAATTAAATTGTTTCACTCTTTGACTATCATAAATGCCACTTCTCTTTAAAGCCATGTTTTATTTAGTTAAAGTTTGTTTTATCATCCGCAAAAAGGATTATTAAATTGAACGGGTGACTATTTCAGCGCAAGTTAAAATCAATAATATTTAGCCGGGCCTTAGGTGCTAAATTCTGAAACTCCATGTTTTTCACTTCGCGGCAGCCCCGTATCTAAACATCACTGACGGTTCTCTCTCCTATGTTCATCTGTGATTTATGGCTGTTCTAGTAGGTGGGACGAGGCTTCAAGGCCTCTTGCAGTGTTCAAGCTTCTAATAATCAGAGGAGTTTTCTTTTCCTACTCTTTTTGAACGGAGACTGCTGTTCTCAATTTCAGAAACTCATAAAAAATAGAATTTTAAGAAGCTCAGAGCATAATCTGTTTTCTGAAATAGTTAATATCTGACTTTTAGGGGAAAAATGGACTTCTAGAAAATATGCCCTCACATTGCCTGTAAACCGAAATCAACTGAGGTCCTTGAATAAAGATTCTTAGCTCTTGCTTATGTCTTCATTATTCCAAGATAATCTGATGAGAGATGAAGTCCTCGAATGCCTTTAAGTGGTTACAAACATTAAAATTTTTCTAGCAGCAAACTTCTCGTTCATGAAACTATAACTCACTCTTTAAGGAATGGTGTTTCTATTTTCCTATTTAATTTACATAATGAAAATAGTTATAAATAACATTAACAGAGCACTTAATATCAAAGCCTAAATGATTATTAATTGCTTAAACACAGAGAAAGTTTGTCATTCACTCACTATAAAAATTATTTTTCATTATGGAGGGCATGTTGGAAACTAATTAAATAGGCAAAATTTTACCAAAAGACATCGCCCCAAAGGAGACCTATATTTTTAAAGAAAATAAATTTGAAATCTGAATTACCACTAACTTAACAACAACAAAACATCACCCAATGACTAATTTGAATTTTTAAGGCATATTTTGCCAGAAATCTTCTTTAAGAAGTAAAGCACAAAAATTCAGTTTCTATAGCTGTATGTTACAATGTCAGGATCTCTTTTTGTTGTCTAATATCAACATACCTCAATAAAAAATTAATTAATTGCTTTTTAATTATATTAGGATTTGTTTATTTATTGAAACACTGACATGAATGAAGTCTGAAAAATCCTTATGGTGATTTCTCCTTAGTGCTTTATATTTTGAAGTCACTCTGTCCATCAAGTTCAATGTGAAAAAAAGTAAATGAAAACACTACAAACATAATATTCTAATATCGATTGTGAAGTGCGTGTTTTAACTTACGCTTTTAACCTATTCTAAAATTTAAGAAATTAGAAAACAGTTTACTTTTAATGACTCTGTAGATCGTGTAATGATTTTATATGCTTTGAATCTTTTATTCTCTTAACCGACCAACTTAACACCCAAAAGAATAACTTACCTAATTATTTTCGTTTATCTAAACGCTACTTGACTATGCAAGTTATGTAGGAAACTCCTAAAAATAATTCAAGCAGATATTCCAACTTGCCATAAAATTAAAGTCTTGTGTGAAAAATTTGAGAAAGTATATTGAGAATTTTTCCTCCCCGCAACACACTCATAAAAGGATAGAGACCAAGTACCCAAAACATTGAACTCAATACTGAAACAATTGACTACAGCATTTTAATTGTCATTAGTAAGGATTTACATCTAAAAAAAAAAAATCAAAAACACTTTAAGATTATTGACTTCTACCAAGGGATGTTCAAAAACCTCCCTTCCCTTTATTCTCAAATTTCTATTTGTAAGGAAAGGAAATAACCTTTACTGTATAGTAGGTATAAAAGGAACCAGATGATTCATCTCTGTGAATCTGCTTGTTGAATTTGATGGATCATTCTTAAAAGCGACGTTGCTAATCTTCAGGTTTTCTTTTTTAGGTTATTCACAGATCAGTAGGTTTTCCAGCTAATACAGGTCTGATGCTCTTCTGTCTTCACACATGGTATTCATCATATCTTGACAAGAAAAGACCTTCAGTCTACAAATAACCTTCACTGAAGTAAGACATGTAAGTGGGTTTCTTTATGAAAGATAGATTTTATGGCTGAATAAAAAACAACTGTAGTTAAAAAGTGTCATTGCATGGCCTTATTTGAAGATTTTTCCTTCAAGGAACTTTAATGTTTGTTATTGAAACTACTAATAGATCCCTCCCCCCCAAAAAAAGAAAAAAGAAAGAAAGAAAGTATTAAATTACTTTATTATTAACCGCAAACGCAACAGGAAGGGTTGATCAGCTCTGTATTTTATCATTCTGAAGCGTTCAGCCTTTAAAATATTTAAGCATCCACATTAGTTCTTGTCAAACTAGCACAAAGCAGTGCATAATATGACCCACATGTAAGAGCAGAACAAGATAAGAGGTTACAGTCAGGGTGAAATTTCCACAATGGGATCGCCCTGTACTATAGATCATGGTTTGGCTTCCTGTTTCCAGACAATTACTAAATGAGGTTGAATGTTTTCTTTATGTTTTCACTTGGTCATGCTAAGGGGGAGAATCCAGTTTAGTTGATATTGAACTGCCAGGGATGAAACAATAAATTTGAGGCATCCTACACACTCTGTATTATTTCATATGGCCAATTAGAAAAACAAAGTTGATCAAATTTCATGGTGTCAGGGAGCGTGGTAATCTGGGTTCTCATGGTATAAATGACAGCTTTAAAGAAAGCATTAAGAACTAGGAAGCTGGGCAAGGACCAAAATGATTTCTCACTGAAATTAAAGGGTCTGAAGAATTCCTTTGCATAGATCCTACTGTGTACCGATTGAAGGAATATCTAAGAGACAATTTCTTTAAATTCTGTTATTTGCCTTAACTATATTAACAAAACCCTTTATAAACCAAAATATGATATTTTGATAAAATATGATTATCAGTGAAATTAGCATAGGACATTTAAAAGCACAAAATTTTGACCCTACTATATGGGATGAGGGATGGTTAAGGAGGAAGGAGGTTGCCAAGAAGGAGTTAGACAGTTCTAAAAAAAAAAAAAAATCCTACCGAATCTTAAACCTCTCTCTTCCACAGACTTTTATTGCCCAGATATCATGTCCCTGTCTAGCTTGTAATACAAACAATGGTCCTGGAAAAAAAAAAGTACTGTTAATGATATATAAAGAGATTTCACAGCAATAGTTGTATATTTAGTAAATCTACCCCAACTTTTAATCCAGCATGCATGCATTCATTCTTTCATTCATTCATTCACCAAGCACTGAACTCCTGACATATATGAGTTGTTGGAGAAACACTGGTCAACAAGACAGACAAGGCCCTACCTTCAAGGAGCTTATATTATGATGGGAGAAAAAAATAATGCATAAAAATTGAATATGAAACAATGACAGGCCATAATATGCGATGCATAAAATAAACCAGATGTCATAATGAAACAAACTAGTTAGGGCAGGTTTCTCTGAGGAGATGATATTTAAGCTAATACCTCAAAGGAGAAGGGGTTGGCTGATTATCTGAAAACCAGAAGAAAGATGTTTCTTGCTGAGGAAGCAGCATGTACTTGGACAATTCTAGAAACTTAGAAATTTAGAAAAAGCCAGTGTAACTGAGCACTTAATGACAAAGGGAGGGTGCACAAAATGAAATGGGAGAATCAACCTAAACGTGTAGGCCTTATAGGCCTGGGAAGAGTCTGGATTTTATTCTAAAGTCATTAAGAACTATAAGCAGTCTTTGATGGCATGTGATAAGAGTAAGTCCAATTGCAAAACTCTAAAACAAGAAAGTGATTAAGAGGAAAAACAACTCAAAGTAAAAAAAGATTTTTAAAAATATATATATACATTGTGTGATCTAAAAAAAGTGAAAACCAGACCCATATCTTGGAAACTTTGTAAATTATCCCCGTGGCAAGTATTACTAACTTGTCACGGAAAACACCAACAGTAATAATAACAACAACACTAATAATAATAATAACAAACACTGGGCACATAACACTAATACACAAAACTACAGTTTCAGTCATATCTATATGTGCTGTAAGACAAAAATTTGCGACCCTAAGCATTCCAAGACAGAGTTTTGTTATAATCACAGCTTTGCTAAAACAACTCAAATTCCACCTTCAAGGGAATGAAATTGGATGCTAACACAACATATTATATACAGTCTCTTTATTTGTTTTGAACTATTAAATGAATTTTTAAAATCACTGCTTTCAGAAATAATTACTTACTGTTAATATTTTATTCACACTCTAATGTCAGAATAAAATGGTGTTTATTTTTCCACACTGCTTAATAAATATTTGGGTGTCTATACCTGTATTTAACATCTAAAGTGAATAATTTAATACAATAACATCTTTCAGGTATAGATTAGCCTGCAATGGAATTATTACAAATTTATAGAAATTTGTACAGGAATATCGCAGTAGTATGTCTTTACATATGAGGGAGGATCTGAGAAAATAACCAGCATTCAGGAAAGTGGGTGAAATAATAGATATTTAAGCACTTGAATGTAAAACAATATTACAGATATGATATTGATATTTTAAAGTATTTTGTGATAAGCAAATATTACGGGCATAATGATTTGGATCTCTTTCTAGAATAATCTTACCTTTCCCAACCCTCTGATTCTGTTGCCACAGCTCTTTCTATTTTGAAGTAAGAAGCTAGAATCGTACCCACCTTTCCCCTTATGTTAAGACAAGCTTCCGCAGGGAAAAGGCCTGTCCCAGTTCTACTTTGAAGTCCTAAAGACTGCCTAAAGCTCTGGGACATTTCCCTGCTAGTCTCATTGTTTATACGTTCATCCATTCAAAAGTTCTTTATTGAGCACTTACTACATATCTAGCACTGTCCTAGACACTTGATATTCATCAATCAACAAAACAACAAAATATAGCTGCTTTCAGAGAGTTTCCCATCTATCCATAAGAGACAAATGTTAAATGTTAGCTGAAATAAATAACAAAGTTATATAGTGGTTTGGAAACGATAAATGCCCTGGAAGAAAGATAAAGCAGAGCAAGATGAAGGAGATCCAGAAGGGAGGCATGGAGGGGATTACGATTTTAAGTAGAATGATCAGCATGAGCCTCCTTGGAAACGTGACTTCTAAGCAAAGACTTGACTGGAAACTCGTGAGAGTTTTGCCAAGCATCTGAGGGGAGAGTGCTCCAAGCCAGGCCCCAGGAAAGTAGACCTGGTGTTTCGGAAGAACAGCCAGGGGCTTGGGTAGCAGTGACAGCAAGAGCAGGGGAGAGAGTCATTTCTTACTCTCTGGTGCCCATGAAATGGAAGCCCCAGGATTTTAATAAAGGAAAAGCTTAGAGCAGCAACATGGAAGGTAGGAATTGTGGCTGGGAGACTTATTTTGAATTCGCATGTTGACAGCAAGCATGGTGTTTTACTTAGAATCAAATCAATAAAAATATATTCTAAAGATTATTTTATTCAAAATTCATATATTTATTACTATTATTATTATCATTCTTTAAGGATGATTGCATCACCACCTCCCCAACAACCCAGAAGTGCTCAGGCTTTGGTTCAGAGTCTTGCTAAAGACTGTACCCCTATCTGACAAGCAAACACTGGTCATGAGACAATGACAAAGATTCTCTCCTTGACCAACCTCTAACTGGCTCCTGGAAGAATGTTTTCAACCCCGTCCTCAAATTTTGGCCTTGCTTTTTCACCTCTGCCTTGTCCAGTTTTAGCAAGAGTCCTGAGAAGACAGTTTAATCAGAATCCCTCATCCTCCAGATCTATCACTCTTGATACCAAATCAGGTTCTTTATCCTCAGCCATCCCCACATGATGTCTGATCACACTGACCTGCCTTCGGCAAGTATCCAGTCAGTTAGCCAGAATCCTGCCTTCCCCGGATACTTCCTCTGAGTCATTTTCCATCCACTGACGCCCTCGCTGTTCCATGGTTATAAATTCCCACTTTCCCTTGCTGTGTTCAGAGTTGAGTCCAATCTCTCTCCCCTACCACAAGACCCCATTGCAAAGATTGCTCCTTCTATCGTGATGACCCTCACTTGGATAAAATCTGCCTTGCCATTCTGTAGCAAGTATCTTAAATAATTGTTTCTTTACCATCAGCCAGAATGATAAGGAAGCCCAAGAAGCTGACCAAATGCTAGAACAAAAAGATGCATAGTAATAACTAGAAAAAACGTGGTAAGTCCATGAGAAAATACACAGTTTTTTAAAAAAACAGGCATTCAGGCCCGACTGTCAAAATGGCACAAACAACTAAAAAGAAACCATGAAAAGAAAATCCTATATGTAAAACAATCTGTCTCGTCTATCAATGGGCAACACGCTGTTTTGATTTTCTTAATTACATTTGCCCCTTTACAGCCAATTTTGGGAGGAAAAAGTGTTGCTGGGTTTCAATATTTTTAAACAAAGGGAAAAATTTTCATAAACTGTCAACTTGAAATACTCTAAGAGAAAGTAGATAACTGGTTCCATGAAGCAAAGTGCTTTTTTCAACAAACCAACAATATGTGTTTATTGCATTGGAGCCCAGGACCACTACATACGATTACAGTAAAAGCTCTGCATTATTTCCATCTGGCAATGAGAACACAAGATGTTGTATAAACTACCAGAAGAGCTCTATTTCATTGTAATTAAAATTTAGTGTTACACTTAAGCAATAAGGCAACTCCAGGAGATGTGATTATCATGAGATAATGACCTTGGGGTGTTGCAAAGCATACAAGGAACCAAATGCCTCCGATCCTCTAGGGGGCAAGATTATTTCTACATAACAATCTCCACCTCCTCCCACTTACCCTCCCCTGCCCCTGAAGCTGTATGATCAGTGAAAGAGGAAAGCTAGGGATTAAGAGCACCAATATGATTTCTGCAAGAAGAGCACATTGGGGGACTGGTATATGACAAAGTTGGCATTGCAGAATGCTGAAGCAGCAGTTTCAAATGAGTTGTGTTGTTTGTGCAATAATTATGCAATGGCTTTAGAATTCTCTGGACACAGATAGAACTGTCAGTGATGTCATAGGCATGTAAGTAATCCCCAGCAAGGGCACAGATCTAACCTTTTCCCCCTGTTTTGGCTTTGTGATTTCCATTTCATAATAGCAATAAGATATGACAGGTGGTACAGTTTTTAAGGGTTTATTATACTTCTTGGGTGGTTGAAGCCACTCAGCCTTTGGCCCAAACCTCTCAAGACATCTGAGATGTATAATAATTCCACCCCACCAAACGCAATGCTTGTCATGTCGTATTGCTTAATTGGCTTTGTACTTACTAAGTAATTCCTTTTAAAGTGAATGCAGATAACAATGCTTCCTTTACAGTTTATCCTACTGGAAACCACTTCTACAGTGGGATAATATGAAATAATTTCTACTCTACTGGATGAAGGACTATCCCATTGTGTTACTGTGTTACTGTTATAAACCTTAAACTGAAAGGTCACTTAAAATTATAGACAATGATTATATTTTATAACAGGTTATTGGAGGAAGAAAATGATAAACTAAAATTCAAGAAGTTAATATAAAATAAGACTATCCTCAGTGACAACTTATATGTTGAGGAGGCAAATACCTCAATTATTGAAGAATATCTCAGACTGTCAAAGGTATTTATACCTATGGAGGTAAGAGGCACAAAGATGGAGGTTGTCCTAAATCAAGTACACCCTTGGCAGGAACTATTCACTTCTAGGAACTCTTTAAACACAGTCTTTTCTGCTATCCACCCAAGGAAATAAGCAGGATGATTTTTCTACAGATCAAATTTCTACTGCACAAAGAAGCCAGGTGAACCTGATCTAGACAATTAATAGCCAACACATGTCTGCTGACTATCTCTCTATCTATCATCTATCTATCATCTATCTATCTATCATCTTTTTCAATGCCATCTGGACAGAACAGTTTAGAATGCGACAATTCATTCAAGCAGGAAAGCCACAACCCAGGCTCCTTCTGCCTGTTCTGTCCACAACCTAACTCACACGATCAACCCCACATCACATCCCCCAGGTGATTATGACTTCTTGGGATGATGGTGGTGGAGGTGTTGCTGGGCAGTTGCATTATTGATGTCGCTGTTTCGTGGTTAATCATGACTCAGTAACTTCTGAAATTACTGTGCTTTCTAGAATGCTCAGTTCTTTCATGCACTTTCCAAACAGTTTCATACACACATTCTGGCCTTTCCATTTAATTTTTCATACCACTGGTTCCCATTTTCTATCCCACGTCTAACATCGTGACAGGTAATAATTACATATTTGTCATGGAATAAGAAATTCTTCAAAGATTTCCCAAGAATCCTCATAATAGCTGCTTGAAACTTGGTTATATTCTCTGGCACCAGACGGGGTTAGTATAAAGACTTCCTTTCTTAAGAGCCCATCTGCACAGTGACTCCTTAAAGATCAAAGATCATTCAGATATACTTCTTCTATTTTCTTGAATTAAAATTATGAAATGTGAGGGCTTAAACTTTAGAAATATCTTTATACCTTGAGGTCTTGTCATCGTTATGCACTCTACTTCATGGTAAATCTTGATGGCTACTATGAATTCTAACGGTGTAAGACTTTAAGGCAGAGGCATTTAGGATATTTAGGAGATCTTTATAGGGTTGCCGATATGAGGACAGGTGCTATTCCATATTTACCTTTCCATTGGAATGGCACCTGGCCTTTTAAAAAGCAAAGTATTTGTGACCACATTCACTATTTATGCTGAAAACAGAGGTGGATTTAAGCCTCATTTCCCCTGGGTGACTGTAGTTCATCTTTGTCATCAGAATTAGACAGAAATCTTTTGGGGCTCTGAGTGTGAGAAGGGCTCCCAGTAAAAAAAAATCTTAGTTCCATAGCAATAATGTTTTTCCTCCACTTTAAAGATATTTTCTATGGAAAATAATAGAGTAAGTCTATCATGAAAGCATCCCGTTAGTTATTACCCTAGTACCTGTCATTCTCATGGTCTATGGTTGGCACGTGTTGATTTACATATGTATTCATTAACAATTACAAACTGAGAACTTAGAGATGCTTTGGGACTATAACGAGCAGAAGATTCCATCTGAGCTCTGTAGAAGTATATTTTCTTTCTGCATGACTTCTTTTATGTCATGAAGTGGTTAACTTTTTATAGATAGCCTCATTATGTAACATAAAATATAAATAAATAATAAAAGTCTAGAAAAAGAAGTGGCAGAAATAAACAAATACTCTAAAAAAAATTCCAACAGATGAAAATGACACAGATCACAAAACATTTTAACTGAATTAAAGTAATAGAGTACCACAAACAAAATATATTCTCTGTTATTTCAGGCATTGACAGAGCAGAGATTGCAAAAATCAATGCACCTATAAACCCAAGACATTTTTTAAACAACTGTTTAAAACTCAAGTCTCACTGAGTCATGAATTCAGATTGCTGGCAAATAAAACATTGGCAGGCTGGAGCATCATCTCCTTTGACTTCTCTTCAACTTCACAAACTGAAAACATAACATAGACAAGCAGTCAGAGAGACAACTAGCATCTTACCAAATTCACAGATTTTGTTATTGATGCCTAAAAAATTGGGAACAGATCTAAAGGTGATTCAACAGTGGGAGGTAATTTCGACAATGCCGACTTGAGCTCCTACTATGTGCCAGTCACTGCTTCACTAGCATCTGATTCAGCAAGTTGAGTTCTGTGGAAATTGCATCTTCGCAGTCTCACCTTCAGCTCAGAGAACTGTGTCAGTCCAAAATGAAACCCTACTTCTATAAATGACTTCCTCGTTTGCTTTGCTGAAGGGAATGAGCTTATCAGAATCAGCCTAGTGACAAATCCCAAAGTTTCTTGATGAGATCAGATCATATAGTTCCAGTAAATTAGCACATACCAGATGCAGTACCTGCTGAATCTTCAGTATTCAGACTCTTGTCCATTGTCAGCAGGAGAAAATGACCTTCCATAAGGCTGCTAAATCTAAGGCTCTTGGACTTTAATTGAGGCTGTGACTAGACCCAGCAGTCTTGAATCTCTGCTCCACTACTTCGAACCAAGGCTCTGTGTCCTCTCTGACTTCATGAATTCATTTATTCACCACGGAGAAGTTTTAATACACCAAAAAAATTCCAAAAAGACTTCTTCATGCTGCATTCTAATGTTCTCTCACTAAAAGTTCATCCAGTTGCATCCCTGAAGCTCTATGAAGTTCAAACAAACCAGTAAAAAGTTCTCTCAGTGAACCTTAAACCTAGAGACCACTGAAAAGTCCTGGCCTGCAGGCCAAAGATCTTGGTTAGATACTTGCATCTGGAAAAAGATGAGCTCTGGAAACTATTACTAATGACTTTTGAACTTGGTACCAGAAGGTGCCAGAAGGACCTTTCCATCCAAAAAGACGCTATCCGATAAGTTGAAGTAAGGGAAAGACAAGGAAACGTGAGAGGGTCTACAAAGTTCCTATGTCTTATCTTCTGTCTGGATATATTATGCATGCTTAGACACCTGCTGCCTCTCCAGCCTCCAGCAATAGACAAAGAAAACCCCTTCAGCACTGAGATGATGTTCTCCGCGTGCCCTAAATTAAAGAAATGGTCCCAAATAGAATATATGACCATGACAAAGATGTTGTATATCATCAGACACAACTCCCATGAGCGCCTACCAAAAACTAGCCCTTGCCCTGTTTCTTTCCCGCCATGTTCTTACCATTCTCTCGAATTATATCTGGTGTTTGTTACCTCGTGTCCTGCCTCCCTGTTCCCCTAGATGCCAGCCCCATGAGGACAGGGGCTTGTCTTGTTGGCTGTAGCAGCCAGAGCATGAGAACATGCGTGGCCCACAAGAGATGCTTAGAAAGTATCTTTGGAACAAATGAATGATGGGACACCCTCAGCAATAAAACCCTCAGCAATGAGCACAGAACCTGAGCTCACCGGAAGATGGTTACATAAGTTCAGACATTCAGATATCTGTCTTGCGTGTGAAGTTCACACCTGTGCTCCAATCATGCACTCCAGGACGCGGATCACAGAATCCATGACAGAAAGTCTTGTCTTAAAGTGAATCTCAGGACCCCAAGAGGAGGCTCCACAGCCCTACTGCATTTACAACAGGGCTCACTCAAATGGTAGGCTACTGGTGAAGACAGAGTTAAAGGGATGCTAGTCAATAAATCAATGAAGATGTCTTCCAAAACACTGTTTCACAGTGCCCTGCACTGGAGTGTTGAAATCACTGTGAGCTCTTCCAAATTATGTTTAAGTAAATGTTCCTAAAAGTTACATTGAGAATGTGCAGTCTAGTTTTACATGGAACTGGAAAATAAAATAATAACAAACACATTCTTAAAAGCTTCTCTTCTACAAGGAAGTGGGGTGGAGGAATGCCTCTTGGAAAAGAACATTCTTCAATATTTATTTAAGTGTAACTTTATGAAAACAGATATAGACCCTCAGGGAACTTTGTATCTATCAGACTCAATGGTTATAGAAAAATTCTAAAACAGCATTCAAACCTGAGTAGCTCACCCCTATGAAACCACAGAGAGTCTGATAAAGCCTAAAAAACAAACAACGAGAAAAAGGCTTCTGATCCATGGTACATTTTAGAGTATTCTGAACAGTAATGTTCTACTCTAAGGATATGATTTATAGTCCTCCCTAAATCTGGTCTCCAGAGCTGACTTAGGCTAATTTCTAGATCCTACTGCATCTACTTAGATCTTATTCCTCATATATTTTGAATGCTAAATGCAAAACATGTACACTGTTGGTGGCTATATTTTAGGTGGGGAATGCAATTCTTCCCCATAGTGGTAATACAGCATCCTCTCTGTTATAAATATCTTCACTTCAATGAGAAAAGATGATGAAATTCTTTTTGAAGACTCTCGAAGGGCTTGCAGATTTTTAAAAATATTACCACCACTTTGTTTGGAAGAAATACAGTTTGGTCGTAAAACCATCATTTGTGATTGGATTTATGAACATGACACGCATTTGCATGCTGTGCGTGAAAACCCTGCACCAAAGAGTGATTTCAAACAAGGATACTGTTGCTAGTCAGAATTCTCTCATCTGTATTATCATTAGCAAATTTCAAATTCCCCCACCTGTTGAAAATAAATGTAATTCAAAGGATCTTCCCTTGCATAGACATAGTCTATCAACTTCAAAATTCCTCTTACCCGCATGGAAATTTTCCCAATTAGAAGGGGAGATTCCTTTTTGTTTTGGCCCCAAAGCTTTCTCTTTTAATGTTAGATCAAGAGATGAGCATCTTTCTTTTTTCAGTTGCTCTATTTGTGCCATGCTAAGCCCTTATGATCTAGCCGTACCTTATGTAGAAAACTGTATCATTGGGCAAAGACCTTAGGAATGCGTTAATAAAAAAAATAATTGCCCTACCAAATCTAATTCATTTATGAACAATCCCGATAAAGCACAAGGAACTGTATGAGTACTAGATTTCCTTTTAAAGAAAGAAACTGCCTTAAAGAAGCTTATGTTTCATGTTCCTATACTATAAAATAGAAGGAAATAAGGGTTAAGTCAAGGTACATGTGCTATTTTATGCTAAAAACATATCAAGGGGCAATTAATTAGGACTTGGGGGAACTTGTCATTTGTGTTTGGTTTGAATGATTGGTAGGATTTTGATAAGTGGAAAATCAGGGACATCCGAGGGAAGCGGAAGCCTCTGACTCCCTGATCCAGAGGACTCTCTCAAATCCAGGAGTGGGCTCAGATCAAAATTTCATAAAAGTAAATGCTTCGGATTGATATTGGAGATGTGAAATGAAGCCCAAGGCTTCATTTTTTTTCAATACACTTTTGAATACACTATTTTTTCAATACACTATTGAAAAGTACACTTTTCAATAACCACAGTAAGGTGGCCATTAGTAATTTGGTGTTTGACTGAATCACTTGTAGTGAAATAGTCTCCATAGATGCGATCCCCATTTTTAAATACCCAGTGTTTACACGCAGAGAAAGTATAAATTAAGATTCCATATTTTGAACATTTTTACTGTCCTCCTTTGGAGAAACAGGAATTCCTGTCTGAAATACAATGCAAATGAGACGACGTGTGGTAGGTTCAGTCCAAGCACGCGCAAGGAAAGTAGCTTTATCACACCAGCAGCGGCTCTAGCCCCAGTGTTTTAGCCTGTCAATAGGAAAATCCTTGATGTGCTATTGAATTCACAGTTATCTTGACAGCCATCTTCATGCAATATTCAAGATAGCTTTTACAAAGTCTCAGTTATAATATTAGCTTGAGATCTAATGCTTGCTCTTTACTTAAGGGATGATTAACTTGACTTGATGCTTTCTCTGCTGTGAGCCAATTCAGACTCAGAATTCTCCTGGGCAGATTTCACTATCTTTAACTGACCGTAAACGTAAGATGTTCCTAGCCAAAACCCTATTCTTATCAATTACCGTTCTACACCACCAGTGTTACCCCAATTTAACTCAAGAGCTATTTTCATCAGCTTTCCACCATGTATGGGGCCTGACCTCTGAACTATTGTAGCCACTGAATTCCTATCATCCAGAATAAGAAAGAACTGCCTTCAAAGCTCTATCTTGGTTCAAATAAAAAAAGAAACCACTATTCTATGACATTAACTGTCTCAAAACCCTTTTACTGTTGCCAATCTACAAGATTGTTGAGATGGAGTTTACCTGATTGAAACTTATATTTGAGAAGGAAGGAAGGAGGGAAGAAGGAAGGAAGGAAAGAAGGAACGAAGGAACAAAGGGAGGGAAGGGAGGAAAGAAGATAAGGAGCAAGGGAAGGAAGAAACTGAGCACTTACAAGCTCCAGAAATAGGATCCAAAAGGTTTCCCCCTTCTCTGGTTTTAAGACATAGGATATACAAGTTCTAGATTTAGGAATCAAACAGTACACTTCTAGATCATTTCATATTCTGGGTTCTAGATGCAACATTTATAAATAAGAGAGACTTATGTTACTACTCAGAAATCTGGGCTGGATGAACTGAGACCCCCACATATATGAGTCATAGTCCTGGTAGGAAGAGATGGCTCATTAAGCTCTGAGAAGAAAGTTCAATAAACTATCTACAAAGCTGTGGGCAGAATGCAGAGAAGGCATGGGGAGAATGCCTCACCCAGGATTGGTAGGAGTGGTTGGCTATTATCATCCCACGTCTAGGAATAAGGAAACAAGAGAGGCTGTGAGGAGAGGGCCACCTGAAGAACCCATGACCTTAAATTAAGGTATGCAGCCAGCCCTGGGCAACTCAACAAGAAGGAAACCAGAGCAGTAAACACCTAACCCCAGTTTTCACCCTCCCTCTGTGTCCCCCACTAAGTGAGATAGATAGAAGTTCTAGAAGAGCTAACAGCAAAAACCCAGAACATCACATTAGCCATGCAGATCGATCACATGATGGTAAACAGAAAATTTGTGAAGAAAGAACAATATCAGGGGAAAAAACTCAAGCTCCTTACTTCATTGATACAAATATTTTGGTGTCTTACAACACTGACAATTCAAAGACTGAATAGAATATACTCTTAAGGTTATACCTGCACATAGAGACATAGCAAAGTATTCTAGTTATTACAAACTCAAAAAGTTTGATTGGAAATTGACAGATCAATAACCTGAGCAGTATCCACATACAAAAGGTGATAATGCATGAGTATCTTGGCTGGGACTAAAAGGAGGTGAGAAGTTTTGGACATGGAGACACAGGGAAGGGTGAGGGTTAACAGAGAAAAAGTGCAGTGTCTTTCCTCTCTCTTTTGAGCTGGAGCGGGTTTACTAATTTAGGCACACTTCACTCAAATCTGCAAAGAAACATAGTGTCTTTAAATCTTCTATGCCTATCTGAGCTCACTTATAAGGTCCCAATGAATTAGGTAGCAGGGGAAGAAAAATCAAGTACCTTGAATAGTATAATACTACTACATTAATTTCTATCAAACTATCCATTTCATCTTTTTTTATTAAAAAAAAAGGTAACAGCCTTTTCTTACATAAATATCAACCTGTCTGGTCTTTTCCCCCACAGTCTGATTCTCTAGATGGCAACTAGGCATGCGGGAAAGTAGAGTCTAAGGGGCTTGTGACAGAAAGAGGTAGGGGGGAATCACGCAGGCCTTTTCACTGTCCTCCAGCAACAGATATGGCTGCCTGGTAGGCACTACCTTCCGCCCCTGCCTTAGTATCTGTGGTCAATTCTCCTGTCATTTGGTCAGGGTCTGCAGTTGTCCCTGCAGATCAGGCCCCTGCTTATTTCCTACAGATACTGAGTAGCCCTGAGAGGTGGCTGTGACTTCTCCTTGGTACTGGCTGGGGGAGGTCTACCCACAGCCCTCAGAGACAGGGCCACTTCATCCCACCCCCATGATTTCCCCTGAGAGTTTCCCACTCATCCATCCCCCTTCATCATCCAGTCTGGCCCACCTGGGTACAAGGTACAACTTGAGAAACTACACTCACACCACTCTCACCAAAGCATGCCTGCCCTCCTGTGAAGTACTTCCCAGGGACAGCACTGGGTAGAGGGAGCTCCCAAAGCCACAAAGGCAGGACTTGGCCCCAACAAGAGGAGATCAGATATATCCCTGTCCTACTTCTAACTTGCTGCCCACCTTATTCTTCCCACAATCCCCTAGGCTGGCAAAGGCAGCTCTTGTCTACATTTTATTCTGGGATATCCCCATAAAGTCAAATCCCTAAGCTGTAACTGAGGCCTTCTTCCGGTGGGATCCAGTGAGCTCCACTCAGGGGCAAGATCAAAACCATTCTCAAAACACTAACATATTATTTGCTGTTTTCATTCTCATTCTTTTATGAGTATACACTGTGGTTTTCCAGAAGCTATGTGGTGTGTGATTCCATTAAAGACTGAACACAGAAGCAGAGATAGGACTCCAGCTGTCTTCTATTAAGCCAGACGTTTGTTAAAATGTTAAACACTACCACTCTTCTCACTATTTTTTCTGGTTTGGGATAATATCATTTTTTTAAATGAAGCTATGTTATTTAGGTTAACATGTAATGGGTTTGTTATGGACATGTAAAAATGAATTTTTAAATAAATACCTTTAAAATTTCTTAGTTTTAAGCCCTAATAAGTCAATATCAATGAGTTACATAATCAAAAGTTCTTGGACAGTCTCAATTATTCTTTGAGAATGAAAAGGTATCTTGACAGCAAAAGTTTGAGTCCTGCTTCTCTAGTCTCTTCCACAAAGCCATAGCCTCACTAAGGAGCTCAAAAACAAATCAACGTTAACGTGAATGCTCCTTTTCCAAGCCACATCAGGGTTCTCCCTTTCATAAGCCTGTGATTCACACTTGAAAGTGAAATGTTGAAATGTTGGAGATAATGTGGTTCAAGGGGGAAGACTGTACAAGTGCCAGTTGGACACGTGCAAGGTATTATGTGCGATCCTCTTCTATGAGAAGCTAAGAGAGACAATAACCAAGATTCGGGGCTCGGGTAGTGTCCCAGCAAGGGGCCCCAGTGACAAAGGGAGACCAAGAGTTGGTGAGTCGACATTCTTGCTCTAGGTGTGCTCCTGCTGGGACACTGGAGGCAGCCCCCTGGGGCTCTCAGACTGGGGCTTTGGTGGGGCCTCTTGATGAGGAAGCCCAAAGAATAGAACAAGAGTAAAACTCTCCCCAACACTTGGGGCCCCCAGAAGAAATGCAAAAGGGTAGGAGCTGACACCCTGGGTCAAACACGTGAGATCCAGACACAAGTCAACTATTAATCTTGATAAAATGTCACTTCTGCCTGTGGGCTGGTGAAGCCTGGGACAGACCTAAAATTACATACCTATGATCAAGTACTGGTGCACCAGAACTTGTGATAGAAATATAATATAAACTGTATATTGTAGTTTCTGAGCCAGCCAAAAATTTTGAAATTACCTATGAACACAGAATGAACACTTATTTCAAATGTGTTAAAGTTGAAGTTATAATAATTAGAATTAATATTTTTTGAGTGCTGAGTATTTTTCGAAATGCTACTACTTAGAGTGAATCTTCATCTAATTGTCTGAAATATAGATCTTACCATTATTCTATATAGATATTATTATTATTATTTCCATCTTAGAGTTGAGGAAACTAAGAGCTTCATTCAAGGCCACACAGCCAGGAAGGGTTAATAAAATATGCTTTTATTAAAATCTACTTTATCAGTAGATTTTAGATTCAAATCTACTTTAACAGTAAAACTCAGGCACTCTGTAATGATACCCATTGACATTGTGCTTCAGTGTGTGTTTATATATAAAAGATCCACCCTTCCACTCTCCACCACACCACCCCCCTTGTCTCAGACACCCATCTGAAATGGTCCTGAGAAAAGCAGTCTGGTTCAGTTTGCTAAGGGGACAAAAATTCCTCATAAGGTTTAGTGATTGCTACAGTTGGAATATTCTGAAACCAGGACCATGTTCCTGTCATGGCAAATTAGGTCACCATGGCAAGACATGGAATCATGGGATGATGGAATGTAAGAGTACATTATTAACTGATGTCCTCTCTGTTTTATTTTTCTTCAGTGACATTTAACAAATTGAATGTAAATGTTCAGAAACACAAAATGCTCTGTTGGGTGGTTAAAAAGAGGTGGGGTAGAAGAGGAAAGAGCACATAAACCGGCGGGCAATATAATAATAGGACATTGACTATCGTAAAAACTTCCGGAAATGTTATTCTTCTATGAATGTCTTTTGGAAGTTATCCCTTAAGTAGTCCAGTACTTTTTTGACCAAGTTACTGTTTTTATCTTTTTTAAATGTGTCAGAACTGATTTTGTCAACCTCTAGTTAGTAAAAACAGGAAGTTTTTAATATACAACCTTTTAACTATCTATAATGATACCATACAAGAATTAATAAAAATGTGAAACTATTTAACCTATACTAAACCATATTGAACATCTCCAAATGGGTAACTTCTTATTTTAAATTTTACATTTTTCAGATGATAAGTGAGACAGAAAGGCACTAGAGCTTCGTGGCTACACACGTGAGTTCTGGAACCAGATTCCATGGTTAGAATCCTGGCTCTATCACCCACTAGTTGTGTGACCTAGGGTAAGTTACTTAACTGCTCTGCAACTCTATTGCATAGTGTGAAAATGGGTTTAATAATAGTTATATCTACCTTATAAGAAGTTTTGTTGTGGGGCACATGGGTGGCTCAGTTGGTTAAGCGTCTGCCTTCGGCTCAGGTCATGATCCCAGGGTCCTGGGATCTAGCCCTGCATCGGGCTCCCTGCTCAGCAGAGAATCTGCTTCTCCTTCTCCTCCCCACTTGGGCTCTCTCTCTTTATCTCTGTTGCTCTCTCGTTCTCTCTCTCTCAAATAAATAAATAAAATCTTAAAAGAAAAAAAGTTTTGTTGGATGAATAAATGACTTAACATGAAAAGTACTAAGAAAACTGTTTGGTACATAGTAGGCACTCAATAAAAGGTGGTTATGAGTATCATCTTACAGCCCCTTGACTTTCACTGCTGTTCTAACCTAAATATCTTAAAGATAAAACCGAAATGAAGCATGATACTTTTCACCAACATTAAAACAAAACACAGAGATGTGTTGGAAAGAAATATAAGTCTCAATTCAAAGGGCATGTAAAGAACCTAGATTTTACTGATGGTTTTTTTGCAGATATGGAAGTCGCCACAGCACAAATTCCAGCATCTCTACTTTTTGAAATAACATTTATATTTGCCACATATATTTCTAAAAGATCACAGTGGACATTGAACAAAGAGGTTACAACAAGGGGAAGCAAATAAGAGACTGCTGTAATTGTCCAAGGAAAAGATGAAGTGAAATGGACTAGAGTCAGAGAAGCAGAGATGGGGAAAAGCAGAACTTCTCTATGAAATAATAAATGTAATTTGAGGCTGCTTCCCCACAGATAGAAACAATATAAATACAAAAAAATAGCAAGTGTTGGAGAAGGTACCGGGAAATTCGAAAACTCCCACGTTGCTGATGGGACTATAAAATGGTACAGCCACTTTGGAAAACAGTTTGGCAGTTCCTCAAATTATTAAACATAGAATTACCATATGATCTAGAGATTCTACCGTTAGGTATTCAACCAAAAGAACTGAAGACATATGTCTCCAAAAAACCTTGTATACAAATGTCCATGGCAACATTATTTACACTAGCCAAAAAAGTGGAAACAGCCCAAAGTGTCCATCAACTGATGAATGGATGAACAAAATGTGGTATATCCATTCCATGGAATATCAGTCATTATAAAAGGAAATGAAATACTGATAAATGCTACAAGATGGATGAACCTGGAAAACATTAGGCTAAGTGAAAGAAACCAGTCAGATGCAAAAGGTCAGGTAGTCTATGATTCTATCCATGGAAAATATCCAGAGCGGGTAAGTCCATAGAGACAGAGAGTAGATTAGCGGTTGCCAGCACCTGGGGAGGGAAGACTTGGGAATAAGTACTTATATGGGTGGGGTTCTTCTTGGCGTGATGCTATGTTCTGGAATTAGACGGAGGTAGTGGTTGCCTACCTCAATGAATACACGAAAAAAAACAGAATTTTATACTTTAAAAGGGTAAGTTATATGGCTTTTAAATTATATCTCATCATAGCTATTACCAAAAATTATAGGAAAATGAATTTAAATTAAAATGTAGCTAAGAAACTCCTTCTTGACCTCTTCAATTCAGAAAAGTGGATGGTTCTTAGAGGATGTACTCGAAAGTTCCCGTGCGAAATTTTGTTTGGGGATAAGGAATTGAAGCTTCTCGCAATGTAGATTAGTGATGTTGGTTATCTTCTGGCAGACACACCCTGTAGACAACAGATATTATTTAGTGGTGCTTTATGTAAAAGCAAATAGTTCTCGGATCAACGATCAGAAGGGAGAGTAAAAGGTTAACCACATCACCAAAAATTAAGTAAAACTTTTCATAGTGCTCAAAACAGAAGGGGGCTAATTAGGCCTGAAAATAAAATATATTCTTACACCATCAGAATGATCACTCAAGAAACTATTGGCACAAAGTCAAGTGCAATAAAAGAGGATGATGATGTTCTAAGATTTCTAAGTCATCTTTAAAAAAAAAATCAATTGGATAAGTTAACTAATTTACTTCTTTTTTTAAAAAAAACTGATTTACTCTTAACACCCTCCAAAGTCATTTCTTTTATGGTCCCTGAAGCTTGTATGCCCTTGAGGTTTCTACAAGAGGAAAATGCACCCAAATACTTGGAAGCTGAAGAATAAGAAGAAAAGATTTTTAGCTTTACAAATTGCAGCATTATACAATATGTCTCTTGGGAATCTAAAAGGAGCTATAGGTATTTTACTAGATACTTTATTAAACTCGTTTACCTTAGATAACTAACTTTGGATATATTGCTATAGAATGAGACTGGAATATTCTTGCCTTTTTTATTAGGATAGCGTCCATAAACACTAACAAATGTACCAAAACTTGATAATCTCTACCTGGATGAGTAGATGGAGAACCATATAGTAACCATATAGGAGTCAAAAAACTACAGCTTTCATTTTTATGTTTCTCACTTTTAGTCTTTTTTTCATTCACTTGTGGACCAAAAAACTCTCTACATGGTTCTGAACCTGATCAAGATGTTCTTTCCTTTCCAAATTGTGGAGAAGATAGGCAAAGAAAAAAGAAAAAAAAATTACATTCTGCTACAGGGGTCACATCTGTTTGAGGAATATAAAGATGTTTCAGTTAAATGTACCAGGTTATCAAAGTGGTAATTTCATACTTGCTCTGAAATATTGAAAATATTGAAAAATTCAAAATGTAGGTGTTTGGCTGAAAAAAATGAGCTGGAATCAGTCCTAAATACTTTCTGGCAGAAAGAGTAAGAACTTGCTTCTTCAAATCTTGAAATGATGCCAAATGTTCTCTCCTCCATTGACTTTTCATTTAAAATGTTCACCTTCCAAGTGCAAAATACATATATATAATTAATTAAATGCAGGGCAGCAAATGCTGTATATTTTTTCTGAAATTTTAGCAACAATCATTTCCGTGCCAAGTTGTCTAAGCCTTCTTTGCACTGTGAAAACAGAACAGTATTTTCTATAATCAGTTAAATGAATATAAACAAAGCTATCATTCTCCTTAGGCCTAAATAAATTTTGAGGGATTTCCTTTTTTTTAAGTGAAGGATGTTTTCCTTTTTTTTTTCCTTTCTTAGATACAATGATCACATTTTACCACCACTTATCAGTCCCTATGTCCACACAATTTTCTTCTAAGTATTTTGAACATGGGCTATCACATTTGGTCTGCCTATAAAAGAATCCTAGGGGAAATAGCACACAGGTGATTTGATAGGTAAATTCTCAAATGCATCTCCCCAGGAGGTGCGGTGTCCAGGGGAAAAAGCATGGGCCTGGTATGCCTGGGTGGCTCAGTCCGTAAGCGTCTGCCTTCGGCTCAGGTCATGATCCCAGGGTCCTGGGATTGAGCCCCGCATCGGGCTCCCTGCTCAGCAGGAAGCCTGCTTTTCCCTCTCCCATTTCCCCCTGCTTGTGTTCCCTCTCTCACTGTCTCTCTCTCTCTCTCTGTCAAATAAATAAATAAAAATCTTTAAAAACAAAAGAAAAGAAGAAAAGAAGAAAAAAGAAGAAAAGAAAAGAAAAGGCATGGGTCTTTGTATTTAGGAAACCTGAGGTCAAATCCTAATACACACACACACACACACACACACACACACACACACACACTCACACACACACGTTGCCATCTCACCAGTTTTGTGATCTAGTTTCATATTTTAATTTATCAGAAGTTACTTTCCTTGGTCAATAAAATAGGGCAAAATTTCTACCAAAAAATGTTAGCTCCTTTTCCTCCTTTTTGAGGAGGTAGGAAGTTCAACAAAATAGGCAGAACACAAGAACCTGCCCAGCCTGTCCTCCCTAACACCTCTTCTGGGGCTCTTCCCCTTGTTTATAATGTTGTCTGCCATGTTTCAGCTTCTCAAGCCTGGTTCTGTGTCTTCACAATCTTCTTCTAAGCATTTGGGATATTTGTTATTATATTTGATGCTTCATCTTTAAAAACTGTACTAATTTTCTACAAGAATTAAAAAGGGCAGTTATGTAAAGACATCTATATGAATGAAGAGGCAGCTTTCTGATTAGCTCTAATTTTATTTTATTTTTTTAAAAGATTGTATTTATTTATTTGAGACAGAGAGAGAGCACAAGCAGGGAGGAGGGTCACAGGGAGAGGGAGAAGCAGACTCCCTGCTGAGCAGGGATCCAGGACCCTGGGATCACAGCCTGAGCCAAAGGCAGATGCTTAACCGATTGAACCACCCAGGACCCCCTAGCTTTAATCTTAAAGATACATATTCAACAAGAAAGTAAAGCCCAAAGAGATGGCTGGCAAAAGCTAGCAAAAGGACTTTTAAAGCCTTCTTTGGCTCAAGAAGGTCAAGGAAGAATAAGTCCACTATTAAGACCATCCGTAACCAACTCTTCAGTTTTGCATATACCATTATTGTGAAGAGAAGAATCTCGACACTGAAAATAATCCCTCCTGATGCTAAAACTCTGTGAATCTGTGATTTATATCCTATCCTCAGAACCGACACCGTGCCTACCACATAGCAGACACTCAGTAGAATGTAGAATGAACAAATCATAACCAGGATTAATATTTTCAGATCTACATGCCTTTAAAAAGATACAAATTTGGGGCACCTGGGTAGCTCAGTTGGTTAAGCGGCTGCCTTCGGCTCAGGTCATGATCCTGGAGTCCCGGGATCGAGTCCCGCATCGGGCTCCCTGCTCGGCAGGGAGTCTGCTTCTCCCTCTGACCCTCTTCCCTCTCGTGCTCTCTATCTCTCATTCTCTCTCTCTCAAATAAATAAATAAAATCTTAAAAAAATAAATAAATAAAAATAAAAATAAAAAGATACAAATTTAAAGAAATGTTAAATCTGTTACATTAAGAAGATCTCAAATACAATTAAAGTTTAGAAAGTCAAAGAACCCTTAGAACAAGAATCTCAAAGGAAGGACACATTCCATGAGGAAAAGAAGAACTTCAATTGGATAAGATAAACATGATTTTAACACGAGAAGTTTCTTTCAAAGAAATACTATATCCACATGTACAATTTTAAGCAAAGTAGGCAGAGATATATTCAAAATAACCCCACCTTGACAAAGGAGTCAAGAATATACAAAAGGAAAAGACAGTCTCTTCAGTAAATGGTGTTGGGAAAACTGGACAACTACATGCAAACGAATGAAACTGAACCACTTTCTTATATCATACACAAAAATAAACTCAAAATTGATTAAAGACCTACATATGAGTCCTGAAACCATAAAACTCTTAAAAGAAGACATAGGCAGTAATCTCTTGAATGTCATCCATAGCAACAAATTTATGGTTCTATCTCCTCAGGCAATGGGAAAAAAAGCAAAAATAAACTATTGGGACTACACCAAAATAAAAAGCTTTCACACCACAAAGGAAACCATCAACAAAACAAAAAGGCCATCTACTAGAATAGGAGAAGATATTTGCAAATGATATATTTGATAAAGGGTTAATATCTGAAATATATAAAGAACTCATACAACCCACACCAAAAAAAAAAAAAACAACAAACAACCCAATTTAAAAGTGAGCAGAAAACCAGGATAAACATTTTTCCAAAGAAAACTACAGATGACCAGCAAACACATGAAAAGATGCTCAATATCACTAATCATCAGCAAAAGGCAAATCAGTTCCCAAGGGCACTATCACCTCACACTAGTCAGAATAGCTATTATCAGAGAGACAAGAAATAACCAGTGTTGGCGAGGATGTGGAGAAAAGGAAATCCTCATGCACTGCTGATGGGAATGCAAATCCGTCTGATTGTCATGAAAAACAGTATGGAAGTTCTTCAAAAAAATAAAAATAAAAATATCATATGATCCAGTAATTCCACTACTGGGTATTTACTCAAAGAAAACAAAAACACTAATTAGTAGAGATATACACACTCCTATGTTTATTGTAGCATTATTAACAATAGCCAAGATATGGTAGCAACCTGTGTCATGGATTGATGAATGAATAAAGATATGATATATATATATTTAGTGTGTGTGTATGTGTGTGTGAATATATATATGTGTATATACATATACATATATATATTTGGTATATATGGTATACATACATACATGTATTTAGTACATATATATTTGGTATATATAGTATGTATATATATGGTGTGTGTGTACATATATATGAACACTGGAATGTTACTCAGCCATAAAAAGGAATGTTATCTTGCCATTTACAATAACATGGATGGACTTAGAGGGTATTTTGCAAGTAAAATAAGTCAGACAGAGAAAGACAAATACTGTAAGATTTTACTTAATTGCAGAAACTAAAAAAAAAATGAACAAACAAAAAACAGAAACAGATTCATAAATGCAGAAAACAAACTGGTGGTTGCCAGAGGGGAAGCGTGTGGGAGGATGGGAAAAATAGATGAAGGGAATTAAAAGGTACAAATCTCCAGCAAAAGAAAAAAAAAATCAAAAATTAAAATAACCCCACCTACCTCCAACTGCACCAGAAATATCTCAGTTCTCATATCTGATTTCTATGGTCTTATGTTTGTAATTATTTTGGTTTATACTCTTCTCCCTATGAGAGATAAGAAACTGTATCTGTAATTGCATTGTATCATTGGTATTTAGCCCACCAAGTCTTCAATTTACTAAATAAACAAGCAAATTGACGGCTAAGCTTCTTTCTAAATAAATCTTATTTTTCCATTTACTCCAAATATATTATCAAAGATCTATTCCCACAGGAAAAAGTTCCCAGGGAACGTGGGAATTTCTGATGAGAGAAAGAAAAAGGATAGCCTCTCCCTTTGACAAAAGCCCTGTCCCAAGCCAGTAGGAACGTATAGAAGAGGCGGGTCACTCTTCAGGTCAATCAATGCTTCCTTCATAATGTTTTGCATTTCCTTTGGAAACAGGCAATTTCATCTCAACATTGAACATACTCTTTCCATTTCGCCTAGCCCTGTAAGTCACAGGACATTCTCCTGTGCCTGGAAATCAATTCTGTTCGCCTCCTTTTCCATCATGTGGATAATAAGATACTTGGAGTTACTCAACAATCTCATACTCTCACTTTCCACACGGCCACCTAATATATTGCCCTGCAACCCGAAAACTCTAAAACTTCAATGTTAATATAAAAAAAACATTTCCTATTTTACAAGTTGGTAAGTTCACATGTTCACCAATTTGGTTTATTTGTAATGAGAAGAATTAATTAAAAGAGAAAATCAGCAATGCTTTCTTTAGCAGGTTGATTTATATCCTGCGTTGTAGCAAAGTGTCCTCAGACATTGGTGTCCTAACAGTATTTCTGGAGCTTTTACTATGTGTAAGGCATGATAATTGGCGTTGTAAGGAGGAATAGGAAAATAGTAAAAACGTCTCCTCTGCCCCATGAACGATAAAATCTAACTGACGAAACAAAACCATTGAAAAGTTTTAAAATTGGATTTTAAAAAACCAAACTATTTTTTGGAAGTAGAGGACTAATTAAATGAATGAGGCAGGAAAGAAAAACTGTAGTGAATCAATGAAGTAAAAAATTAGTTGGGCTGGCCTGGATTTGGAAGACTTCACAAAGAAGAAGGGACTCGCGTTATGATTTGAATAATGGATAAGACTCAAAGAGGCAGAGAGAAAAGAGTGCATTCCAGGCCAGCAGGATCGGTTTCAGCAAAAGCATAAAATCAGAAAGTTCAAGGCAGCTTGGGGCACAGTTTAGCGGGAGTACAGTACCAATGAAGTGGATAGTTAGAGCTGTTGGCAAAGGTTGCAGCTCAATGGTCAAGGTCTTGCCTGGTCAGAATAAGCCATTTGGACTTCCTCTGGTAGGCTATGGGGAGTCACTGAAGTCTTTGAGTCAGGGAATGATAAGGTTGAAAGAGTGTTTTATGACCAATTTGTCAGCAATATGAATGATGGATTGCCAAGAACAGAGACTGGAAGCAGGGTGAATAATTAAATTAAAAAACCTCTAAAATAGAAGAAATAAGGAAAGATGATAAAGCTCAGGAAGAATGGTGGTTCCCGAGTGGGAGAACTGGGGAAAGAAATGGAACAAGGGACGTTTGAAGGAAAAGCTGACAAAAGTTGGTGACTGGTAAGATCTGGGAGACAAAGAAGGGCATCTATGACGTCAGATTTTAAAGCCCAGATGACTAAGATGGTACTACCTTACCTTTGTACCATATACTAAAATTAATTTCCGGAACGTCTTCATATTGAAAATAAAGAAACGGAAACCCTTGTAGTAACCTTTATCCCTTTGGAGTAAGATACAAAATTTTCCTTTGAACTTCATAGTAGATACTTGAAGGGTGCTTCTTGGCTCAGGGTCCTTTGCTCAAAATGGCTCTTCACAGCTATGGAGTCTGGCTCTTTATAACTCATCATACTTATGTTCCACCATCCATCCCTCTTTTGACCAAGCTTGTCCTGAACTGGGCTAAGCACTAGACACTACATGGAGCTATTCCGGGTCACCCAAGCCCAGAAACTTGGAAATGAAATCTGGGAAGACTGACGACTGAAGGCACTGAATGTTGAAGTGATAGAAATTCAGGGCTGAGAGACCCATTTTGAAGAATCTACAAAGTGGCCATGTACAAATATAAAAAAGGAAACAGTCTCCAGGAAAGGACAGAGACACAGGGAAGAAAGGAGGCATATTAGAAATCAGCAGATAAGCAGAGAAAAAGCAAGGACGAGTCACGTTCAAACTAGGGGAGAGGGGCACCTGGGTGACTCAGTCAGTTAAGCGACAGACTTGCTTTCAGTTGGGGTCATGATCTGGGGTCGTGGGATCGAGCCCCACATCCAGCTCCTCACTCAGCGAGGAATCTGCTTGAGACTCTCTCTCTCTCCCTTGCTCTCTGCCCCTCCCCCAGTGGTTCTCTCTCTCTTTCTCTCAAATAAATAAATAAATCTTAAAAAAAAACTGAAGAATTCTTAATCTCAGGAAACAAACTGAGGGTTGCTGGAGTGGTGGGGGGTGGGAGGGATGGGGTGGGTGGGTGATGGACACTGGGGAGGGTATGTGCTATGGTGAGTGCTGTGAATTGTGTAAGACTGTTGAATCACAGATCTGTACCTCTGAAACAAATAATACATTATATGTTAAAAAGAAGAAGAAGAAGAAGAAGAAGAAGAAGAAGAAGAAGAAGAA
>NW_027397069.1:29582689-29622238 GCF_003265705.2 Callorhinus ursinus | reverse complement strand
AAGAAGAAGAAGAAGATAGTAGGAAGGGAAAAGGGGGGAAATCGGAGGGGGAGACAAACCATGAGAGACGATGGACTCTGAGAAACAAACTGAGGGTTCTAGAGGGGAGGAGGTTGGGAAGATGGGTTAGCCTGGTGATGGGTATTAAGGAGGGCACGTTCTGCATGGAGCACTGGGTGTTATACGCAAACAACGAATCATGGAACACTACATCAAAAACTAATGATGTAATGTATGGTGATTAACATAACATAATAATTAAAAAAAAAAAAAACTAGAGGGGAATAAGAAAGTATCTGCCTTGGTTGGGCTTACTGACCAGTTCCTGATTCCCTAATGAGACACAGCAGCACCTGCTGCCTATGGGTCAATAGGTGCTGTGTATCCTTCCTCCAGGGTCTCCTTTGGCTTAAGCTAGGTTGAAAGGCTGTCTGTCCCTCACAACAAGATTATACTGGCAAAGAAAATTTTGCTCTACCACCTCAGGGTATCATAAACTGAAATAGAACAGCCAAGAGGAAAAGGTGATTTTAGGAGTAGACAGGAGATGGGGAGTAGAGTTTTAAACACACTTATGCATTGAACGCAGTGCTGGAGTAACAGGAGTGAAGCTAGGGCAGGGGTGGGAAATGTTGATTCAGTCAGTTAAATAAAGATGATGGCTGAAATTCTCTCTCCAGAGAGCATGTGTGACAGAAGACAGAGACCCTTGCCAGGAGGAGAAAACCTGGTAGAGGAGGTCCAAGAGATTGCCAGATTGCCAGTGAAGGCTCTTTTAAAAAATGAGCTGAACTGGGAGGGGAGAAGGGTCAGGCTTATCCTCAGATCTTTCTTTTACCCTTTGTTAAAGACACAACGCACATTTACTTTGCAATCAAAGAGACCTACAAGACAAATTTTGTTAAAGTAAATACTGTTTTTAATGAGGACAGAAAAAGTAAACGTGGGTTAAATTTCAGCTTCTAAAAGTTAAAGCTTAAATTTCTATTTTGACTGTAATCTTTTTATTTCTATAAACATCTTCAAACCTAAAATGGACAAATCTCTTCTCTCATTTAAGCTGAAATCCCTCCTTCTCCATGAAATCTTCCCAGGGATAAGAGTAAAGTCGTGAAGTCTACAGTCCTAAACATGAAACAATTTTCAAGACTACCACAAGAAAGCATATTTTGACGTTGGAATACTAATGTCTTAATTGTGCATTTTTCTGCAATATTTTGGAGTATTACCATTTGACAGTTAGGAACAGGTTTGACATGTCAGTCGACAGGAATGTTCCTCCATCAACAGTATTCATTGTGCCCGCCTGCATGGAGTGGGGCAAGGAAAAAAAAAATGCACCCATTCCAAGTACGGGGAAGCAGGACTGCTTGACTGGAAATGTTCAGAACCTAGCACAGAGCTGAGCGTGTGTTTGTACTTTTTGATCCTGAAAAAACACATGCACAAAACTCTCTAAAACTATTAGTACCCTTGACCTGAAACCCTGGATCTAGCTTTAAAAAAATACTTTGTTTTCAGCAAGTCCCTAAGAACTATATGGAGCTCAATTAAATCAGAGGCAATTCTGGTCTTACATGTACTTTGGTGGAAATATTTCCTCTCTAAATAGAAATACATTGAACTTTAGCTCAGAGACAGAGTCAAAACTTTGTAAGTAATATCAATGAAGTTCTCTTATTACAGAGGTAAAAGGAGCTGTTTACACCATAAAATAATCAAAGAGTTAATCTTGTTTCATTCTTACAGGAGTAAAACCCACTGGCAAACTTTAACTATGTTAATTTTCAAACTTTCAAGTCTGTACTCAAACCACAAAGCCAGCAAACTAAAGGTAACCAAAGGAGCTGTTTGGTAAAGACAGAAATGAACTATGCCTTTTGAAGTGTTTCCAGGGAAATGTGTTTGGAATATTTAAGTCCCAAGTGAGTTACAAAGGTTATTCATTCACAAGTGAGATAAATTCATAGCTGTCAAATTGTCTGGATACTCTGTGTGATCACCAGGGCTTCAAATCATTTATTTTTTTTTCTTGCAAAAGTTCAATATTTTCACAGCTTCAAATCTGATCGTATTTTATAATTTGGAAATAGAGAATTGCTTCTCTTCCTTACCTACTCACTGAAGCAATAAAAGTCCATGAGTATATTAAAGCAGTTTTTGTCTTCCCTTGTAGTTGTATTTTGTTTCTTTTAATAAAGCCAAATGTTTCTAAATTGGATGTTTCTCCCAGTAAACTAACTGGATATAATTAACAAAGTGTCTGGTTTCACCAAACAGATGGGGGAAGGGGGAAGGATTATTGCAAATATAAATTTTACTGTGTTTTATATTCAGCTACATGTTCTTGAATAATTTGTGAATGAAATTGTTCAAAAGTCCCTCCAAATAAGTTTGACCTTTTTTTTTTTTTTGCTTTTTTAATTACTGACGTGGTTCAGAAAGAAAGGAAGAACTTTGTTTTAATTGCTTAGTAAAACCTAAATTAGGAGTTAAGAGAAGAGTAGGAATCCTTAACAAGGACAACAAAGGTAAGGGAAAGGCAGTTCTTGACAGAATCCTTCACAGGGGACAGAAAGAAGCTGTGGCTACTGACCCAGTTAACCTGACATCCAGTTCAGGTCACAAAGTAAAAAGATGTCTCTAGGGAGCAGAGCCCAAGCCTGATCTAAGCCACTCAGAGAGGGAAGCAAGGACTTCAGGGGCTTCTGCGTATCCCAGTGTGATAAAGCCAGGGTGCTCAGGTAGTCATCGGCGTGGGAAAACCAGCCAATGGCATGGGAAAGCCAGCCAACGCAAGAAGCTGGTCATAACGGCTCTGTAAGTCCCAATATATCTGACCCCAGGGAGAAGGTGACATCACTGTTACTCACAGCTTATTGATGACCTGAGAAGGAGAAGGCAAAGTCAGAGGTGATCCCCGCCTGCCAGAGACGCATCACCTCTTTGGAGAGTCAGGCATGTATGAAGAAGGCTCCGTTAAAATGTAAAGTAGTTGAATACTTAACTAGAGTATCGATAACCGCTGAAGGATTTGGAAATGGGGGCAAAAGGAAAGAGAGCACTGAGGCATGTGGAGAAAAGAGGAAGGAATTACAGACAAAGGGGAAGAAGCCATGAGGTCTGGCCGGATGGTTTGGGACACTATGAATAGACCATTCATGTTTCGATGGAGGATCCACGTAAGGGCATGGTAGGAAAGAAGGTGGGGAAGTAGGTAAGCGCTAAGTTGAAAGCATTTGGAGGACTCCCCAGAGCCCCTGAAAGCCCTTTGTAGAAGAATGTTTCATGTAAAGTTGTATTTTTAAACGATTATTTTGATATCTGTCTATAGGATGGAGAGGGAAGGGATTGTAGCAAGGGAGATGAATGAGAAGGTGATAGTAGACAAAAAACGAAATGGTGTAGATATGAGGTGTGCAATGAAAAGGAGGAGGAGATGAATAGCTGGTTTATCAAGTATTTACTAAGAGCCAAGCACACCGCAAAGTGCTGTAAAATGTATGAGTGTGAAACAAAGGACCTTAGACTGAGAAAAACCTTAACAGGTCAAGCTAAATCTAGGATCATGTTATGAACAATGAGGTATTCCACATACAAGAATATCTTTGAAGAATGATGGAATAACTATCCAGATATATCCACTTTCAGTTAGAGATTTTAGAGACTCAGGTCATATTCCATTTTCTATCAGTGATACACACACACACACACACATGCATACATACATACATGTACATATATGTATATCTTATATATCTATAAAAGATATGCGCATATCTTATATATATTACATATAGCTTATACATACATGTATATATATACACATATATATATAATTTTTCCCATATAACAAAACAATTTACATAAGTTTTTAAAAAGATCAAACATCTTTTGATGTATTTCCTAACACTGGCCAAAATTAAGTCAGGTTTCTCACACTTCACTAATAGGCATGTTTTTCGGCTGTTTATAAATCAAATGATATCTTGACTATCCAAGGAAGATGGTTTTTGAAGAAAACCTGTTGTGAATCTATAAATTGTAACAACTCATTAAACTGAAAGAACTTTTCATGTTGTGATTTTACTTATTTTCAGAAATTGAAGCTTTTATAATAAGGAAAGAATATCTTCACTCAAGAAACTGAATGAATTTGAGTCCAAAGAGAAAAGAAAAAAAAGAAACATTTTAGTTTTATTTATTATTATTCAGTCTGATTGATTTAACAGTGCAGGATGACTTGAAATAAAATCTTTATGTAAAGGTAAGATCACATCTAAAAGGCTGCTTTCAATTTGTAGTTCAAGAATATCACAAGATATTAAAAATTCAATTAACAAAAAAAGTAAGGAAATGGAAAGATAAGCACTGGAATCAATTTCAAAATATAGTGATGAAAAATAATACAATTATGCACATAGGGCTAAGAAATACTCAAACTGGACACAGTATCAGAAGCAACAGACTTGAAGAGTAAAAATTGACAGTAATTGACTCTTCAGGAAAAATGTAAAGAGTAATGAGATACGCATAGAATAGATCATTTTAGAGAAAATATCAAGGAAAAAAGAAAATTCTGGAAAAGAAATTATCATTGCAATAAAAAAACGGCAAAGTAATCATTTGTCTCCAGCCTTTCTGAATGTCTCATGATTCTAATGTATTAAAAGTCTGAAATGTGCTTGAATATTTTGTAGCATAGGAGACAAGTTAAGTAAATACACAGGCTTAGCAGTTCGACTTCGTGGGTTAGAATCTCAGCTCAGCACTAACTAGCCCTGTGAGTTCTTCAACCTCTTTCTACCCCAGTTCCCTCTCCTTATAAGATGCAGATAATGAGTATCTATCTCAGAGGTTTGTTGTAGGGATTTAGAGAGATCCCACATTTAAGCACTTAGAGAGTTGGGCCCACAATAAGAATTCAATAAATATGTTATTAATATTGTTCACAGAAAAAGTTAATAAATCTCTCTAGTGTCCTATGAAATTACCTTTCAGTAGCAGATTAACTCCTTCTTATTGAAGTTCTACTTGATTTCACATACCTCATCTACTTCCATAAGAGGATTTGAGGTCATTTACAATTAAAGGTATGTGTTCGGCACTGTGGTAAAATATAAATGGGAAAATTTAACCTACGGTGCAGGAAATGGAGGTGAATATGGTTACTATAGTTGAATCCTCTCTGTGTTTCTTGGCTGCAGGAGAAGGAACTGAAAATATTAAATTCTAAAAGTTATATTTTTAAGCTATCTGTTCTTTAAGAAGAACAGTAACAGTGATAACATATTTGGGTAAGACTTTCTAACATATTTCTCCCTACAAAGTTTCAGTGGATTCTCACAAAAATGTTGTGAGTCCAGCTATGATAACCCAATTTTATATACAAGGAAATTAAGGTCCAGAGAGGTCCCGCAGCTAAGAAGGAACAAAGCTAAGATTGGAAGTCAAGTATGGCGAAAAGCGCGCGCGCATGCGCGCGCGCGCACACACACACACACACACACACACACACACACACACACACAAATTAACTGAGCTCTGAGCTCCCTACAAGTAGAGGCAAAAATGGAAGGGGGGGGCAGGGGACCCACCTCCTGTTATCTGATAAAATATCTAATAAAAGGAAGCATGCCCTGGGCCAGTAGATACAAGCTTTTACCTTCCATTAAAACTAAGAGAAATTAGTAATATGGATATTTATACAAGGGGCTTTAAACCACAAAGTGAACTCTGATTTTAGTAGAAGTCTTAAACAAAATGCAGACATGTTCTTTATATGTGTCTTTATTATATAGCCTGAGGGAGTAATTTTAAATTGGTTTTGTGAAGGAATTATCTTTAAACAGCAGATGGCTGGGGTAATATTTTCTAGGTAAATGGTATTCTTTTAAGAAAGATTGATTGAGAGCCTACTGTGTGTCAATATCTGCACTAGGTCACGAATATTCAGAGATGAATGTTATGATTCCTGCCCTCAAAGGTCTTAACAGTCCAGTGGAGAAATTCATTTGTCACGAAACACCCTCCTGGTGATAAAGCAGGTTGGTGCAAACTGTATTGTACAAATACAGCAATGGGGATGGTTGACGGCCCCACTGAAAGATGCAAGACTGCCAGGGGGAGTCACAGACCTGAAACTTCCAAAGACATTTGCCAAGCGGTCAAGAGCAGAGCGAGTGTTGCAAACAGAAGAAAAGGCATGTGGAAGGGCTCAGAACACAGCAGCGAGGTGTTCACAGGAATTCAGTTCCATGTTCCTGGAGCTTCCATAAGATACAAGGGGGTGCGGTTGAGAAAAGATGCTGAAGAGCACACGGTGGTCGAATGGGGCTACTTATGCTCTGCAAGGAGTGTAGAGTTTGCCCTTCAAGTAAAGGGTCTCAACTGAGCAAAGAACTGACACGGTCTGACAAGGACAGGAATGAGGACCCCAAGTATTCTGTTAATTTGCTGGTAACCAGTTTGCCAAATGACCAATTTGTTAAAATCTTGATTCTACCAATTTGCCAAAATTTATAAAGTTTATAGGTTTGTGAATTGCTAATTGACTTGTTTTCATTTTGACTTTATAGCAGGATTCTAAAGAATGTGCAGTTTGCATCTGGTGCTGGGAGACAAAAAAATCGGGAGGTGGGGCTGAAACAATAGGCCTCTGCCAGGAAAAGAGAGAAGGAAAGGAGGCACGGGGCATGCAGCCGAGCCCGGACTACTGCCCCAGGACAGAGTTTCCTGAAGAGTGGGAGTCAGGGAAGGTAGGCTCGAGAGGACCACAGGCAGAGACTAAGGGGCAGAGAGAAAACATTGTAGAATGGACAGACGACGTTAGGGAGAAGAAATTGGAAAAATGGAGAGTCAGAGAACAAGTCTGGAATCAGCCAAGGAAAGAGTGAAGAAGGGTGAGGGGCAGGGAACAATTTGAGCACGATGACACCCCCCGCTTCCCTGGGACGTACAGTCTATACCAGACAACTGATGTGGCACATCGGATATTTGGCAACTCAGACATTCATGAATTTTGTTTCCAGCAAATTGCCTTTTGCCTAATTGATATTTTTTTTTCACCAAATTCTAGAATACTCAAGAATAGGAGCTATCTAGGGCTATAGCTGGAAGGGGGGTATAGAGTAAAGAGGCAGTACTGAGTTGTTTTGTTTTTAATCAGACACTTGAGTAAATTCAAAGGTAATGAGAAAGAGTCGATAATTGAACATACCAAAAGAGAAGTGATATTTTTGTAGTGAAGTGTTCCAGTTATTACTGATGTACAGAAAACTTTCCCAAAACCTAGTGGCTTACTCAGTGATCACATCTATTTTGTTGACAGATCTGCAATTTGTCCAAGGGTTGGCAGTGGCAGCTCATCCCTGCTCCACCTGGGGTCAGCTGGAATGGCTCAAAGGCTAGGGACCAAAGTCAACCGAAATCTTACTTCCTCACATGTCTGGCAGTTGATGCTGGCTTTTGTCTGGAGGGGGTCTCAGTTCTCCACACTGTACTCTCCATGTGGCCTCTCTTCACAGGCTGGTGGTTCGTCCTCAGAGCGTTTAAGTCAAAAGGGAAACATCTCAAGATAAAGAACCAGGCAGAGGATATCTTGTATTTTCTAACCTAGTCTCAGAATCCACACAATGTCACCTCTACAGTATTCGTAGGACCACCCAGATTCAAGAAGAGGGAACACAGACCCCATCTTTTAATGAAAGACCACAGTGGCATGTTGTGATATTGTATCTTATCTCGGTGACTTGGGGCATATATGCATGGCCACTTTTGGAAATAAAATCTGCCACCCAAGCTCACTGAGGTGGCAGGAAAAAATTATTTCCAGAGCCCAGCAAGGAGAGAGCCTTGAAATAGGCAAGGAGGTAAGCTTTCGTAGTACTGGGGAGGGCCAGACCAGGAATTCAACTGATTGTGAGTTGATTTAAGAATAACAAAGAGGATGAAGAAAGCTAAGCAAACAGGTTTGGGTTTTTTTTTTTTTTTTCCTTTTTTCCCCATGCAAGTTTCAGATGGTATCTTGGTCTTGCAATTTGCTCCTTTACCTTAAAGCCAAGGGTGGGGAGTTACAATTTGTTGCATTTTGATTAAAGACTTAATCACACTTTAAAATACTCGACCCTGAATTTCTCCTTTTTTTTAATACTACAGTTACTAGCAGACATAAAAAAAAAAAAAAAGACCTAGCATAGGTATTTAGGAGATCTAATTTTCATCATATACAGACTCACCTTGGGAAAGAAGCAAGAAAAAGTAAGAGGTGGAGTGGAGGAGAGCAGATAATGTAACAAAGTATCATGTCAATTCCAGGCTGCCCTAGTCTTTCTTTGCAGTCAGTTGTCATAATCTCCTGGTTTCTGTGACATGTGAGGGCTGCCACATCATTCCAATGATTAAGAAAAACCATTCTTAAAAAAATCGCATACTTAATAATACCTAAGGCTTACTACGTAAGTATTGTCAGAATTTACAAACTGTTCACAAGTTTGTAATACAGATCAGATTTTTTTCCCTGTCATGTCTACTGTTTTTTACCTTAGAAATTATAAGGAATGTTTTCTAGGCTAAATGATTTCTGGAACATCTGCACTAATATGTGCTACTGCACATATTAGTCACTGTGTATTTATTTCTTTACCCTGGGGTCAAAAAAAAAAACGAATGTTGGAAGAAAAGGTAGACAGAATAAGGAGAAATGTTATTTTCCACACCCAGTAGGCTTCAAGAGAAGTAAGAGCAACCTTCTCTTAACCTGTTGTGGAAGGTCAAGGCAAGTAGCTGTGTTAATGCGCCAATCGTTGAACTTTTAGGAAAGGTTTAAAAGTGCAGAGGTTGAGAGGGTTGAACTCCCGGAAGCCACAGAGATCTGCTGGCAGAATTTCTGAGGAGAATGTGAATGTTAAAAGGGGAATTATGAATGATGACAAGCAGAGCACTTAGAGGGAGCTTTGAGGTTTGATGCAATATTTGGCTGCAAGAACACCTACGAAAATTCGGGGCATGATTCTTTTCCATCCTAAGACGAAAGTTACTCTACATCAAAGAGATTAGCAAAATCTTTATATAGTCCACAAATCTTCTGCAGCTGTGTCTACTCTTCTTTTCCTCCTGTTGTGTCAGAGAAAATGTCTCTTCTACTATCAAAGATCAGTCCCTCCATGTAAGCTCCAGACCCCTGCCCTGCTTGTCTTAACAGAAGTTATTCTTCAAGTATCTCCTTTTCTTGTATCTTCAACTTCTCCTTCTAGAACAAGTCATTCTTTTTTTAAAAAAAATGTTTATGTATTCATTTATTTAATTCCAGTATAATTAATATACAGTGTTATATTTGTTTGAAGTCTATCACATAGGGATTCAACAGTTCTGTGCATTCCTCAGTGCTCATCATAAAGTGTCCTCCCTCTCAACCCTCTTCACTCACCCTCCCACCCACTTCCCCCTCTGCTAATCACCAGTTTGTTTTTGTATTTAAGAGTCTGCTTTTTGGTTGATCTTTTTTTTTTCTGTATTCATTTGTTTTGTTTCTTACATTCCACACATGAGTGAAACCATATGGTATTTGTCTTTCTCTGACTGACTTACTTCACTTAGCATGACACCCTCTAGGTCCATCCATGTTGTTGCAAATGGCAAGATCTCATTCTTTTTGATGGCTGAGTAATAGTCTCTTATATATGCATACCACCTCTTCTTTCGCACACCAATGCATTCTAGCATTCTAATATATTTAAAAATACATCATTCACCCTTTGCAACTGTGACTCCTTTGCTCTGCTCCCTATCACACTGAAATGTCTTTAAAAACTTGACTCTAAACTCCACATCAAAATCTTCACCTATTCATTCTCCATCCCAGCAGTCACACTGCAGTTAACTTTGTCAATGAAGCAACTTCTGTGTTGCAGATCTAACTGGCACTCTTCTGGCCTCATCTGTCTTGAGTTCTCACCAGCAGTCAGTATAGTTGGTACTTGATCCTCGTGGAAATACGGCCACAAGTTCTTCTTGGTGTCTTGGACCAGCTTCTGCTCTCCTGACCTCCAAACATTGAAATTCTACTAGGCACTGTGTGAGACATCTTTCCTTCTATACCTCCTTAGGTAATTAAGATTCCCAGCGTCATCTTTATGTAAACAGCTTCTAAAACTTTCATTTCTAGTCTAGATGATTCTGCTGAGCCCCAAACTCCTTGAGCCCTCAGCCTATGTGACATCTCCACTACTCCACTTGGATTTCTCAAAAGCACCTAAATTCAGTATGCCCCAGACTGAAATTCTACACATTCTCCTGCCCCCAAAAGTTCCACTCTTAGCCTTTCCTGTCAGGAAATGATACTATGATCCATCCGGTTTCTGTAAACAAATGTTTGACACTTCTCTCTCTTTCATACCCACAACCAAGTCCCGTCCATTCTATCTGAAAAACGTATCTGGAATCATTTCACTTCTCTAGATCCTCTTTTTTAATAATAATAAAAAAATCACAGAAACATTGCAGAATACATAGTATACATTTTATTCTTTTCTATTTCCTAAGTACTTTGAATTCTTAAAGTCAAGACTATTTTAAATAAATGAATTTGGGGGCACCTGGGTGGCTCAGTTGTCAAAGTGTCTGACTCTTGATTTCAGCTCAGCTCATGATCTCAGGGTTGTGAGATCGAGCCTGCATTGGGCTCTGTGCTGGGTATGGAACCTGCTTAAGAACCTCTCTCTCCCTCTCCTCCTCCCCAGTCCTTCTCTAAATACATACATACATACATACATACATGCATGCATGCATGCATGCATACATACATACATGCATACATACACACATACATATATGCACACATACATATATGCATACATACATACATATATGCATACATACATAAATGAATTTGATGCAACATATTGTCTTTGAAGGTTTGGTTATTAGTGCTTTCTACCTGGCTTGTTTGGCTTTTCAAACCTCAAAGCTCATTTTTAAAGGAAGATACAATTTTTTTTTGCAGAATTCCAGGAAATTTGTCCTGGAAGTGAAGGAATGATTTAAGTTTTTAAAAGTTCTTGCATGATATTCCCAAAGAATAAATTTCATCTTAGATTCAATGTTTCTTCGTTCTGTATAGCATGAAGGTTATATATTACTCTTCACCTCCTGAAACTTTCTGTTGGATAAAATTAAAGGTCATCCACTGGGCCCGAAGTAAAAGTGAGCCCTGGAAATCAAATTCAACCCACCCCTTCCCCCTCACCCAGTGGCCAGGAGACTTTCAATCAAAGATTTTAACAAGGAAGGGAGAGAGGCAGGGAGAGAAGGAAGAAGGGGGGAGAGGCAGGGAGGGAAGAAATGAGAGAAGGGGAAGAGAGGGAGGAAGGAAGGGCACAAAAAAAAAAAAAGAAAAGGGATAAAAAAAAAGAGAGAAGAAAGGAAAACAAAGACAGGTTTTATCTAATTAGCTAGCATTCAAAAACTGGTAAGATCTAAGGGCTGGGAGTCTAAGGAATTTGAGAAACTGAATTTAAACAGGAAATGTGAAGTTCAGGTAGCACCATGAGGCACTTGAAGTGAAAAAGAAAGAAAGGTTTCAGGAATTTATTCAAGTCCAAAAATAAGGATGGCATGTTCTGCTTCCAAAGCGCTGTTGTGCTATGAGCTGTGCAATTCAAGTTCCTTGCACGATGTGGAAATGATCAAAACTGAATTTTCCTCATCACATGTCCTAAATCATCAAAAGTTTATGTACTTTTTAAAGATAAAGAATTTGGACTTCTTTTATGGTAGTGTGTTCAGATGATTGAGTCATAGAAACTTGAAGATATTTATTGAGCTGCTACCTCAGATGAAGGACTTTTTGGAATTAATGGGCTCTAAAGACCCAACTTGTCAGCCCCCCAGTGGCTCAGAAAGCTGTACATCCTTGTGAATATGACAAGACGTCTAAACATCCTGAACCTGAGACTGCAGGGGAACAAAAGAGCATTGCTGATTTGCTCAAAGTACCACTAAGCAGATTCCATGTGGACATGTGGACTGAGCAGATGGCAACTGGGGATGGTACTCGCTTCACATGCCTGAACATTCAGAGATCAAAATATTCAAAGATTTTGAAGAATTGCAGGATTAATTAATTCTGCAATGGATGGAAATAACATCATAATTTTAGAAGAAATTCATAGAGTTTACTGAATACAAATCATGCTAATGTCTGTGCTGTCTTTAGAGGTACTATCCAGATGTGTCTACACTAGCAAATGTCTACACTCTCAGCATCCTTCAATTTCATGAGCAAAGATTGTATGGACTGTGCCCACCTAGGAAATAAAGTATCCCTGAAAATTTCACTTACTTGGTATTTCAATCCATTTGGTTCAATTCTCCATCTTGCTCTGAAAGTGTATTTCTTGCTGTACTGAATGCTGGTGGTTTTCTGGCCATATTTCTTTGACTAAGACTGGTGTACCTATCCCCTCATTGGTGTTGGTGTTGGTTACTAATGGCATGAACTAAAACCTTTCCAGGTAATTGACCTCAACCAAGCAAGAGTTGCCTAATCTGGGAGATTATGTCACCTCTCCACTCCTGGGAACAGATGATAGACAGTGACTCCCTGGGGACAGGGATGGGCTCCCTTCAAGAACCAAGTTGATGTAGCAATTCACACACTAGAGCTCCCCATGGAGTAGGCTAAAGCCGGACTCCATCTTGACCTGCATCTTATTGTAAGTGCCTTCCACTGCCTACCCTGTTTTTCTCCTTTTCTCTTGAGAAAATAAATCGTATCCATCTGAATCTTGTCTCAGACCCTGCTTCTAGGAAACGTGATGTAAAACAGTTGCTACTGGGAGTGCTCCTATGAAGCAAAGTCTAACGTTAAGATTTTAAAGTTGAGTCACTTACCAGTAGTTGAGGACCCCATTCTTGGTGGCAGGTGAAATACAGACAGTCCTTACCATAGTGTAACAACATTATATTTGTTATTACTGGGACAGGATGTGGGCAAAAGGAGAAATACTGGCTCATGCAACATAACTGGTTTGAGAAAAACAAGGGAAAAAATGATTATAAAGGTTGTGGAATTAGGGGGTTGTTGCTATAGATGCTTTGTAGGAAGAAAAGATCAGATCAGGTTAAGCAATCACCAATTCAAAGCAAAATGTGAAGGCCAAAGGACCTCCTCAATAACTTTTAAAGAAATTCTCATCTCCTGTAGAGAGATGCCCCAGAAGCATTTTAAATCCACTCCCTATTAAAATATTGTCTGACTGAACCACAGAGCATCACACTTGTCCACTATATTGAGGACATTTTGTTATATATACCTATGAGCAAGAAGTGACAATTACTCTGGATATCTTGATAAAATGTACTCCAGACAGGAAGATAAACACTACAAGATTCAGAAGCCTGACTCATTGGTAAAGTTTTTGGGGGGCCAGTGATCTAGGATATGCCAGGACCTTTCCTCCCTAGAATAAAGGGCAAAGTTATTGCACCTTGCACCTCATACATTAAAAGAGGTACACAACACTTACTAGGCTTCATTAGATTTCAGATGGGTACTTGAGATTAATGCTCTGACCCATTTATGGGGTAACACTGAAGGCTGTTCCTTTTTGAGTGGAACCCAAATTGAGAGAAAAGTTCTAAAGCAGATCCAGCATGCTGCAAGCAGCCTTAGCACTTGGGCCCTATGACCCAGCAGACTGGAATCTGTACTAGGAAAAGGTACCATGTGGTGTCTCTAGCAAGCCCAACAGAAAGCCCACATGAAGGTTCCTGGAGTTCTAAAGTAAGACAATAGCATCTGGAGCAGAGAACTATACACCGTTCATAGTGTTCTTGCCACATTACTGGGTCTTGGTAAAGCAGGAGCATCTGACCTTGGGACATCAAACAGCAATATTATAGCAATAACTACCCAAAATAAGCTGGTTATGCCAAGCACGCAAAGTCACCAGGTTGGGTGGGCAGGGAAGCACCAGGGTCGGGCTCCAGCATGTTCAGAAGACATCACTAAGCTGCACGGAGAGACATACAGACACTCACGCCTCCCACCACTCTTGCAGTGATACCGCTCGTTCAGGTCACAACTGTGCTCTCACAGGGACTTCCCTATGACCGCTGACAGAGGAGGAAAAAACCTGAGCTTGGCTCACAGATGAGATACGGGTGCTCAGGATATGGGTGCAATCCCCAAAATGATGACTGTTGCAACTACAGAGGGGTTTTGAAAGACAGTGGTGTAGGAAAATCCTCCCAGTGGACAGAACTTCAAATGCATACTTGACCTTCTACCTTTGTGCAGAAAGGTAGCCCAAGATAAGGAATGCCTTGACTTATGGGCAGTGACTGATGGCCGGCTTGGTTGAGGAGGAACCTGGAAGTGGCAAGATGAAATACTGGGGACAAGATGATCTGGGAAAGAAACCTGTGGGTGAACTTAGGGGAATAGCCTTAAAATGGAAAGAATTTTGTATCAACCAAAACATGATTGCACATCTGAGAGCAGCTACTGCAGAGTAGGCAGCAAATAACCAAGTGGAAAGTTATGGCTCTGCCAGTTATTATCAGCCAAAGTCTGGGCTTTAGAGCCAGCCTACTGGGCTCATGAAAGAGTAGTCAAGGTGACAGAGATGGAGGAGTGCACAGATTCCCTTTCATCAAGGCTGATCCAGCTTCTGCGGCTGCTGAATGTCTTACCTGCCAGCCACCGAGACCAAAGGTAAGCTTCCAATATGGCCCCATTCCCTTGAGGACACCTCTTTGTGTTCACTCTCACTTCAAGCTAAATGTCCTTATGGTACAGATTTTCCAAACACACCTTCAACCCCAAGCACAAGCTACCTAATGTTTTAAAAGTAACTCTTTTCTCCCAGCCTTTTTGCTACACAGTAGAAGAGAAACACAAAAATCTATGTAACAAATATGCAGGCCTTTTAAATCCATTTTTTTAAGCTTGCTTGACCCCATTTCATTCTACTTCTCACTCCTAGATATTTTTGAAGTTAAAATATAAACTCATATTTCTGTTGGTCCAAATAAAGAGGAACTCATTTACTTATTCACTCATTTAGTTAACAAATATTTATTGAGTGCCTACTAAATGAACTGTTCTTAGGACCAGGGAGATAGCAGTGAACAAAATCAAGAGTGAGCCTGCTTTGTGACCATGTTTTAGCATGGGTTTCTCTGAAGACAGAGCTTAAAACAAAGGTTTGCATACAGGATATTGGTTTAGAAAATTATCCTGGGAAGTAGAAGTAAGATGTAAGGGGAAGGGAAAGGGAAGGAGATAAAATCAGTGTAAGGATACATTATCAAATTGGCCACCAAAAAAAGCCACTGTTGCTTAATACTTTAGGGCCATCTGAGGAGACTTATGAAATATTTCTCAAAATCTGAAGGTATTATCTTTTGGTCAAAGACATTACCTTTTAATCACAAGTGGCCACAGGGTATTCACTTGCCTGCAATTCCAGGCTGAGCATGCACGAGAACTGACCGAGTTCCCACTGAAGTGAGAGGCACACACATGAGCCCAGGATGAAGTGTTAGCCGATTATACTTGCACAAAGCTGCTCAAAAGCCTACACAAGGATGGTTAGTATATTCACAGAATTGATCATCCCAGAAGTGGTTGAGGTAAAATGTGGGGCCTAGAGGACCTATTTATGCCTGCCATTAAATCCAATTTGGGGGCGCCTAGGTGGCTCAGTCATTAAGCATCTGCCTTTGGCTCAGGTCATGATCCCAGGGTCCTGGGATGGAGCCCCGCATCAGGCTCCCTGCTCAGTGGGAAGCCTGCTTCTCCCTCTCCCTCTGCCACTCCCCCTGCTTGTGCTCTCACTTCATCTCTCTCTGTCAAATAAATAAATAAAATCTTTAAAAATAAATAAATCCAATTTGGCACAGTCTCTCTTATGGTGGTGGTCTACTGTATTTTATGTAAGGATTTAATGCAAGAAGCTGTATAGAATAATCTACAGTCCCCACTGCTGCTGCTGGTCCTAATCTGTAATTCTTCTTTCACCACCCACTCTAAATTCTCCTCACTCGTGAGCAGCATTTCAGTGTTGGAGACCGCATGCCTGGGGGGAGAGCCCGACCAACATCCTGAAGGACTCTGAGACATTACTTCCCTTAGCCTAGTTAAGGTTGCTCCGATTGCTTGTTGGTTATCACCAGGGATGACAGCTCAAAGCAGTACCCCAGTGAACCCTTGCTTTCAGGCACACTCCTCTCTGCCCTATTATGTAGCAGCTACCTTAATTAACTCTACATGAAAATAAGATTCAATTTCTCCCACCAATATCGTAACAGTTTTTTGTTTGTTTGTTTGTTTGTTTTTACTCCTGATTCTTTGGCATAAAGAGTGCCAAGTACCCAGATGGTGGTAGTAGTTTCAAGTTCACTGTGAAAGAAGTGTTCCCCCATTTCCATCATAAATCAGAACTTCTAATCCAGCAGAACCGATTTACAAGGATAGGAAGTACAATTTCCACAGTGAGTCACTGGTCGTAATTGGGGAAGGGCCAATCTTACTTTTACCTGTTGGCTTCCAGACTCTTACATTCTAACCACTGGACTCAGAACCAAGTTAGGGATTCGATGCACTTACCACCTCTTGGAGGACAGCACTCCAACTCCAGCAGTATTATCCCTAAGCTATTGCCTTCACCAACCACTTAGCGGGCCATTCCACCATCTTGCTAGGTTGATGAAGTTTAGGTAAGACCAGTCAGTCTTGTCCCTAATTTCACATGTCTTTATTGCTATAAAATGGGCTCCTTAGTCTGAAATAATGTTAGTCTGAAATAGATGGTATTGGATATAATTTATATACATCAGGCCTTCTGTAAGTCTTCTTAAAGCTTGGTAGTGCTGGGAGATCTTGTGCAGGCAAGGAAGGGAAACCCATCTCTACAACAACATTCTGATGAGAAGAATCACTGCCATCCTTTACATTGAAAGAAGTCCATTGTCATCATTATAGCACCAAGTAGCTAAACCCCTTTGAATACACCTGGGTTTATAATTTTGACTTTGGTAAAGAGTAAATAATATATAAATTTTTAAAATAGGAAAGGAAATTAAGAAATCTCTAATTATCAAAAAGCAAAGCAAAATAAAAGAATATTAATTAGTTATATATTGAATTGGAATCATAATCACACAGAGAATAATTATAACACAAGATTTTAAAACATAGGATTATGATTATACATTCTTAGCTAAATATACCAAAAGGACAAAAAAAGGCAGAAAAATCTTAAATGACATTCAGTAGTCTTGTTGTTACTGGCAATATTGTTACTATTTAAACAATTACATAGATGGAAGAATCAAGCAAATAAGCTTTATCTTCATGCCAGTGTCAAACAAGATTCTCTTCTAGGTGTATACACTAGAAAGGCCTAGACACCATGTGAACTAAGTAACAAAGATTATCTCAATCACTTAGATTTTGGTGTCTGCATACCATTTCCTACTAAAATAAGCCAGAGCTACTTGGAGAAATGGTTGGTTGTCATGCTAGGGCAGGACACTACTAAGCTACATCTGGAATGTGTGGCTGTGTTTAAAAGAAAAGAAGTTATTAAAGACCAATGAAGTCATGTTTAAAGACACAAAATCCAACTTGAAGGTACTCCCACTAGCCAAAGATGGAAAATTTGAGCATCAAACAGAATAATAGTAACTACAATGAATTAAAATGTTAAAAAGAATCAAAATATTTGAAATCTATGAATCCACAACAATGTTTTTTAAAACCTCATTGGTCAATACTACAGTTTGATAGGGCACCAATTTATTATTCTAAAACTTGATGAAAAAAAGGAAAGAATCAAGCATTCATCTGCTTTTCTTGATTGTCCTTTAGGGAAGCCAAATAGTGAATAAAGTTATATTAGGAGACTTGGGGGCATATAAAATTTTTATTTTACATTTGAAATGTAAAATCTTCACTTTACAGATGAAGACCCTGAAGTACAGTGAGGTTAAGCAACTTTACCAAGGTCCCCGGCTAATAAAATTTCAAATACACATTTGGGATCCTACATATAGTTATATATAGTCACATGTAGTTATAAGTTTTCTATCTTGCTTTTTTGTTTGTTTAATAGATCATGAGTATTTTATATGTCATTAAATATGCTTTGATAACATAGTTTCTAGAAGTAGTATAGTATTTTATTCATTGGATATATTTTAACTCAGTATTATTGTCTAAATAGTATTAGTTTTCTATTGCTGTGTAACAAATTGCCACAAATTTAGCAGCTTAAAACAATACCCATTAATTAGTTTACCATCTATAGGTTAGAAATCTGGCATGGTTTGGGTGGGTCTGTGTTTAGGGTATCTCAAGGTTGAAATCAAGATGTTGACTAGACTGAGCTACCATCTGGAAGCTCGGGGGGAAATCTGCTTCCAAGCTTATTCTTATTGTCAGAATTCAGTTCCTTATGATTTCAGGATTGAGGTATTCATTTCCCTGCTTGCTCTCAGCCAGAGGTCTATCTCTGCTCCGAAGGACCACTCGCATTCCTTGCCACATGATGCCCTCCATCTTAACACAAGCAGAAAGGAATTGAATGGTTCTCTGCTTTGAATCTCTGACTTCCTACTCTGTGACCAGCTGGAAAAAATTCTACTTTAAAAGGGCTCTGGAGATTAGCTCAGAACCCCCTAGATAATCTATTTTAAGGTAAACAGTGCCATAAAACATCACCTATTCATGGGAGTTAGATTCGTTATATTCACAATCCCGGGACCATGCAGAATGCATACATGGGGCGGGGGTTTGGAGGGGTGGAGTTAATATAGTTAATATGGGAAATGCTTTCCTCTCTGCCCTTTTTTTCCTATCCTGAATGTAGTTGTGTAAGACTGTGATTCTTTTTTTAAAAGGTTTTATTTATTTATTTGAGATATATATATATATATAGAGAGAGAGAGAGAGAGCGCACGAGTTGGGGGGGGGTGGGCAGAGGGAGAGGGAGAAGCAGGCTCTCCTTTGAGCAGAGAGCCCGATGCAGGGCTTGATCCAAGGACTCTGGGATCATGACCTGAGCCAAAGGCAGATGCTTAACCGACTGAGCCACCCAGGCGTCCCGAGACTGTGATTCTTGCTACCTTGAGGCAACAAGCCTAAGGAAGAAATGCAACTTTCTGAGCATGGCAAAGCAGAAGGATATAAACAGCACAGACCTTGGATGATATCACTGAACTGCAATGCCTGACCTGGAATCAGCCAGCTCCAGAATTCTTGATCTATAAGATAATTACACGTTCTTAATGCTCTTAATGCTGCAGTCGTGGGGCTTAAGTTTGACTTTGAGGTATTCTCTAATTTACTCCCGAATAAAACCTTTTAAGCTCATGAGTACAGTAGATTACTCATTTAAAATTTAAAAACACTAAGAAATTTTATATTTACTTCAGAAAACATATATATATAGTAAAAGTATAACAATACATGTAAGAGTGATACATACCTACTTCAACCTAGTGGCTCCTGTAGGTTGAGGAAAATTAGATCAGAGAGTTGTACAGAAAGGAGCTTCATCTCTACCTGCAATGTAATGTTTATTTCATTTTTATAATCCTAAAGTAAATATACCAAATGTTAAGATGTGTTAAAGTTCGTAATAGGTGGGGGCACTTACATTCTTTCCCTTTCCTTTTCTCTGTGTTTCAAATATTGCAAAATAATAAAATATAAAATAGGAAAAAAACCCTGAGGCAAGACATGACAAAATATCAGGAATTTTCTGTACTCTCGTGGAGGAAAGGTGTTTACGCACGCAGCCCCCACCCCTTCTCTGTCGGTCCTTCTTCCTCTATGCCCCAGTTTGGGGAGAAGGAGAAGGACAACTGTAGAGTCACATGATGATCTGACTGGAAGGCAGGCAGCCCTCTTCCTAACGACCTACATGAAGGAGGGAATTTTGGAGCAAGCAGCAATCCTTCCCTTTAGCAGGGGAAATGCTAAGAGCCACAAATTCTCCTTCTCCCTGGACCACCATTTGCCTAACAGGCCTCTAAATGCTTGATTTAACTATGCAAAAACACTCCTAATTATATTCATTTATGTGACTGACTTACCATTTGAATCTAATTGCCATGCAGCAAAATAACTGTTAAAGCATATCATTAAACAACTTGAATAATTAGAGAGAGATTTGCTTGTTCTCCTGATTCAATACTAAACTTTAGGGCAGGGACTTCACCCCTCTACCTTTTCTATCTTAAATTAGCTGGGGAAGAAGGCTGTGGAAACACTGCCTGACCAGCCATCTTGGCAGATGGGCCTGCTGAACAGCCAGAGACCTCTGGCAACAGCTCCACAGCCCAGCTTGGGTATATTCATCACAGTGGGTGTTTTCCCTCTACTTCATGTCACCTTTTTCCTCAGGGACTTCCTCATTTTACACGATCAACTCCTGCCATTCTAGACTTGGTTTCTCACTCATCCACCCTCCCCCACACCCCACTCTCCCTCAGCTCCTACCTCTTGTCTTTTGAGATCACAACTCAGCTACGGGTTTATTGTCTTTTATCGGACCTCACTTCTCACATTTCGTCCCTTCAAGAACTTCACTCCTTGAAATCACAATGTCTTCCAATGACTTCTGTCATGAAGACGATCTTATCTCAATATCTGTCAGCTTACAGAGCAGGGCCATGCGGGGAGAGGGAGTAGCTTTCTCGTTTACTAAGGACACTGCCACAACTATATCTGGAGCTACCATCTTTTCCTAGTTCTAATGATTTAAAGTCAATTTTTCTCTTCCAAATTCTTCAAAGCACACTCGTTGGTTGCCTCTTTGCCCATAGCTCATATCACCAGATTTATTTCTTCTGTCCTCCTTGGCCTCTGACTCACATTCTTCCTCTCCACTGTACCATCCAGCTTTACACTTAACAAATCACCATTCTTACTGATTATCCTTCAAAGTCCTTGACATTATTCAGCCTTATTCTCTTAAACATTTTGAAACTCCTGAATGCCAGGTGCTGTGCCAAACCCTGGAGATATAATAATGAGCAAGAAAACCATGGCGCCTGTCCTTGTGGAGCTCCACAGTCTAGTGGACATGACAGAAATTTAAACACACTGTCACACACACAATTTTCTTACGTGTTGTTAGGAAATATCACAGAGCACTACAAAAGCATGTGAGAGAGAGAGCTATAACTGACTCTGCGAGGACAGGTTCTCTGAGATATGACCTGAGATGAGTAGAGGTGAATCAGATGGAAAGGTGGTAGAAGAGCATTCTGAGGAGAGACTAACACTCAATCCACCCTAATTGTCCTAATAGCTCAACATCCTCTTACAACTACTCTGGACTTTTTCCATCCTGGATCCATGGTTATGTATTTTAATGTGGCTTCTTGAGCAACCTAGATCCCCTTACCTTTTCCAAACCCACCTAGCCATTCCCAGTTATACACTCCATACCACCTCCACAATTAGCTCTATTACCTCTTGCTCTTACAACAGCTGAGTAAGGGGCACCTGGGTGGTTCAGTTGTTAAGCATCTGCCTTCGGCTCAGGTCATGATCCCAGGATCCCAGGATTGAGCCCCACATCGGGCTCCCTATTCAGCAGGAAGCCTGCTTCTCCCTCTCCCACTCCCCCTGCTTGTGTTCCCTCTCTCGTTGTGTCTCTGTCTGTCAAATAAATAAATAAAATCTTAAAAAAAAAAAAGAAAGAACAGCTGAGTAATATGAAATCACCATCTTTGTAGATCATGAGCTGGTAAATATCAGAAATTTCATATGGCTTAAACAAATACATTACTGAATAAACCTACCTGGTAATTGACCATCATTATAACCACTTCTAGCTAGCGTATCTTCCCTTAAATGTTTATGGAAACCCTGCACTGAATGTACCCTTCTCGGTCATTAATATTTCCAGGGAAAAAGCTTTTGTAATCAAAATAGTCACCCATCTCCCTACTTCACGATGAGTAAATCTTTTTTTTTATATCTAACCTATCCCTCTCTATTTCTCTCAAAAAACAATATAACAAGAAGATGTTTCCATCTCTTCTGTAGAATAGTCCTACAGATAATGATAAACTATTATTTAGTTATTTTTGTCTGTCATTCTCCTTGAAACAGCTACTCTGAAAGGACTCCAATTGTACCATATTGGTGGCTTCTGCACAAAATGAACAAAGAAGTATATAAGGTGGTGCACCTGGCTAGCTCAGTCCTTTAAGCGCCCGACTCCTGATTTCCGCTCAGGTCATGATCTCATGGGTGGTGAAATGGAGCCCCACATTGGGCTCCATGCTCAGCGAGGAGTTGGCTTGAGATTCTCTCCCTCTCCTTCTCCCTTGCCCTCTGCCCCACCCCACCCCCGCTCGTACACATGCACTCTCTCTATCTCTCAAATAAATAAATAAATCTAGTTTTGAAGGTGTATAAGGTAATAAAATTTACAGAAGATTTTCACATACTTTATCACACTTGAGGCACAGTCCTGCAAATTATGTAAGGCAGGTAATGTCTCCATTTCATAGTCAGGAAAACTGAGTTTCAGACATTTAGGAGACTATAATATAGACAGGAAGTGGTAAAGTCATATTAGTGCTCACTTCTTCTGATTTTAATTCTGTGATCTTCCCATGCCACCTCACCTCCTTTTTGGTCTATGTATTTCAGGAGAGATAGGAGGGACAAGTGAAAAAAGTCAGGACACCCTCTGAAAGCAAATTCTTTGGGTGTCTCGGGTAGGCCAGTTAGACTAGGAAAACTAGGACTTCTCAAAGCCCATAGGCATTTACACCTGTTCTCTGTTACCAATCTTTCTAACGTCACTGCCCTTGCCCTGGCTCTCTATTCCACTTGCCGACCTCTTACTACTCCCCATATTCCTTAATGACTTAACTCCTGAGGGAGAGATTGGAAGGGAGGAATTTGGAAATAATGCTCAGTCAAGGCCTCCCCCCAAATGGTGAGGAAAATAGTTGCAGAAAAAACAAGATAAAGGGAAGGTGAAGAGTACAGTATCACAGTCAGTAACACAACATAGTACTTGTTCTATGCTGGGAGTTTACGCACATTTATCTCGCTTTGTTCCTCCAGAGTGCCAGAGGTTACAAAAGCTCTTGCACACAACTCTCATTAAAAATTTTCAGAGCCTTCCTAAACAAACAGCTCTATAACCCCATCAGTTTAGTCCCACGTAAAGAGAAAGAACTGCAGCCCTCTCTGAAATTAGAAACTGGGGGCTCTTATTATACATCCTATAGTTATGGTACGTGTTCTGCATTTTGAGAGGCTGGACACATGCTTGAGAAAAGGAAAGAAGAAGTAAATACTTAATTAAATCTCTATTATGGGCCAAGCACTGTGCTAGGAATTTTACATAGAGATAAATTCTCTGGAAAGTACAAGTAAGGAAGTGGAGGAGGAAGAAACGAGGGAGGAAGAGAAGGAAAAGGTGGTGCTGGTCGTGGTGGCCATTGTTTCATTAGGGAAAGAGGAAGGGAAAAGGTTGTTCTGATTTCTCATTTTCCCAAATACTGTGTGATGTGTTTTTCTGAAGACTAAAACTGACCAGGTGGAATATGGGACAAATTGGGACAGCTCTCTGAGCTGGAGAAAATACCTGTAATTTGCCACCTCCCTTCACCCTCTCATTCCACCCTTCCTCCCCTCCCTACCCTAAGATGAAATGATCTGGGACAAACTAATTGAGAAAACTAGTAGTGCATGCCTTCGGGAGGTTTTATTAATGGAACCAGACACACTGCTATAACAGAATGTACGACTGCTCTTTTACATTGATCTAATTAGAACATTTACATACTGAATGCCTCCTGGACAATTCCCTACCAATGACACTTGGTGTGCACTGGGCAAGACTAGTCTTTAGGTGAAATGGAACAAAGAAGTCATCAAGTCTTATTTTTCTCAAAGAAAAATAACATTGTCAAGGTTATTAACAGTCAATCAACTGTCACACGCTCGACGTAGATGGGGATATGGGTTTCCTTGTACTTACGAAAGATGAGGAAACCAAAAGTTCTCACCTCAATAAGGAAGACACCCTAAACGCTGCAGCTCTATGATTTTGAACAAAGAATGAGAGTACAAAGAGGGTTATGTGATGCAGGTTCTCTGAGAATAAAATGCAAAAACACGAGAAAATTTCAGTAATTAGAATATGCTTAATATTTCATGATTGTGTGGTATTTTATAATGACAAGTATTTTCACAGGTTTTAGCTCTTTTTATGCCCATACCAACTCTGTGAAATCAGTAATCACTTTAGAATGGATATGGCCAAAGTCATCCACGGCATTGAAGACAGAGTGAGGCTGGAAACCCAGGACATCCAACTTCTTGTTCAAACTCCAATACACATGTGTGGAAAGGAATATTTTATTTCTCCACCATTCCCCACATACTCCTCCTAACAACAAACCCTGCTCCCAACCCCAAAAAACTATTTTTGCGGTTCTCCGTTGCCTGAAGCTTCCATGAGGTGGGAGATGGAATCCCTGTGTGTGTTTAGTACATCATAGATATTGCGAACACATTGATTCATGATTTACAATAGGGGTTATCTGAAAAGGGACCTGAAAAACAGAGATATTTTCAGAACTCCCATCTTAAAGAGAATTAGATAGAATGTGGCTATTTAGATGACATCCTTAAAGGAAACTTCTATGTCTTCGTTTTAGACAAATTTTCAAGGTTCTATGAAGTTCAGGAATTTGGTGATACGAGTAAAAATAGATACTTGCATAAATTAGGATATGCAATGCTAAAAAGGGAAACTAATTATACATTTCTTTGCCTTTTCTCTCCATTCTACCTCATTCTCTTCGTTATTCCTCATCTGTACTCACAAAAGAGAGGAAACCAACCCACTTAAAATCAGATTAAGTTAAAATTCTCCATAAAATGATTGAAGCACAACCTCGCCTCCCTAAACTAAAGAAATAGCAGGCATCTTGTGTTAAGCAAAAGAAACAGCTCACAATTCAAAAGAGAGATCACAACAAAGATATTTCTCTAGTCAAAGGGCATTAGTATGCAAAATATATTAAGTACTGGAATCACATTAAAGAGATGGAAAACCTAATCCAAACAAGGCTGTTTATATTGTTGACCAACAGCTGAACGAACATTGTTTCTGACTATGATGAGCTTTTTACGGATAGTCAATGTTCACAATGGTGAAGAAACAGATCGTTCAGACGCACGCCAGACATTTACAGAGAAGTCATTCATCCCAGATGCTCTTATTTTCAGATTGAAATTTTCCACCAGTGGCTCAATAATTATGCTGTTGCATATACTCTGCAAGCTAGACATATGTGTTCCTTTATGGGACCTCGAGGCCTTGTCTGGGCAGCACATTCAGTTGGCCCCCAGCCTAATGACCTAGTTGTAGAGACTCCATTCCCCTGGTCTCTCCAGCTTTGTTCCGGCTCAAGGAAGGGCAGCTCCTCCTAGTTTCAACCCACAGAGAACCAACAACTTTTGAGATGATTAAATTTTCTGCCCCATTACATATGTTTATCACATTACAACTCAAATATGCAAGGAAAACATGGCTCCTGTGTAATTGATTTGATCTTCCTCATAAAGGCTCCAACCAATCAAGAAATGGAGGGAAAATTAAATTTAGTCCAATCTGGATTAAAATGAAGTCTAAACTGATAACTAGAAGTCTCTCTATTGGTTTAAATCAGTCTTTGGAAGATATTCAGTCATTGTTCCCTGCCTCCCTTGCTATGATCCAAAATGGTGTCTTGGTGTATGATGAGAGACATAAAATCTGAAGGTGTTGGGATTAATGGGAACCTTTCGCCTTGCACTGGCTCTTGATTATGCATTGTCTATCTGACATCTTCTACAGAATGGCTGACTCATTCCCACTTATGGGCATTCTTTTTTTTTTTAAGATTTTATTTATTTATTTGAGAGAGAGAGTGAGCAGAAGCAGGGGGAGGGGCAGAGGGAGAAGCAGACTCCCCACTGAGCAGGGAGTCTGAGTTGGAGCTAAATCCCAGGACCCTAGGATCATGACCTGAGCCAAAGGCTGACGTTTAACCCACTGAGCCACCCAGGTGCCCCTGGGCATTCTTTTATACTCCACAGCTAATAACTGCAGCTAATAAACCGGTGGTTGATTCTTTCTTGGCTTGGTCATCACCTGGGGGCCTCTCTTATCGACTTGACCTCTGCTTAACTCCTCCACTCTTGCTGATGCTATAGACCGCCCCCTCCTTAAGTCTCTGTCAAATCCTCTATCCAACTCCTACCCTCTAGGGTCCCTGTCAGGCCCTGGAGTGTCAAGCTCCAGAGATGCCCACTGCCTCTCATCTCATTATTCATGCCACACTGTAACCAGTGGAAGTTTGGGGGTGCAAACCAAGCCCCTATCTGCCTGAGCCCTCTGCTCTGCCACCTTACAATACATGGGCTGCCCCATATGAGTGCACAGGCACCCTGCACTATTTAGAGCCCCCCACCACACACACACACACACACCCCAATCAGAAAGCAAAGAACAGTGGAACAAAAGCACTTCTACGGTCTCTTTGCATCTTAGCCTGGCTAACTCACCTCCTCTCCACTCATATCTTTGAGGCCATAAAGAAAGAATGTTGGAACACATTTCTGATAACTTCCCTTCCCTAGCCTCTCATCATCTCCCCACCAAATAACCAGATCTGAAATTAGGGTAGCTGGGGTGAGTGAGAGGGATTAGCTTTCTCTGCCTAACTGAATAGAACATTCCCTGATAGCCTATTTTTCTCTTTATCAGAATGATAGCCTTTTTTCCTTCTTACCTGGACCCAGTCTTGATAGAAGAAAATTTGTTTATTAAGGGCATATAAATCAAGACAGCTTATGAAATATTATCCTTCTTACACAGATTCAACAGAAATCTCAGAGGCAGAGAAGAACGAGGGTGAATTCTTTCAGAGCCCAGCATTTGACCAGAGGTGGATTTCCAAATAAGCAGCGAAGTGCTGTATACCATTTGTTTTGTCTCAGAACCTTACTAATCTGCCACATTTTACAGTCTTGTCCTAAGGCTTATTATGGAAGACTACAATAGCACTTTTATCTCCTCTTCTAACAATCTGTACCCCTCTGCTATAAGCAATTTCTAGATAACAGGCCCAGCCTGGGCTGACAGAATACGCTATCCTGTTTTCATAACCTGTTTATTCTAGAAATTGTTTTCATAGTTTCAAGGACAAAGTGAATACATTTCTTTTTTATAGTTCCCTTTGGTCTCATGGTGTTTGATTTGTTTGTTGTCCTGTGTTTGACTTGGATAGTCCAGGACCTTCATAAATGTTGGGCAAGGGGGGAGGCCGTACAAATTCCTTTTGATGGTTACTAATAATACTACTCTTTCCTAAAGAAGAAATTATCCTAAGTATTTGGCCAACTGGAATAAAACTCCATATCCCTGAGGTAAGTGGGGAAAACCCCAGAGGTTAAGTAGACCAATCAATCTTCCATGCTTTCATGGAACCCATTTCCTTTTTTCTTATCTTTCAATTGGACTTTTCCCCCCAAACAAAAGCAGAATTTAAAAGCAGTTTTATTTTTACCGGAAGGAATAAATAATCTCTTCTCAGTGTTCCACTCTCAGTGTCCCACAGCTAGAATCAAACTATCCTTGTCTCTTAAGGAAAAAGTCCATCATCCTCCATGCTGGACTAGAAAAAGACAGCCGCATTTGCTGTACAATGTCCATGGATTGTCTTCACCGCACACAGCTTTTGCTTCCACATGACTTTTCAACAGCTCTATCATTGAAATAAAGGACATGGTCCCCCATGGCCCCCCACCCCCACCACTGAGTCTGCAGTTCTCTTTTGCGTCCTCTCTGGATTTTGATTGCTGTTGTTCATGCCGAATGTTCAGGCAGAATTCTCGTGTGCAAATCCACAGGGTTGGACAGATATAACTGAGTAAAGTAGGCTGAGGTACATCCCAAGACTGATAAATGGCCCGAGATCCAGAAGTTAGTATAACATGTCTGAGAACTTCAAGCCAGCATCTCCTAATCTCCATCATGCACTATGCAGGCTCTTCCTGACAAAGAAATGGCACCGTTGGGTAACACAGTGTGTCTGAGATACCACGTGGCTATTTGTTGTGCTTTGTAGTATTAGGCTGACCATTAAAAATCACAATGTCTTGCATACCCTACCCTATATAAAAGACCTGCGAGAGGATTCACTTGTGACCCAAGGAAATGTTGGCCTCTCCCGTTCCAAATCATAGGCACAAGCAAAGTGCTCTCAAGTGTGAATTCCTCAGTTCTCCAAACAGCAAAACTTGTGGACTGTGAGAATCTAGCATATATTTAACATGCTCAATTTTATAAGTTACAGCACACAGATTTTCACACAAATAAATACTGGAGAATCAATACTAAGATAATGCTCAGAATTCAGGGAGGGTGTGTTTAAAACATCGTTAGGGATTTCAGAATTAAACCTTATATTCTTAGTAACTTTCATGTAATTCCAGTCCAAATTTCACCCAACCATACAAATCATTTTGAACTAATACGATAGGAAATTAGATGAGCCATAATGTCTAGGCAAAATCAGCTAAGTTTAAAATGTAATGGCATATATAAATGTATATATTATAAATATAAATGAAACAGATCACAGGGTAGTCAAAAAACGACAGCTGCTTTAATTCGTAGGAGTTTAGACTTCCAGCCCCTCTGGAAATTATGAAATGAGGAATAACAAAAAAACTACCCCCCATTATTATCCAAGCACAAGTGGTATAAGATCATTTATCTTGATGTATGTCACCTTAGAGCACATATTATCCCTATCTCTCAAAGTGTTTTTTCCCCCTTATTTCATCTCTGACATTCATTGTAAATTTAATGATCCACATACGATTTGCTGGTGTCTCAGTCTGGTGTTTTGAATCATGAAACTAGTGCTAAATTTATGGCACTGCAGTACCACTTAGTGAATCATTAAGCAGTACAGTGATTTTAATGATTTGGATCATACTGGACCTCATCACTATATAATGAGGTTCCATTTAGTGTAAATTTTATGTAAAAATTCAATTTGCAAACCAACAACATGAAACTACAACATTTTTTCTAACTTGACATTGTATTTATTTGTCGTATATTTCTACCAGGGTCTACTTTTAAGTTCGTTAACAGAATAATGCTTTATTCCATTTTCTTTTCATTAGCATAATATTAAAATGACCCTAAGAATGAAAGTGACCAGCAACACCTTAAACCACCTTAGACTCTTTCAGTGTCAAGTTTGCTCCACTCAAAGATCTCATAAATAATTGCAAACTTTTATATGGTTTTATTATCTTTGATGTTATATATTCATCTTACCATTCATAAACTAAATTGCTTTATAACTTATCTTTCATTACCAGGACAGATTATGAATGCAGAAGAGAAACAGTGGTGATGGCATGCCTCTCTCATCTTTTCCATTTGATAAAAGTCCATGGCCTTCAACAATTGTGCTTTTTCTTCCATGGAAATAAAAGTTAACATTCTAAATGAAATCGAATTAAAATTCCAACTACAGTTCATCTATATCATATCAAACCCTTAGTCAGAACTTTTCCTTAAAATAACATTTGGCCTCAAAAAAATACATTGGTTAGCAATAATGGATTGGCAATAAAGTCTACAACTGGAATTCACTTAGTGCTCATTTTTTAGTTGTCAGAAAGGGAAACTGAGGCTAAGAGAGCTTACAGTTCTGAGGCCACTGTCATGTAGCTGTTCTGTGATGTCAAGAAACAAATGCACATTCCTGAAAGCCCAACTCGCCTCCCCCTCCATTCCCTTCAAAATGGAAGAGTAATATACCGGTATATTCTTACTACGTCTGCAAAATAAATTTCTGATTTTAGGTTTTATATTTCAGCTCCCTCTGCATCATTGATAAGCGTGTCTGCGTAGTGGCCTGATTCACCCTGTATTAAGTTATGGTTTTAAAAAACTTAGTTCTAACAAGCATAATAACAATAGTAAGTTCATAAGGTACACCAAAACTGAATTTTTTACAGTCTGCATGCAGAGTTAAGTACAATTGTTAAAAGTAGTTCCTTGACCTAAGCAAATGTTATTCAAAGGGCTACACCCATAGATGATGTAGAATTTATTTCCTGCTCGTGCTGAATAATGCATATTTAAAAAAAAAAAAAAACCTGAGAAGAGCCACAGCAAAATCAAGTACCTAATTTAAATAGACCCATGTTTTCAATAGAAACAACAAGCTACATGAACTTTAAAGTCACAAAGAAGTATGGAGTCCAATCTCTAAATTCACACTGAGACCTCAATCCACTAAGGACTGAAATAGAAAAATAGAACAGCCACTTCAAGATATTTCTGTGCATCAGGAAGCACCGCATGTCTTGTTCTGGTATTTATATTGAAAAGCTCAGGGTGTGGGAAGAGAGGTTTTAAAATCCCCTCTTTTTGAGGAACCTGGGTGGGTGGCTCAGTTCGTTAAGCAGCCGATTCTTGACTTCGGCTCAGGTCATGATCTCAGGGTCATGGGATCGAGCCCCACGTTGGGCTCTGAGCTCAATGTAGAGTCTGCTCAGGACTCTCTCTCTCTCTCTTCCTGCCCCTCCCCTCCCCCACTCATGGGTGCTCTCTCTCTCTAAAATAAATAAATAAATCTTTAAAAAAATAATAAAATAAAATTCCCTCTTCTCAGGTAGAAGAGGTCACAAAAGTCACTAGAGACACTGACTATCGAGAGGGCCCTGGGTGCCCAACTGGGACAGTGGCTGTCATATGCCCTTAGGGACCCTAGCAGCTTAGGGCATTTTAATCATCTCTGTCCAGAGAGGCTCTGTTGTTGTTTTTTCTCCTATTTGGGCTTCAGCTGCTGTCTCCTTTGGAGGGGTTCATACTTGAGTATGAGCACATATGAATAAAAAGCCAGAAGAAAGGGGCTCGTCAAGCAGTGCATGGTGGGCCAGCCTAGTGTTCTGTTTATCCCTACTTCCTCGCATTGCTTCCTCCTCTTTCTAACCATTCAGTCAAATGCCTACATTTTACGCGAATGGTACTACATTTCTCAGAATTACTAATAACTTCAAAAATAAAGACAATTACTCTTCCGCTTCACATCTGTGTAGTCAAACACTTGATTGAGATTTACCACAATATCATCAAGGTACAAAAACCCTCAAAGCCACACAATCGCAGTGTGGTCACTCAAAGATCCTAAATTACACGGGAAGATGTTGGAGAATACCCAAATTTCGATGTGGCCAAATGTGGGAAGAATATAACTAGAAATAAAGCTTCAAACAGAGATTAGGGTCAGCTTGTGGCAACCAAACAATGCCCCAAAGAAAAACTGTGGAATGTGTTTCAGGAAAAATGTCGAGAAAGTCTGGAAGGGATCTGGACTTAGATCCCAACATCTCCTTATGGGAATGTCTCTCTTGATCCCATCTCCATAGCGCCTATTTTTTTCTCTATCACGTGGTCTGTACAGATCCAGTCTTGGTGCCATGTTTTAGATAAGCCTTTAAAAAACACTTTCTTTGGGCGCCTGGGTGGCTCAGTTGGTTAAGCGACTGCCTTCGGCTCAGGTCATGATCCTGGAGTCCTGGGATCGAGTCCCGCATCGGGCTCCCTGCTCAGCAGGGAGTCTGCTTCTCCCTCTGACCCTCTTCCCTCTCGTGCTTCCTATCTCGCATTCTCTCTCTCTCTCAAATAAATAAATAAAATCTTTAAAAAAAAAAAAAAACAAAACACTCTTTGTTTTGCTCCAGGGTTTTCTTCATCACCCACTTGTTCCGAGGATCCCAGAGGTCTTCAGCAAGCAGAGTCATTGTAAGAGATGTCTTCTGGTCTTCAACACCATTGGTCACTCTTTGCGATTGTCTCAACCTGAATGTTTTCCATTGGGGGGTAGGAGAGATTCACGCTTGGCTGCCAGGGCATGGAGCCCTTGCAAAAGTTCAGCCCTTAGAGTGCATCATGAACCTGCCTGCCAAGTCCTACATCTTCTAGAGTGCCCCAAGAGTAAACTATATTCCTTCTTAGTCTTGAGGACCTACTCCCTAACCCAGATGCAGCCTTATTCCGCCCCCCCCCCATCTCCAAGCATTTTTCTCTCCTCTTGTGGCCTCTGGTAAAGTGTCTGCCATAATGTCCTCCAAGAACAGTAGTGAATATGAGTCGGATGCAGGAGAAGCAGTTTGGCAATATCTTCAAGCAAATTCCATTTTTTTGCTCTGCAAAACAATAGCCTAAGGATAAGGGAACAAAAGTTCTGGTAAATTTCTTGGCATAAAAGACAGGGGAAAACAGATTAAAATTTAATTTCTTAGTGAATAATTATCCTGTCAGACAGATCAATCATAACAGCATTGACTGAGTATTTACTGTCCTCACTCCTATGACTCACAAACATTTATTGAGCACCTACTAAGAGCCAGATGCAGTTACCACAGTTCCTGTCACTGGAGCACTCACAGTCTAGTTGGTTGTGGGGGGGAGGAAGGTGGTAGTATTTATAATAGGAGGGGGCTATAGAACAGAGACAGATGAATAATCCATCATAACTTAAGTGGCATAGGATTATGTCCATAAGGTGCTAAGGAATCACCATGAGTTGTTAAGTGACCAGTGCAAGGTAGATTAAATGTAATGTCTCAGTTATGTTAATTATGTTACCAATATTTTTGTATTTTTATTCTAGTTCACTGAACACTATCCACAACCAATTGACTATTGCCTTGGGAAGTAAGCAGCAAAAATTATATTCACAATGCTATAGATAGAAAATTAGTGCAGAGGAAAAAAATGGCTGGGTCAGGCCCTCCAATTCAGTTCAAAATGTTAAATCTCAACTCTTAATTTATTAAGTTCTACTCTGCTCATGGAAATGCTTAAACCTGAGAAAAAGAACTTCAGTCCATTATCACCAGACTCATTAACATCTTGGCGTGATGGCCCCAGATGTAATGGCCAGTTTGGGAAATTTCACAGGTTTAAACAAATGTGAAAAATAAAGACCTACGTCCAGTGATACACATTAGAAAACTTCTCAGTTTATAATCACACTAAAAATTTAGTAAAATGAACCCCTTTTAATGCTTGTTAAAAGTCAGTCCCTTAAAAAACTTAAAGTAGTAATTTAACTCTATTTTAGTGATCAGATGGGTATTTGACTTCATATATCTTAAACTTGTAATTATGTCCCAGTGGGTTGGCCTTTAATGCTTTTGGTGAAATGAAGATCAAGAAAAATGAAACGATATTTAAATGTCACTAATTAGGCTACTATGTTACACATCTATTAGGATGAATAGTGACCCTTTCCCATTGTATAATCCTCTCTTTTTTACCCACTAACATCAGTTTTTAAGAAAGATTCCCCTCCACCCCTCTTCCCTCTTCTAAAAATTCTAAGCTTGAAAAGCTCTATAAGAGGTACATAAACTTAGGGTGACAAGACTTCCTGTTAATTGCATAATAGTGAAACCTCCATCTTCAAGAGTCGTGTGTTCACTGTGTTCACTTCCTTGCATACCATTTATTGTAGTCATTTCCCAAACTCAAGGAGTTAAATTCTAGTTATTCTGGGTTTAGGGCCAGACTCTAATCTCATTCCAGCCCCTAACACGCAGCAAGCTTCATGGATAAATTTCCTTAAACCAAAATGGAAGAACTCCTTTGAAAAAAGCACGTGTTCCAATTAAGCCGACATGTGTAAATAGTGATGAAACTAGTATTTTATGGCAAAGACAATATGTAATATTTACAGTCTAAACAATCCATTGCAGTGTTCTAAGATAAATTTTTAACACATGATAGCATTCTTAATTACTAAAACTTTATGGAACATGAAACTTTACTTTTAGGATTTTTTCAAGCTTTCTAAGTAAATGAAGATTTACCAGCTATAGGAAAAATATACTTAAAAGCAAATCTGAACAGTAGTAAATATCCTCAGGATTTTTGTCATCTCTTGTCAAGTCTCTAATCTGGGTCTGGGGCAATACAAGAGTTAAAGAACATGTGTTAGACATAAGAGTCCCCGAGCCTGGCTCAGCCCCGACAACTCCAGGGGGAGAAGTGAAAGCCCAGGGGCTCCAGGAGCTCCAGGTAAGCTCACTCTCTCTCAGGAGTGGGAGGGAGAGGGGACCCAATGGCAAGACCCTACACTTTTACCTCAACACCCACCACCTCCCCGCCTATCTACCTGAGATCAGGGGCATGAGTCTCTGCCCTCTATTATTGTTGACATCGGTCACATGAAGCCCAGGGCTCCCAACTAGTCCCTTGTCCCCTGCATTCCAACCACTGTATGGCTCATGAGTAGAGAAGCAACAAAACCCTGGTACACTCCCCTTCACTGCTTGGTTTTTCTTCATAGCATTTATCATCATCTGAAAACCTATGTTTGCATTTGTCTCACTGTTTCTCTCCACTAGAATGTGTGGTTAGTGAGGGCTTGTCTCTTTTTCACATTGTTGTGAAAAGCACTTAAAAGCACTTAAAAAGCACTAAGTGGCTCATAGCCAATAACAGGTGCTCAATAAACATAGGAGTGAATGAATGAATGAAACCCAAGAAATACTATGAATTGAATTTAAATCAAGTTATATTTATCATGTTTTTAAGGGTGTCAGGAACTTGTATGATTAGGCTGCTATAAGTTAAGGATGAGAGATACAAAGATTAAGGGTGAGAACTGGTGCCTTCTTTCTACATCCTCGTGCCTGACATTTGTTATAAAGATGTGTGTGTGTATATTTCTCTCTCTGTCTCTCTCATATATATATACATATACATACATATACACATAAGCCAAGCCCTCAAGAAAATATTACCAATTTTGAATATTAATTCCATCTCTGTAAGAGAAAGAAGAAGAAGCACAGACATAGTACTCCCTTTCATCATCTATGTTTTTGGTACATGGTTATAAAATGTATAATATTTCAGGGAATATTTAGTGAGAAATGCATATTTTACAAGGACTTGGGTCAATTTCCTTATCTGGCAAGTAAAAATAATTTGCTTGAATGAGAAATTTTCAGTGAGGGAAATAATGCACCAAAAGACACTGAAAGTCAGAAGAGAAAACAAGGTTATTAGTAGGCCTTTATGCAATTTATAATCACCTACCTCTGGAGGGGGTAAAAATGGTCCCGTTTCTCATTGTTGGCAATTCTTCTCAATGACCAATATGTCTACCAACATTTTCTTCTGGAAAATACAGTCAAACTTGTAACAGAAAATCACAGATGCAATCAAATTCATACTAATGGTGGAAATGCACCATATGTCCTCTGATACCTATGCACAATAGGGTGCAGGTTTAATGACTTTCTTATTGTGCCCGTGTTGTAATTAGGTATTAAAGGACATATGGTATGTTGCCGTTTTAACAGTGAATTTCCTTGTTTTTTATTGTTTTCTATCAGAAGCTTAACAGTCTTTCAGGGTAGTATTAGTAGTGAGAATTAAACCACATGTTGATTTCACTTTTTTTTAAGGCTTGGAATCTCATCTTGATTAGCCTTATTAGTGTAGTGCCAAAGAAAACATCCAAATCAAATCTATTTTCAGTTAATATGGAGTAAAACATGTTTGAATTGGTAAGAAATAAGTGAAAATTCTTTTAGAATAGAAATATAGTCAGGATATTGTATGTAGAAGTTTAGAAATCAAATAGCTTATTTGTCCAGAAAGTCACCAAAAATGTGATGACTTGGAGATTCTTCAACCTTCTTATAAAATATTTATTATCAAAATAATTTTTTTGAAAATAAGCAACTACCTTTTAAGAAATTTCTGTGTGATTGGTAAAGGACTCAATAAAATCCCAAACAAATGTACTCAAAACAAAAATCCAACTGAAAACAAAAAGTCAAATGAATAAGAGCATTGGAAGCTATGAGTCGTGGTGTTCAGTTTAGTTTGTTCAAACACAAGCTAAGATTTTTCAGACCCAAAGAGCACAATATATGCAAATTCAATAAGCTGGGGGGGAAAAAAATACCACATGAGCTCAGGAGACTATTTTTTATTACCACACAAAAATGAAACAAGGAAACAAAGATATGATGGTGAACTATACTATTTCAAGGCATGTCAACATTCACCTTAAACTTAAAATTAAATCTATTCTCCGATTTGAACATATATACCAACCAAGCGCTGAGCAGTTTTAAATTCAAATGGTTCTTAGGATCTAGAAGGAATGTTACAGATTCCTAGGAAACAAGTTTTCACTGGATACTGAGGCATTCCACTCGGGCTTCCCTAGATTTCTGCATTTCAGGTCAAGGAAAGGGAAAGATCCTATCATGCAAGTTGATATTCTTTAGTCGTAAGGATGGTTACACATCCCTGTCCCAGTCAGCATGAGGGCACATTACAAGATAGCCAGCCAGGCTTCCAAATGAGCCATGAAGATTAATAAAATACAATCTCCAGCCGATGTTGGCACCTCCCTGTCAAGCTAGCTAATGAGTACTGTGTTACTGTAAGAGTCAACTGTCACATTATCTCTGGACTAATAAATGGATTCTAAGACAAATAACAATACACAACTGAAATTCCGTCTGAAAAGAGCTTTTCATTTATTGCAGCCTGGTGCAGCCCCAAGAGGCTCTCTAGCTGTCGACACCATAAGCATTGTCACTTTTTATAGGAAGTATTCAAGGAGGGTAAAGTCAGCTTAGGCAAAAGAAATCTAGAGTTGTTTTCCCAAATTCAAGCTTTAAGATGAACCATTAAGCTTAACTCCTATATTCCAAGAAATTTATACTATAAAGGAAAAAATATGTCTAACTAACGAGTCTATCAGGGGTATAGTGGACAAAACTTGTTTGGGAGAAATAGTTCACTTTGGGGAATCTTTAATTTAAATAAGATTCTATATCTTGAAGTGATACGGTTATTAGAAATGAACTTCGCCTCAGAAATGAGGTCCCACTGCAGTCATTTTGTGTATGTGTCTTTCCAGACGCTGCGCCAGAGGAAGGAGTCTGCGTAGGAAACTATCAATGGGACCATCACATTCATAATTCTGTTTCTGCCAATGCTGTTTCAGTATCCCTGAACTGAATCTGATTAGGAACGTATACTTCTAGTATAATAAGAAGAAATAATGACGATTTACTAAAGATCAAGTTTTGCGAGAAGCATGATATACACAGTGAAGGGTGTGACATAGAAAGCATTTTATCTCGTTTGTAATTGCTGTGAACAGAGAAAGAAGAACTTGAAGGAAAGGAAAGAAGAAGAGAAAAAGAAAGGAAAAACAAGGGAGGGAGTGAGGAAGGAAAGAGAAAGACAGGAAGGGAGAGGGGAGGAAGGAAGGAAAAGAAAAAGAGAAGAGGAGAAATAACATATAGGATATAAGGGCCTTGTGCACTCGAATACATGATGATTCGTTTCAATGCAGCCATGTTTCGTGATGTTCCTCCTGATTTATCATTTATAATAACATAAAAAAAACCACAATTCTTAACATCAGAGAAAGCACGCTCCCGAACAGAGATGGTAAAGAGGTTCATTTACTCACAAACTTCTGTGAGAATTGCAGTATGGGAAGAAAGTACAGAAGAATTACCATAATGGGTTGGATTTCTAGTCTCCCCAGCCCAATATTCGAAATTATAGAAGTAACTTAGGACTCGTATTGGGAAATCCTTGTTTTACTTGTCTTTCATTTCTTTCTTTCTTTTTTGTTTTTTAGAGAAGGAGAGAGTGTGCAGGGAGGAGCAGAGGGAGAGAGAGGATCTTAAGCAGGCTCCACACCCAGCATGGAGCCTGACACAGGGCTCGATGTGGGGCTCGAACTCAAGACCCTGAGATCATGACCTGAGCAGAAATCAAGAGTTGGGTGCTTAAGTGACTGAGCCACCCAGGCGCCCCTATTTATCTTCAATTTCTGTCTATTACTTTCATGTTGCAAACTGGACCACAAAGACCTAAGAAATCTCTCTTTATCCCTTACAACATACATGCGCACATAATGTACTCTGTAAGTACTGGCACATAGTAGGTGCCTAAGAAATATCAGTCTCTCCCTCCCTTCAATGCTAGCTCTTTCTCCTACCTCCCTCACTCCCTCTCCCTCCTCTGGATTTAACTTGCTAACAATAATTGTCCAGAAGATGGAATTCAGTTCTGAAGGTGTTCATTCCAGAGTTCTCCCTGCCCCTCCCAACTCCACCAACATTGTTATCAGACAAGAATGCTTGCAAAGATTTTTCATCACTAAAGTGTTCATTTTTCATTTCAATAGTGGAGTCATTCCACAAAATTCTACTTTAGTTTAATAAGCAAATGAGATTGTGAAGATGTTAGCTACTGTTATTGCCATGACTATATTGTTATTGTTGCCGTGATTATCATTGTTATTGCCAAGAAATTTACTATTTTCTCCAAACTATGTCTCCCCTGGAAAAATGAGCTCCCTGGGTTTACTTCCTTCCATTTGAAATAATTCTTCCCCTTATTATTTCTTGTATTTCCTGCAGACCTTGTAGGATAAGGGTTCTAAACCCAAATTGTTAAGTTAGTTGGCTGCTTCAATATTTATATCATTTCAAGCTTCAAAGGATACTCTCTCATTCTTGCCCATCATCACCTAATTCTTCCACAGTTTTGGAGACCTTTAATATACATTATTAAATTATTATTACTGGTAAGTGTCATGTGGGTGGTGTTCATAACCTTCAAAGACTCTCATGCAGAATAAAATCATTTCTTAGACGCTCACAACAAAAGTGCGAGGGACGTATTGAGGTCGTGTACATGAGAAGATGAAACATCACAAGGGATAAATGACCTGTCCGAGGTCATATTGCCAGAATGTGGAGGAGTAACTGAAGATGCAGATCCTCCCACCCTGTGCCCCACCCCTTCCAGCTCAGGTGTTATCTGAATTCGCATCTCTGTCCATCCCACTTTTAGAAGAAGAAGATTTTACCTTTGCCAGGCTTGAGAATTGTTTCAATCTTCCTGGTCTGTCTTCAGATGGCACTCCTCTGCCCCCTGACCACACACACCATCGATCATTGTCACTATCTTAGCAGGGCTTCCTCCCTAATGTAGGTATATAGTTTTTGTGGTACATTTATACTGCAGATGTAGACACTTGATAGTTATACCTAAAAGCGGAAAAGAGAAAGGAAAACTTAGAAGAAGGTAGCAAAAGACGAGGAGAAAAATTGCTTACAATAGACCTTACTACTGCATCAATGTGCCCTTTTCTTATCCCTCAGGCTACCAGGACAGGAAAGAACATTCTCAGAGATCAGATCTAAGTCCCTCAACTATCATACATACTGAGAACACTCCAGCCAGCCAACCACAGAGGAGGATGACAGGATATTTCAGGGCAATTCCTTTCATCTAATGCATAGGAGGGCAACAATAAATACAAAGATTAAGATCTATGTGCCAGGCACTTTTCAGACATTATTTTATTTAATCCTCACAGAGAAAGAAAGAAAGAAAGAAAGAAAGAAAGAAAGAAAGA
>NW_027397069.1:29302540-29582589 GCF_003265705.2 Callorhinus ursinus | reverse complement strand
AAGTAACTCAATGAAGGCCACACACAGAGATACAACAGAGTCAGGATTCAAACTCAGACTATCAACATCCCCCCTCCCCACCACCATAAGAACAATATTCCGCCACCAAAATGAAACCTCCACTTGGGCATTTCCCTCTGAGGGTATTGACTGAAGAAAGCATTACGATCAATATTTGGCATTCTCCCTTTCACAAAGCAGTTGTCCCCAGCATCCCCAGACAACCACCCTCATCTTATTCAACTCTCTGTTTAGGGGGTTGTAGAAACCGAGGGAACAACAGTCACACAATTTCATCAGCCCGCTGACAGAGGGCTTCTGCTCAGATGAACCACTGGTGGGCACAGACTGGAGAAACCGTCTGGGAAAGATTTTCCCCTCTTCCCCCCAGTTTTAGGGGATGCACTATTGTGTGTTCCGGGCCCTAAAAGATTTGCAGCATATTACACGTGTCAGTAACATTTGCAGGCTCTTTGTCGGGGTCCAGGACCCCAAAAGACTGAGCCAAAAGCTGGAATTAATTGGAGAGAATGCTGTTCATTTTCACTAAGCAAGATCTCTAGCGGGTGTCAGAAAAACACACTGTCTTTGTTGTATCTTCTTTGTGTAGAAACGGGAAGCCTTTCCAGCCGTGTTAGTTTCATGCCAGCTTGGTGGGCCTGCAACTTTTTAAAAATTCACTTAAAAAAAAAAAATAAAGAGCATGTCCAAGAATAACAAATGAGAAATTTATATCTTCAAAATATGTAGATTTGAGATTTGTTTTGGAAAAAAAAATGCACAAAGCTCTACTGAGCATCTGTAACAATGATGTATCTACACATTATATGGCCAGCTATCTTTAGTTTGTTTTTATATCCTGTGGAGTGTGACATCTGTGCAAAAATTATGAACTGACTCATATACATGAGGTGCTTATTCAGGGTTTGAAAAATGGGCCTATTCTTCTACAGTCCAATTATTCATGAAGAAATTAGAGAGAAACTTTAAAATCTTGAAATCTTTTTCTTAATTTATTTGTGTGTTACTCGAGTCAGCCTGATCAAGCAGAAACTATCCGTAACAAGGGTGAAGGTTTTTCTAAGTGGGTTAATTATATTTATTTTCATGGCCACCAGTCCCTCATTTGCTTTTTATAAATTACTCAGGGCAAGGGGCTAATCTCTGTGATCGCTCTCAATCTAGACTAACAGCTCAACCTTTCACTTGAAGTGGATCTTTTCTATTACAACCCTTTTATGAACCACCTGTAAAAGGAAGGAAGGCTCCACGTGGAGATATAGATATATGCATATAAAAATTTATAACTATTCCCTAATCACTCAGACGTGTAGGCTAAGCATCACTTATGATTACTACACAGATACTATTATACAAAGAAGAACATTTATATGGAAAACTAAAGAAAGCTTTTATTATAAGAATAAATGTTCACTGATGCTGAACTCTAACTATCCTATTAACGCCACAATAAGGAGATTCATTCGTCTTTGTCAGTCCATATTTAAGCCCCCTTAAGTGTGTCTTCAGGCAACTAAGAGAGATTAGATGATTCTCTCTTTCCCTTTGCTATCCTGGCATGAAATTCTATCCCCACTCTCCCTCTTCTGGATTTTCCCTCTACTAAATAAATTTTCAATCAGCATTCCAGAATTGGAATGGAAAATTAATCCATTATTTATGTGAAAATCTTTGCAAATAGCTGTTTGTTCCAACTCTTTTGACATCAGTTGCAGTTAGGTTGGGGGGTGGGGTATACAGTGCACACATCCAGAATAATTGATTTCCATCTTCTGGTCAATTCACCTTTGAAAGTCGAGTTCAGGGCGGCGGCGGGGGGGCTGGTGAGCGAGGGAGTAGGAAGTGACAGAGAGGAAGGGAGGAAGAAAACTCATTTTCCTCGAGTACCTACTATGGTCAGGCACTGTACATGGTACGTTCACATATATTATCATAAGGGATGACTCCCTCCCAGCTTCTTGGGGTTTGGAGGTTGCTTTGTAACATGAAAACAACAGACAGTTGGGAATTTATGAGCTTGGAGTCAAATTTCCCTTCAGCTTCGGGAGCCTCTAAATGTGAGAGTAGACGTGCCCATCTCAGAGACAGGGACTGATCTTCCTAGACCTTGCGTCTCCACGGGCCAGAGCTCGTGTTCTCTAGCACCCCAATGAGCAGAAAAACCAAATCCATAACTTTACAAATGAAAGAGATACCTTCTTCTCTGCTGTGTTCAAGAAAACTTGTATTTAGCCGCACCATCGTCCACAAAGTGTAACCCCACCACACATCACTTTACGACTGTAGTTTTGTTGTTATATTCTCCAAGATTCCCTTCTCCAATCTATAGAGGGGGTCGTGTGTTGATTCAGTATTGGCTACTATTTTACCTGTCAGTTAATAGTCTAGCAAGGATTAATGGGAGATAGCGGGTTCCTTTGAAATTTGGGACGAGAGTCTGAGAGATGACCTAGGAATCCAGTCTAGGAAAAGGGTGGATGGCCAGAAAGGAACTCTAAAGAGAAGTAGGTGTGCTGGTTGTGTGCGGGCGAAGGCATGCGTTGATACATAATCAGTATTGGCTAGTTGTCTACATTTTGCCGAAGTGGCCTATGGAGCAATTGTATAAAAACGCTGAAAAGAAATAAGGCCATGTCGATAGATATTTTTATAAATTCTATTGGCTATTTTGACTTTTAAAAAGTGCCCTAATCATGCATGCAAATTCAGTCTCTCCCACCAAAAAAAGGAACACAGTTTCTTGCTCCAATAGGCACTTAGCTTATATCAACTATTTCATGAAAAATCAGTAAAATCAGCAGTGAGAGGAATATGAATATGACTTTTGCTTGCTGGAGAATCCCTCAAAGCCAGACTGCCAAGGAGTGGGCAACAGTGGCTTGTGAAACAATACTCTTTTTGCTTTTTTTTTTTCCTTCTGTAAATACCTTGTTATAAAAGATTTTTTTCAGGTCTCTAAAAATAAGAAAAAATCAAGCCACAGAGACGAGGCCCCTTTAATATTTTGCAAGGGCTGACATCATCATTGTTAATAAGGCATTTATTGGGGACCCACTGAGCATGGTGACATTCCACCTTCCCACCCCCACTTCCCACCACAGTCCCGGCTGGACGCCAGCCTCTCCGTGCAGAGTTAAACGTCTGCGATGCAGCCCTCTTGGTTTATTGTTAATTAACTCGAAGTCTAGATCCCATCCACATACAACTTAAAATACAAATTGTGTGCACTTTGAACATAGTCTTTGAACATTCCTCACTAATTGTTTAAATGACGTGTGGATTTTGTCTCTAGCAGTTGGTTTCACTTTAACCTTTGGACAAATTGAAAACTTTTTTTTTTCCGTAAAACTCCATTCCTCTTTGTAGTCTTAATTTTGCACCACAGGGACTGTTTAATAAGCAGTTTGCAGGTAGAAAAGAAAGACCTGATGACCCAATATTCTCTGTTTTCCCCAATGATTAGATGTAGAAAGTAGTCAAAAAAAAAAAAAAGAAGAAGAAGAAGAAAAGAAAAAGAAAACAAAAAGGCAACTGGATTATGATTGGTTACACATCTATAGGAATAATTCCCTGAAGTCGTTAAGGAAGCAATAATGAGAGAAAGTTGTTGCTAAAATTGATTTTAGGTGGAAGCCAGTTTCATTTCCCTAAAAAATCTTTTGTATATTTATTTAGTAATTGGTCGTGAAATAATGCTTTAGACAGGCATTTTAGAAAGCCTACCTCCTGTTTAATAAATCTGAGACTTTGATAATTATTAATGCACAAACGCCGGCAGAGAGATGCTTTATTCCCCATGTCATAGTACAGCTATTAATGATACTCAAAGGAGTGAAAATTACCATTTCGGAAGTGTCCAAAGCAGTAAACTGGTAAACAAGCCTGCAGTTAGGGCTATGGATGATGTGAATCAACAAGGGTGAAAAGATTTGGTTACTCTGTGTATTAGTGTTAATAGGAATAGATTATAGAGGAATATTTGTGATGTGACCTTCTGTGCACTAATTGAAATAGTATTCAGAGTCAGCATTGGCGTAATCAAGTTAAACACGGAATCATAAATCATCATGAAAAGTGCTGTCACAACTTCCCTGTTAATGCCCTGGACTGCTGGGCAGCCTCGCGAAAATATCTGCTATGCCGATCTTTAGGTTAATAGGAACAGAAATGGCATTTAAAGACTATTTGGATCAAATCTGCTCTGAGGTTGAAAGTGTTCCTCTGTTAATTTACTGGTAATTTGAAGTGATGTAGTTAGGGTTAGAAGGAGCACAGCTGAGCCCCTTATAGCAAAACAAAGGGCTGTGGGAGTTTCTTCTAATATTTATTTAATTGCTTTAGGGTACAATGCTAATCAGTTTTAATATACATGTGTAGTTTCCTTTGTTTCTCAGATATAAAACAGTTGGCAAGTTGATCAAATGCGTATCATTAGCTATATAGCTTCAGGTGATGCATTTGACAATGACAACTTCAGCATCCTTATAAATTTATCAAACAGAAAGGTTTTGTTGTGTATACGTGGAAATATTTCTGACAAGTTAAACTATGATGTGTCCTGAGAAAGAATAAGAATTTACTAGCAATATTTTTCTTATGAACATTTTTTATTGATTGAATAGAACCAAACTAACAGGCTTAAGAAAAACACAGAGGAATTTGTTAAGAAATGATATATACTATTGTCAATAACACACGGTGTCTCAATGCAGAGGAAGGTTGTGCTAATTTAGCCAGTTACTCATCAGATCATGTAGACAATAAGATGTATGATGCTAAGAAGTAAAGGGCTTATTTATTATAATTTGCTTCAAATGCTATAAATTAATACAAATTCCAGCAGGCAACTGATAATAGAAATATTTTCAAAAGTACGATATTTTACTTCAAATCTGAAAACACCTCAAGTCTATCCAACTTTAAATAATGTATTTAAAACTTAGCAGGCAAGTTAGGTGGATAAATGTAGGTCCATTAGGTAAATAATCCTAGGGGAATAGTTCTTCCTAATTGTCGTTCCCATGTGTAGGGAGGGAATGGAAGAGAAGGTTACTCATCTGTAAATACAGCAGAACAATTTTTCGTCCCGACAAAAACTTCAAACTTTTCTACCTTTAACAGTACTTAGGACTTGCAATTCATACTGTTAGGAGCCAATCAATTGCTGGCAGTTACAAGAGTGCCATATATGTTTTCATACAGTTAGCAAGTATCAGATGTGATTTCTACGATGAAATGACTAAAATGCTGGCTAACAAAATATGTTCACTACTTTTAAGACACGGAGGTCATATTTTAGGAAAATTACTTAACAGAATGTTGGGAACAGTTTCAGTCACCATATTTAAAGGGGGTGTTAGTCATGGTACCATAGGCTGATGATCTCTTTGTACTAATTTCTCTAACAATAAAATGAGTCTGTTGTCATAATTCAGGGAATTATCTGCCCTTTGAAAACAAAGCTGGTTCTACATCAAGTAAGTAGGGTGAGAAAAGGAAGGAGGAAACTTCATCACGTGTGAGAAATTTTATCTCCTACCCTTCCTACCTTTGTGACTAGAGATACGAACGTGGAGTAGATGTAGTAGGTGATGTTGGTCAACTCCCAATACATTTGGGACACATCCCCTAGTACCACAGGGCTAGATGTGTCCTTAAGGAGTTCGTAGAGGATTTGTGACAGGAGCAGGACTGGAAGCCACTTCTCCAGACTCCTAATCCTGTGGCCTGGCTTCTCCACCATTGTGCCACCCACATCCCGCCTGGATCCGTAGCTCTGGCAGTGAATGGGAACCAGAGAGGCAGGATGCCAGAGACAGCCCCCCATGTATCTGGGCGCCCTCCCAATCCATGCATGAGCATCCAACAAGTCCACATCTGACACCAGGTGCAGCCAATTTCACTATGGATTGCGGTCTCCTATGCAGAAAATCTGAAAGGGGTAGGGGGGGCAGCGACTAAGGACCAGGTGTTTCTCATCTTTTGGAGGCGTGATACTGATCAATACATAAGGCAGTCATATACATGTTTTTAAGGCTTTTTTTTTTTCTTATTTATTGCTCTCCATTGTCTTTGGAGAACGGCACACTCTTCTCAATTTCTGGTTTTCTTTCTTGTTCATACTTATAATGACCTAGAATTGAGCCTGGCACATAATAAGTGCGACATAAATATGTGTTAAAATTTCAAAGTTACACAGGTTCATTATTTTACATGTCCACTAGACGGCCATAATTTTAGGTTTTTAAGATTTTTGTGCATAGATTTCTTAAATGGTGAGATTTTGAGAAGTAGGAGTGTGAATGGAATTGACATCTAAGTGGAGATGTTCTACTTCAGCCTAACAATTCCACATCTGACACTAATTTTAAAATCTTTTCTCCCAAACACCCGCTCACTACCTTGGCTTTATAGGCTGACCTGCCATCCATGAGCATAGCTGCATGTCTCCTCCACTTGAAGAGCCCCATGAGCATAATATAGTCAGTGGGAGTACAGGACAGAAAAAATATATACTGCTTTGCACGCAGCCTGAAAATCAAGGCATAAAAGAGGGAAAATAAATCAGTGCGCCCCATTCGGCCTTTGTATGCATAATTCATCAATAGAAATAAGTATCCAAAATATTTTACCAGTGAGTGTAGGACAAGTTACTTTATTTTTCATTAATATCTGAATTGTAGCTCTATCGCAGACAATTCCAATATGATCATTTGGACTATATAAGCTATATATTTAAGATAAATAAATATCAATAAGTTGTTGATTTTAGGATCTATTTATTGTCTTAAAAGTATAGTCCATCTAGTTTTAAGGTTGATCTATAAAACTGAAAATAATGCAAACCATTTAGCTGAAAGATAACCAAAATATTGGTGCTGAAGGTTATGAATGAGAATTAACATTTACTGAGCTTCTGCAATATTTTGATCACTATAGTAAGCACTATCTCATTTAATCTTCCCAGTCATCCGTGAGATTAGCGCTGTTTTCTCCATTTACCGGGGAAGGTGCTGAGGTCCAGAGAGATGGAGGAACTCACTCATGAGCACCCAGATATTAAACGGTAGGGTCAAGATTTCATCCCATGTTTCTTGGATCTAAAATCAAATTGCTTTGATTGCCCCACTCTACTTCTCTAATCCGGTTAACAGTTATATATAAAATAAGCCATATACTTGAAAAGAGTTGCATGTGTATTAATACCCATGCTAGTAGGTCAGTGACTAAAAGGGCAGCAAAAGGTTAAGGCCTAAATCTGAAGTCTATTAGCTACTTACTCCTTCTTTGTTCAGCAAGTTCAACCAGCCCCTTGCAAATATTTACAACATTATAATTCTTTCCTCCGGCCAGAAGGACTTTTGGCATTTTGGGGTTCAATGAGATGGTGAGTGGAGGGAGTTTTGCCTTCTAGATAGTCTTTTATCTGCCTTAGATTTTCTATTGCAAATCCCAGGCATCCAAAGGGATCACAAACATGCAGAGATTTGCAATAAATAAATACAGAGGGGCAAATATGAGACATAGAATGTTGGGGAGGTTTCCTCTCATAGTATGAAGTACCACTTTCCATTGTTATGAGAGTCCTGAAAACACATATCACCCTTTGGAAAGTTTCTGGCACAGGAGTGCCTCCCCAGGGTTAGCAGAGGAGGAAAGATGGGTGTACTTCACCTTCACTGTCTTAGGCTGGAAGCTCCAGGCCCAGGTTGCCGCTCTGCCCGCGACTCCCGCACAGGGTCCCTGCAGAGGCATCAACACCGCTGAGCCTTACGGGTCCCCCACAAACCTAGGCTAAAAGAGAAAATTGCAGGTAAATGGATCCTCAACCACCAAAAATCAGATACAATGCTACATGTGTTCTCTAGTTTTAAAGATTTGAACTTGTCCCACTGCAGATAAAAAAGTTATGGAATTCACCCTAGGTCCACTTCACCCCATGGTCTTTGAAGAAACCTGTAGCTAAACCTTAGCTGTCATTTAATATAGTATCTGAACGTCAGCTAAAAAGGTATTGTTGGTATGACTAGCATGTAAATTGCATGAAAAACCAAAAGATATACATGAACTATTGCATATTTAACACAAATTTTATCACAGCTAATTATTTTAATCCTCAAAAAACTGAACATGCAATTATTCAACTTATGAAATAAATACATTTATATCAACATTCTCAATCATGCTAGTCTTTTTCCTGGTCTAGTTTTCCAAGATAATTTGTCTCTCTATTCACATTATGAGCTTGCAATGTCTGTACATAAAAAAGCCTAATTGCGTTTTTTAACATTGAATTTTGACATAATGATTATATTCATCTTTTGAGATGTTGTCCTACATGGAGTCCTTAAAGATTTTCAAATTAACTTGTTCAATTCTAAAACTCCAAGCATGATTATTTTAGTTAAGAGGCAAAAAATGCTTGAAAGATGAATTAATAAAATTCTATCCCATATATTATCCTACTTGGCAATGAAAGGAGTGCTTATAAGAGAAGGATAAATCTAATTTAACATTATAACTCTTTTAATAATAAAAATATATAGATTCAAAACCTCTGCAGTGACCCTGTCTCACACAGTATAATTCCCTAAAACTTCTAAGTCACTCAATGATAAGAGGCTGATCTAAACGCTTCCACTGCATTAATCAAATACCAGGTCTAATTAAAAGAGCCATGCACAAAGCTTTTTCAAAATGTTGCTCAGGTATTGCAATAATTTCTGATCACCCAAGCCTGGAAGACAAATAATTAGAGCTGCCAGAGCATTCTGATGAGTGATGTCAGCATCTCCAAGTGACCTTCCCTCCACTAATTAATTTTCATCTTAAGAAAAGAGACCCTGTTGTTGCACATTATTAATTGAGTTCACTAAAAGATGCGCCTGATTAATTTTTGTTGATAATACTTGTCATTCTAGGCAGCGGCTGTAATCATTCTATTGGGTTTTATTTTTTTAAGTTGATCTAAGTCCTTTGCAATGTGACTGATATATCTGATACAAAATATCATGCATAAGGGCATATCCTATAATGCGTCTGGGCTATTTTTCATTGTGGTTGTTTGCCAAGGTAAAATGAAATGTCAGAGCGGAGTTTTCGGAGCTGTTGGAAACTGTAAAGGTATCGTTCGCTTTGCGCTGGGAACTTAGTGAGGCCACTAATTCTCAAGTCCCCCCAAAAGATGACTACACCCATCTGGCAGCCTCCTCTTGGGTTTTATGGTGAAATACCCCTTTACCGGAGAAAACGCTGCCATCATCTTGCACGAATTCTTCGTTGCATTTTTGTTATTATCAAAAGATTTCCTACACCTTCCTTTGTCCTCGAGTGGGAGAGATAGCCGATTAAGTCCTTCCAGCCTTCTGACCCTGTGTGAGAGCAGAAACTGAGCCCAGAACTTGGATGGTTGCCCTGTTCATTCATAAAATATTAGGATTAGAAAAAATAGAGAGAGGGCTATATTAAAGTATTTATTTCATTAACCTAAAATTAAACAGGAAGCTCACTCACACACCTAATGAATGTAAGAGGTACTCTAATATGGGAACATTTGCCGTCATTGAATTTCAGGGCCCTTATTAAAACCATAGTTTGTTTTCAGCGGGACTTTCTAAGTATAGAATTAATTTCTTGGAAAAATATTGTGTTTCAGCTTCTAAATGAAAATATTTCATTTGTATTGGGAAAACAAACTCACAAAGCTTCTTAGATTTTAAAGGGGTCCTGCTAAGCAAATTTTGGTGAGTTAGTCTAAGTGAACAAAAAATTTCGTGGATACCTATGCTTAACAATTAAGAGAAAAATGCTTACTGGAATTTCTTTTTGTTTTGCTGAATCTAAAACTCTGTAAAGGATCTTGAGTGTGTTTGAAAGAGGCAAGGTTAGGTTTTATTATCCATGCTGTATGCTATTTGCTGGGAAGTTTAAAGGAATTCATAAACATAGTACAGAAGGAAAACGCAACTATGTCTCTTAAATCTCTTTTAAGGTAGCCTTCTCTACTGTGGTAAGCCTGTTTCCCTGTTTTATTTCCCATCGGGTGAATGCAAGATGGCCCAAAGGCATCCTAAATCTAATATCGGATAAAGTTGCCCGATTGTTTAAGCCAAATTCACACATCTCCATGAGCGGTCTGCAGTGGAGAGAATGGGACACTGGGTCTCTAATAGCAGAATTTAGGCTCATTGTTATCTATCAATAAAACATAAAGATCCACCAAGAATTAGGCACTTTGTATATCTTCAGTGAAACCTGGAAGACCTAAAGCTGAGAGATTCTACACCTAGTCATCCCTGAGGAAACAGAAATTGAAAACCCTAAGATTTGGGGGTAAAAGAAATTCTTCTGTGAGCTAAAAGATGGAGTCACGATGCAAAAAAAAAAAAAAAAAAAAAGCAGCATGTATAGACAACCAAACCAGATGTTTCATAAGATATTTTCTTGTCACAGTATTTTAAAACAGAAAACAACTTTAGACCTCATCTGTCCAACTGCAACATTTCACATATAAAGAAACTGATTCCCAGAACATTTTGATTAACTGAATAACAAAAGATATAATCCTTTGGATTAAGGAAAGCAGTAGAAAGAACAATGATAAACACTAACGTATTTAGTTAAAACATCTTTATTTAAAATCATGAGCAGTGCATATTTCTCATGAAATAATACCCAGTTGTTACAAAGAATTGCTGAAGTATCTGTGTGGATCACAACATATGTATTTATCAGTGTTGATATCTTTTTTGTGCTATGGTACTACAGGGTCTTACGTGCTTATTCTGCTGTATCTATTCAGGTTATTGCCTAGGAGGTTAATGGATAGAACAAAGGGGAGAGAGCTGAAGGGGAAGAAAAAGAAGAGAGGAAAGGAAAATTAAGGAGGGAGAGAAGCACACTATCATTTGGTCACATTCTGATTTTTTTCTCCTTATTCTTCCAAATTTTAACTCACAAACCTGGAAAAGATTGCCTCCATCTGACAGTTTGTGGGTTAAGTGTAATGTCTTTCCACCATGAAATTGAGTTCAAATATTAAACAATTAGAAAAAATAAAATTGGGAAGGTTTTATGTTATAATATTCCTCATAAATTCACTTTGTGAAACTTCTGCAAGGCAGTCTTACTGACAGCCAGGCACATCTCAAGAATTGATCGTGTATCTCTAAAACAATGTAAATTACACATGTCATAGTATGATTTTTATCAGTGGAGAAAAATTAAGTCGTTTTCTTTTTCATTTGAAGAAAGCATAATGATCTTGAAGGAGCAAACTTTTGGACTTTCGGGAAGGAAAGACAAGTAGGTTCTAGGATACCTTCTTGAGGAGAATGAAGAGGAAAATGGGGTATTATTGCTCTGAATCTAGGTCAGTTTAGCTGAAAGAATACTGAGTCCTTCTTTTGAGTGATGTGATTTAAATCAATATGGAGAGATCATCTCTGGCTAATATATCTGACATTAATTTTCTAAGCAGATTTCACCTATGGTCTGTCAACATTCCTTTCAGAAATCATCAATATTTTCCTTGGATGAATATACCATAATCTTTTTACTTTCTCTTGTGACTTTATTCTGGTTTTAATAATATTGCATTTTCATGATTATATTTAACCAAACCAAAAATTGAAAAAAGAGGCTCTCCGAACTTGGATTCTGACTTTTAACTATGTCATCATTATTGATGTCAAGTGGAGTCTTTGATTTTGTACAAAGAAGAATTAATAGGGTAGATGTCATTGACTAATGTTTGGTCCTAAGATGTATACCTATCTCAGCTAATTAACTTTAATTTTCACTACAGTTTTTATGGACTGAGTTGTCCTCAAGCCATGAATATTTTCCCAATGACTGAATGAATTTAATCTGTAGCCACAATATGTGTGAACATGGCATCTCCAGACACCTGAAGGCATTCACATCTATATTCAATGTGAAAGATTTGCAAGCACTGGGGCTCAGACAACTGTGTGTAAGATCTGGGGTTAGATTAATTTTGAGAGTCAGTATGGCCAAAAAACAAAAAAATACTCTGTGAGATTTGGAGTCAACCAACCTCTGGTTGGCATCTTCTTTCTCAGAGAAGTTACTTACACTCTCTGAAACTCAATTTCTGTATCAATAAAATATAAATACATTTTACATCTCCCTTGCAAACAAAATAATGAATGTGAAAGCATCCAACCCAGGCCCTGACACACTGTAGGAGCTCAATAAAAGTTATTTTACTCCCAATCTAGGTTTATTAGGTCACTTTATCTAAGGAAAGATTCTGCACCCCAACTTTCTTACCTTTGTTCTTCACACTGCTTTCTCCTCTCAAGCAAAGGAAACACAAAGAAATTAAATTCTCTGGAATCATAGCCGAGCCCAACAAAGTGAGCCTACTGGTCAACCTAAGAAGTGCAGCTTCTAAGACTGATCAGTGTTACATGATGGTGGTACAATCCCAGAGATGTAGGGCAAAGTTAAAAAAAACCCTTACTCGAGATCAAATATGTTGGAGAGTTTGAAATCATATTATCAAGAAATATTTCATATTCAGCAAATATAAGAGTGGTTGCTCAGTTTTTGAGATGCAAAGAGGATAGGGAAAGAAAAGCCATTGGCAGTGAAATTTAAAGTAATAATATGACTGTTTTTTCAACCTGATTTGGAAAAAGAGTTTTAAAGCTTAAAAGGCTGGCAAGCATCATGATGATCTATGGTAGTTTAACTTCTTAAATGGAGTTACACAGACCTTACTAAATTTTGACAAATCTCACATCATTTAATTTTTTAAGAAGTGTGTTTGACCCAAGGTTTTTGAAATACCTTTACATTTGACCTAGAAGGCACCTTCAGCTTAGCCTCTTTTAAAGATACTTTTGACAGAAAGTTAGCTTTGGCTAGTAGCCACACCACCATAAGTTTTGACCTTGAGTGCACTCCAATTTCTGGTAGCATTTGAATAAGTGACTTTTAGGTGAAAGTAAGAGATCAGGAAATAAAGTACCCGAGTTATCAGGATTGATTTTTATTATTTATTTTCCATTAATTGCCTGTGCACTACCCCTTCCCCTCTGATTTAATACTTTCTGAAAATTTCCTTCAGTTGTAGATCATTAACAGTAGTTTTAATGTAGGTCATGTCTTACTATAACAAATTCCAAAGACTTGTCTGGACAAAGTGATAGAATGGAAAGAGCTTTTGGCTTGGAGTAAGAATGCCTGCCTTCCCATCCTGGTTCTGCCACTAACTAGTTGAATGAACTATCTTTGCCTTGGATGAGATGATGATCATCAGCTCTCCAGTCTCACAGGGCCTTTACAAGGGTTGAAATAAGTTCCTGCCTGTGAAAGCGTATAGAATCCTGTAAAATATTGCACACATAAATCATTACACTAATTAAATTATGTATTTGATTTATGTTCTTGAAAATTTGAGGATCAAATATTGTTTCAATAAATGACTCTTGGAAATAATTTCATCTTAAATATATAACTGAAATAAAAATATTTGTATTCATAGAATTCAGGCTATAAAATTGAAGGCTGCAATTCCTAAAATAATTATAGTCTATAAAGTTAACCCTATAATAGTAAGAGCCTCCTAATAGGTCATGCTACTTCTATCCTTGTCCACTTAGAGTCTATTTTCAACATCTACCCGAATGATCGTTTCAAATCATAAGTCAGATCATTTCACTCCCCTATGAAAATCTGTCTGATGACTCCCTTGTCACTCAGATTAAAAGCTAAAGTCTTTTAGCTTTTACAAAGGCCAAAAGGACTTAATATACTTGGGTCCACTGTTAACTCTCTGACCTTATTTGCTACTGAGTTCCCCAGTTCCAAATTCCCTCCTTGGGATTTCTGTGTTGTCTGTTCCCTCCACCTGGAACACTTTTCTGCCTGATGTGACTGACTCACTGATGGCATTCAAGTCTGTTCAAATGTCATCTTCCCAATTAGACCTACCCTGACCACTCTATTTAAGACTGTACTCCTTCTCCACATACTCAATACACTTACTCTGTTCTAATTTTTCTTTTTTCTGTAACACAAATCACCTTCCAACATACTATATAATTTGCATATTCATCATGTTTATTGTTTGCCTCCAGCCACCATAATGTAAACTCCACTAGGGAAAGGATTTTATTTGTTTTGTTCAGTGGTATAACCCACGTATTTCAAACAGTGCCTGGGCGATACAGTGAGTATTCAAAAAAGTAGTCATTGAAAGAATGAATGATATGATGACGATACCACATAAGCCTTTGTTGTTGGGTATGCTGACTTCTCTGACCCATTGTTGTGATCGACTGCAAGCATTTACAGAATATATGCAATCCAAAAAAGGGTGAGAAATGTGGCCATAAAAAGAGAATGAAACTACCCAGCTCTTCTAGACACAGAATCCGTGACCTTGGAATCTCTTTATACATTTTTGAACCAATGGTCTTAGCAGGATTTTCTTTGTCCTAAGTCTATAGAACATGACAACATTAATCTCTTAGTAAATTTGCATAAAATTTGCAAATATAATTTCATGATCTGTAAAACCAAAATCAAAGTATAATATAGCAATTTCATTGACTTAATCTTCCAGAATCCTATCAAGAAAGTAATCAGATTTTATCATTATTTATTCTTTTTTAAATAGTTAGTGCTCATCATTCTGCTATTATTATCTAGAGGTTGGTTAGTAATTTTCCCCCCTCCATATTTATTTTAACGTTCTAGTTGAAATTAAACTAATTAAATCTAGTACCTAGAATTACTTGACTCTTTCATCTTATAAACCCATAATACTTTGCTTTTTAATTTATACTTAGAAATCTAAAGTTTCATGCTGGTTCTTCAAACCCAATCTGTATTGGCTCAATAGTTCTACTGCTTGGGCATCTATACAGATGGGCAAGTTAGTGTCTGTAATTAGAGCTGTGTCATCCCTCCCTTCATTAACACTGTGATTTCAGTGGTGGCAACTGTGGTCTTTGGTTTACTATTCCTAGGGTCAGTCTTCTTTTCCAATTTGCTTTGGTTCTGTCTCCAAATTTCCAGCGTGAAACCAAAGAATTCAGTCTGAGCAGATCATTGTGTATACTGATGAGAATGGAGCCAAAGAACCAGAGACGGTCTTATCAACAAGGTCATGAACCCTACCATTAGCAACATTGGACCTCTTATTACCATACAAGAATATGAAATCCATTCGTGCAGTCATTGTGCCATGAAAGTTAGAGTTTATTAATTCAGTCACTCACTGGCTTATTTTTAAATACTTTGGCTTTTTTGAGGGCATGGGGTGGGTGGTGGGCTGAGCAACGGGAGTGCCAAAGGGTTACTAAACACATTTTCTAAGGATTTTCATTTTTCTTACTTGTAATCTAAAACTTGAAATTTCTCCTGTTTCTCTTTTGTCTTCACTAACTGTGACTCCCTCAAACATAATGCACTCTCTTAGGTTTTTAGGGGAATTGAAATATTTATCAAAATTGAAATGAAAGATAAATCTACCTCACTAGATGGCGACTATATGTCATCTGTGAAGAAAACTGAAGTATCAAACCTCCTTCGTCTGTTTATGTAAGCGGGACTTTAAAGATTTCTTTTTTTAAACAACACAGATCCTATAGTGTTTCTCTCTTCTTTTGTTCTGTGTATAACCCTGGTTGTCTTCTACAGCTTCAAGCATGATTATAAAACATCATTCCATAAATTTGTTTCCTGAAATTTCTCCATTCCCCTCATTAGTCTTTAAAGTTCCATTATTTGCTTCCTTACCAGAATATATTTCTCTAGAAACATTATATGGATATTATCCAGGTGTGTTAACTCCAGGGTTTTGGCTATTGTCCAGCTTGAACAATTAGTTAAAATTCTCTTTTAGTTTTAACCAGATGTTATAGTCCTCATTTCCTGACCTAAAAGGCTCTTTCAAATCATGAAGAACTTTTAAATACTTGTCCCCTTCTCTTTCAGAGCTAGCTGCACCTCAGTGCTAACTTAATATGGTCTGATATTCAGTATGTACATATAATTAGTGAGGTTTATACCACATTTGGAATAAATCAGGCTTAAAAAATACTTTAAATATGAGAAGGCAAGCATTAATTAACAAGGACTTACTTTATATATTTTTTACTTTAAATCTCCTCTTGCCATGCTTTTTAGTTGACATTTTAATTACTGAAGAGCTCGGTACATTTCTAAATTTCAGGTAATTTCATCTATTCCGTGAGACTGTAATCTTCCTGATGATAATGCCTCCTAGCCATTTTGCATCTTATCTAGGGCCCAGTCAATGCTGCTGACGCTGTAAGTCCCCAATTTATATTTACGAACTTGTAGTACGATGCACGCTTATGTATTTTCATATTTGAGGAATCTTGCTTGAAAAGCCACCGGCACAGTTGAATTATTTTTTTAGCCCTGATAAACAATATTAGTCATCCATGATCACAACCATTTTATCTATTTTTTCTCTTAGTCTTTTATTTCCTGTATTTAGTTAACTCCTTGTAGACCTTAGGGGGACCAAATTAAGGTAACTTGTCCTCGCTTGTCATTGATCACTGAAATTACCCAAAAGAGTAGCCACCAGGGGACAGGGACAGTTGATGGGCCAAGGAAGACCCTCCCAGTTCTCAGGTCTGAACAGCCAGGAACAAGGGTGCCGGGTTGGACAGAGGAAAGGGAGTAAACAAAACATTTTTTTTAAAGTCCAATCAACTGATCTGGAGAAAATCCTAAAGATGTGTGGTGTGTGCAATAGGCATCTGAGAGAAAATACTGGCCAGAAGCTCTGCTTACCCATCCCTGTTTCTTACCTCTAGCAAATATTGAAACCAAATGCTTAGGTCTTTTAAATACAGCCCTTAGGTTGGTGGTGTTCTGCATTTAGATAAAAGTGAGTTCAATATTTCTTTATTATTTTAATGGTATAACAAGAATGGTGTATCACTTTGACATAAAGAGTTCAAAGTTACTATGCAAGCACTCTTCCATTAATCTTTTAAATATATTTGCTGGGTGAGCAGCCAACATCATCCTGCCTAAACAGATAAGAAAATGGAGAGCTGGTGATAAGGTGACTTGTTTAAAGCCTTGCAACAAATCAGGGAAAGAGATGGAGCTCAAGGTCCCACCCCCGCCCTGGGCCGCGGGAGCCTCTACTGCGCATGCTGCCGAGAAGAGCCATAAGCCGATGCTCGGGAGTTGCAAATCACTTGATAAAGAGGGCCTCATTCTGATCATTTCCGGAATGCTCAAAAGAGAACTCCACAAGTGAAATATCTGCAAAGTTCAGAAGAGAATTCCACAAGAAATTTTTTTTTGTTTTTTGTTTTGTTTTGTTTTGTCATATTATCAGTATTTTGAGCTGTATCCCTCTCATGGCGTCAGTTTTTAGTTATCTGGAGAGTAATTATCCATTTGTGGTTATCAAGGCCCCTTTCTTCTCCCTGCTTCCTGCCTTTGGGCCATTTCACTGCTCATTAATATTTGCATCAGAGGCTAGATCCGCTGCTTTTCTATGCTGGTGAGTCTAGTGAGAGATTTGGTGGACAAAGAGACAGAAACCATGGCATTGTGTGTAAAACGTAGTGCTTCTCTTAAGGTTTAATCCACCCATATTAGACTAGGCAGTTGAACTCAATAACAAATGATACCGTCGCTCATTTGTCAGGGGAAGGTCCACTCCTTTTTGTCTTTGACTCTGCATATCTACTTGTCTCTAATTCTATACTTGATGCTTATTATCACAGATAATTGAAATTTGACAAAAGACACAGTCATTGGTATGATGGATTTTGGCAACGTTCACGTTTTTAAACTCTGCGTTTCCCCCCCCCAGTAAAGAAACCTCAGTAAATACAGCTTCCATGTATTAAGGAATAAATGAAAGGTGTGCTTGTTCTGTGTTCTCTGCGGGTCAGTAGATAAAATATAGCCATCAGCAGCCCGCCACCACCACCCCTCCCACCCCCGTCAAGGATTCCCCCTGCTTAAAGAGCCAGTGCTGGTGGGGGCAGATTAGTAAGAAGTCGTGATTGCCTCATGAATCAGGGTGAAGCTGCTCACAGGTGCCACTCGGTTTGATCTTCCCGGCCACTCTGGGAGGTTATATATCTTTTGTGATTATCACTCACAAGGATATCCTTGAAGGAAAATGAGGCCGCCTCACCAGAACCCAACGAAATGAGACAAACAAAAAGGAATAGAGGCCGTAGAAGAGGAAGACAACAGAGAGGATTCTCTGAGAGTCTCCGCAAATAAAATGGAGTATGTTGGTGAATTCCCTTCACTGCCACTCAAAGCCCTATTCCTAGAGCTATGCTGACCGCATCAAAACAATGCTGCTGCATAAGCAAGGGAATAAACAAAGCAAAGACCCATTAGCTCTGTTTCCATTAGACATGCAGAGGGTAAAAAAAAAAAATCAATAACAGGCAAACAGAAGATAAAATTGATAGGAAAGAAATGTTAATTTTAGAGCTTTAAAACGAGGCATTACAAACAATGGCATGCAATAAAACCCGAAAAACTATTTTTAAAACTTTCAAAATCATTTACATGGGGAAAAAGAATTCTAGCAGGAACATATATATACAGCATATTAAACTTTAGTGCATTTTTAATGACTTGTCTTAAACAAATTATGCATGAGATAGATTACACATCCCTCACCCACTTAACAAAAAGGCATACGCAGGAACAAAAAACAAAACCAGGTGGCTTTTAAAAAGAAATTAAGTGTATACTTGGTGACTGATTGGGAGAAATGCCAAGTGATGTGAAGGACCTCATAGAATAGAGTTCTCTTGAAAGAAGTTAGATTGATGGGCTTTTCAGCCCAGACTGTAGGCAGAACAGTACAAATGAGAGCAGTCTCCACTTTTGGATTCCATCCTGTAAATGCCCTCAGCAGACACGGTAGGGGAGCGAAAGAACAGGAACTCTGGGATAAAAAGTCTTAGGTTTCATTCTCAGCACCCTGACTCGTTAACTGTGCACACTTGGACAAGTACTTCACCTGCCCTGCTTTTCTTCATTTGCAAGATGGAGAGCACAGTAATAATGATGCCTTGGAGTGAGACCCCAGCCTCGGTATTTTTAAAGACCCCAGCTCCTCGGTATGATTCAAAACCATTGGTCAAGAGCTTTGCTTCTTAGACTTGAGGGTGCATCTGGATCTGCAAGAGTTTGTTAAAACACCAAAGGCTGAGCCCCACCCTTCGAGTTTCTGAATCAGTAGATCTGGGGTAGAGGAGGAGAATGTGTATTTCTAACAGTTAACCAGGGAATTCTGATGCAGCTGGTATGGGAGTCACATTTGAGAACTTCCAATCAAGCGTCGTGATTCCGTGGTCCACATACCAGCAGGGTCAGCATCACCCCGGAGCATATTAGTCATGGAGACCCACTGAGACTTTGCTGGCAAGGCTGGTCCATCCTGCTAAACCAGAACTGGCATTTCACAAGCTCTCCAGGCAATTTGTATGCCCATTAAAGTTTGAGAAGCTCTGCTCTAGAGCATCTTCGAAGGTAATGGATCCATTAAAAGAGAGTGCAAATCTGCCAGAGGGTGCTTTAAGAAGAGCCCCCCCAATAGAAACAAAAAGAAATTCAGGTTCTTGGCATTGACATTCCCCCCCCCCCAAGAAGTCCTGTTTGTGAAACTGACAACATACACCGCTTGGAAGCAGCTGTTCTCATCAGGCTTACTCCCACAGCTGCAGGTGCCAGACGGCTGGGTGCCGGACCGTCGGGGGAGGCAGGGGTGAACAATGCTACAGTATCTTTCCACTATTAACACGGATTTTGGTTCCTCAGAGGATGATCTCTTCGGTCCTTCCTTGTTCTTTTTCCTACCAACCCAAGGAGACTTTCCTTGTATTTCCCACGGAGGTGCTTGTTTCCTATCTATGAACTTGGTGGTGATATGAATTTTGGTCAGAAGCAAAGCAAGCTGCGAACGCCAAGTGCATTTCCATTAAGGAGTTCCTTTAGGCTAAAGAGTCAGTGGGTTAAGTGTCAATGATCTAATATCAACCCAGCATCACAACAACCCCTTCATTCAAAGAAGGCTTCCCATTACCAGGAATACAAATCGGAGTGCCAGCTTCACATTTGTGAGATTTATACGACCATTTAGAGAAATTCTTCTTGTAGTTCCTCTGATAACATCACTGGCAATACAAAACTGAATGGTTCAAATCAGATTTCATCTCTACTATGCAGTGGTTTAGTGTTTGAGGATGAACTTACAGACTATTAAATTTATAAAAACAAAGACAAATATACAACATAAAACAATTCAAGCTCCAAAAGCTTTATATTAGCTTTTGGAAAAGAATAGCTACCAAAAGAAAAAGGCAATGAAGATTAAATCTTTTAAGATTCAATTTGTCTATTCTGCCATATAAGGCCTAACCTTGCTGGAGACTTAGAATTACGACTTTATTTTAGTCCACAACCAAGCAAGGCAGCAGATATCATTTCAATGATAAGTTTTTACAGTGAAATCAATGAGAACATATTCTGATTTTCAGAACTACCCCTCACAAGTGATATTAATAATGTAAATAGTATAGCAATAATATATGTATATTAACAGTGTAAACATAAAAACATACGGACTTTTTAAGTTTTCATATATGATTTCTTTCGTAAAGGTGAAGACATAGTGAAAAATGAATAAGTAAACCATTAGAACCTAGGAGATGTTTTGGACAAAATTATTTTTCAGCCTTACAGTCTATCTTCCTTCTTATCAACTTTAAAAAGAGAAAAGATAGTATCTCTCTCACACGAATAAATCAGAACTCAAAGCACTGTCTCCCTCGCAGGAGAATGCCTTCTTCTTCCAATAGTGCTACCTTCACTAATAAAACATTTCTGTCCTTTTTTTTTTTCCTTGATGCTAGTTTGCTGCTACATTTAGATTTCTCTTAGCTTTTGAGGACTTAAAGAATTCATTTTTCTTTTGCAAGTGATGGAAATTTTTCTGCTCTCTCCTTTCAGGCTTGCCTTTATTAACAAATAGCATTGCAGAACCCACCACCTACCTGTGGAAAAAGGTGTGGTCCTTCCAACTGAGCCATGTGTAGAACTTAGCAGCTCAGTTATCCGATTTGGGTTCGACCCATTTATCCCTGCATCAAGGAATGATTTATCTAAAAGATACCATACATTTGAAAATACTCCTTTTTATGCATTAAACCGAGGCTTTAGGAATGATGCATTGGTGTTTCCCCCAGGGAGTCCTCCAGGAAGAATGTAGGAATGTTAAATGTTGTTGAATTTGTATTGCCCTAACAAACAAAATCTCCTAGGCCACATTTTTTTTTTTTTTTTAATACAGTAGCCCAAGTGTCTTTTCTCAGGCATCTGGAGACAAGGGAAGTTCAGAACTGAGTCTACACTGCAACTAGATGGTAACAGCTTGAGGGCAGGAGTCCTGCACGCTTGCCATCATCAGCTGCCAGGACCTGCAACAGTAAACACTCTGCTTGTTGCGTGGATGGAGTGGGCGGGCAGAACTCGTTCCACCTGTAACTGCTGTGTATAACCTCCTCCCCAGTCTATAAACCACTTTGTTCCACGAAGAACAGAGTTGCTTCTTGCTAGTAATGTACAAAATGGTCACTGGATGAGACCCTTGTCCAAGCAACAAGAGGTTCTGAACTTTGGATCTGTTAACTTTTGCTTCTGTTAATGTGGGCTAGGACATTTAGCTTTCTGAAGGCAGGTCCTTTGTAAACCCCGCCGGGCCTCACCCGGAGCTTGGCACATAGTAGTTGTTTGTTAAATTAAATTGAATTGACTTAGTAAAAGTCATTTAGTGTTGACGAAAATAAATACATTAACGCACCGCTCTAAAGCTTACTCATTAGAATCATCCTATTTCAAACCTTCCTTGCAAATTTTATGGTAAGGTTTTTTTTTTTGTTTTTTTTTTTTTTGACGAGGTAACGCATGCAGATACAAAATTCAGAAAGTTATAAAAGGCCATCCAGTGAGGAGTAGGCCTCCCGCTCTGACTCGCAGGTACTCAGCACTCATTGTGGGAAGGAAAAGCTGAACACTGACCTTTTTATAAAAGCAAGTATTTGCTGGTGGTGGTTGTTTTTAAGTACCACCGGAAAAGGAATGCTTTTTCCTTTGGCACTTTAATCCCCCACTTGTTCTTGGCCTTTTCAGATCTGGAAAATAATTTCTCCTGTAAGATAAATAAAACCCGGACGCCACCTGAAATCCGCACACAGTATTAGTAAGGCTGGTGGTAGCCAGTCTAAAAGCCATCCGCCTGAGACCCAAGGGCCCCCCTGTGCTTTCCCCCTTTGCTGGCCTCAAGAGTCACCTTGCCAACAGCACCGTCAAGGGCAGCTCTTACCTGTATCACCTGTGACCCAAGTCTGCATCGAAGGGGTTCTGCGTTTCCAAGGTTATTTCTCAAAGATATCCCAACAGTCAAGCCATAATTTTAAGAAAGCAGTGAGGAGATTGCAGCTTTTTCTCATCCGGTGGGTAGAGATAAACCACTCCGAGTAAGAATAAAGATTGAGGATTAAGATCCACAGAGCATTTATACTATAGCATTTCCCGACGTGTCAACTCTCCCACTCTTGTTTTTTGCTTGTTTGGCTTTGCTTTGCTTTGCTTTGTTTTGTGAGGTGACATGGACTTTTCACTTATATATAGGAGCATAGTAACTTCACTACAGCACAGAAGAAAATGTATGTTCTTTTTTTTTTAAAGATTTATTTATTTATTAGAGAGCGAGAGAGAGAGAGAGCGAGAGAGAGAGCACAAGTAGGCAGAGAGGCAGGCAGAGGGAGAGGGAGAAGCAGGCTCCCTGCTGAGAAGGGAGCCTGACGCGGGGCTCGATCCCAGGACCCTGGGATCATGACTTGAGCCGAAGGCAGCCGCTTAACCAACTGAGCCACCCAGGCACCCCGAAAATGTATGTTCTTGTGTGCTACATAAACGCAAACGAGAAATGCGTTTTGGCCCTATAGGAAAACAGTAACCTTACTACACCCTTTGTGATTTTACATTACATTCTAGTGACTTCGGAGACATTCTCTAACATTTTTGTTATGTTGAGCAACCTTTACTCTGAAATGATTTTAAGGAAGGAAAAGAGTTAACATTAAAAAATGCATTTTGGAGACCATGACAAACGTATCCTATGAAGAATTATGAAATGTCCCATATTGTGTCTGTCTCCTTGACACCCATCCATAATGCTGGCTTTGACCAGAAGCCACCATCGTGTAGGCATTCGATGAGCATTCACTTGTCTTTGGATATTTTTTAGGAACCCGAGATTTCTCAGGTAATACGTCATGTTAAGTTTAAATGAGAGAATACTACAAGCAGATCATCTCAGGCATTGTGAGTTTGCAAATCAATTCTACAACTCAGGGTGCTGTTCTGTTCTTTGAGCAGTTGGTGCAAAGTGGTACATAATTTGAACAATCACCTACGAAAACTTGCAAGCACATGCCTAACGCTGATTTTTCCAAAATGCCTGATAACGCATACTGTGTATTAGAAGGTAAAACAGAGCCCTTAATGTTCCCCTAAGGATGTCTCTTTTTCTTCTTTCTCTCCAACAACAGTGATCTTTGCTTCAGGTTGCCTAGCCTAAAAACATTTTATAAATTATTTCAACTTTGAGAAAGTGAATCAGATTTAATCCAAAAAGGAAAAAGAGAGATAGTAGCATTTACACATTTCTGGAAGCTGGCAGCAAGATAAATCCAATGTGACAAATCTCTGTGGGCTATTAAGTGGATTTTGTTATGGAAAGCACACATAAGGCATGCCTAATGAGAATGTAGGGTGCTGGGTTTTGAGAAATGGGCTATTATTTATGAATTCTAGGTGATATCCAAAAGAAATACATTTGAGGATTTAAACACTGATCTCTCCAGGCCCCAGATTTGGCTGTAGGCATTACTCAAAACTGAAAATATGGCACATATGTGATCCTACAGTTAACCACACATTTTATAGGATGATCCATAAGTCCTCAAAGCCTCTGGGCTTTTCATTTTACTAAGCAAGATCCTAATCTGGGATTGTTGAGGAGAAAATCTGTACCATCATGGAAAGAGCTCTCTCCTAGGAGTCAGAAATTTGGGATTCAAATCCTGTTCCAGACCCCAGTTTCTTAATCTATAAAACAGTATGATAATACCTGCCTTGCCCCCTTCATAATGTCTTTGTGAGGTTCAATGAGATAATGCTTTGGGAAGAGATTGTGAAGTGTGAGCGCTTTAGACACGTAACATGTCAGCATTATTAATACCTGGGAAATCATCATGACCACACAGAATTTCCTCTATGTCGAAATCAACTCATGACCAGAATCTGGATGCACAAGCTCCTCCACCAGCTTGGGAGAATTATCCAATCCAATTTCTCTGCAGCGAAGTCCACAAGAGCAGAGTTGCCAGGAGCTAATAACATTAATGTAGAAGCTTTACTCTCTTTCACCAGATTGTGTGCAATGCGGGCCCGGATCCTGCTTTGTTCATTTCTGCATCCCAAGTGTCCAGCAGAGTTAACCCTCACCAAATACCTGTGAATGGACTGAAAGGAATGAGATATCTGCTATAGGCAGAGGCCTATGTTAAGCATTTTGACAGATATATGAGTTAGAGTTCAAACAGAGAAGCGGAACCACCAGGAAATATATACGTAGGAAGGGATTTATCATAGGGCTTTGGCTCTGCTCAATTGTGGGAGCTGGTTAAACAGTACGTGAAGGCTGTGGCTTTTGTGTTTGGTGCTGAAGGCTGAAGTCAGCAGGGCCGGCAGTCATGGCCATGAAGAGGGGAAAGGGGGACAAGATGGAACCACGCAGGATCATTAGAATCTGCAAAGGTGGACCAGAAGCTGCTTCAGTGCTTTACCCCGTCTGAGACCCCACCTCTGACAATGAGGATGTTCTACAGGTGAAGCTTAGGTTCTTCATCAGGGAGCTAAACACACACCGGGCCCAGGGGTGTGAGAAGCTGAAGGCGGAGATCCAGCAGGCCTAGATGCTGTCCCGTGCCAACCAGGTGAGCCAACAGATAGATGGGTGACAACTTACATGAACTGCAGTGGCACCACGTGCCCTGTGCAGATTTTCCAACTCCAAGAAATATGGCTGCAGTTTCACCAGCATCTTCCCAATGCCACTACAGATGTCTCTCGTGGTCCTTGAACTCTGCGGAGAAGAGAATTCTGGGAAACAAGTGTTGAGCATCTGCTAGTTGCCTGGCACTTTGTGTACTCATCAGAACCCTACAACTCTGCAGAATGATTAGTTTCCCTGTTCCATCGATGAACTCTCTAAAATCCCTTATGTAACGTCCTTGGGGCTTCAAATGTACCCTCCTCTAGGCCTGTGGTCCAGGCCCTTTTCCCATATTTATACCTACAGAGTGGCCAGAGCATTAGCACATGTCGTCAGCGGGCTTGGAGCATTCATCAGGGCCACCCCTGAGGAAAACTTACAGCATCTGGAGCTTCTTTCAGTTTCCCTTATCCTCAACAGCAACATAGATACAGAGCTGACATTTTTTCATATCGTCCCTTCAATGTCACTTAAAGAGGTCCAGGGGGGAAGGAAATGAGAGTGGCAGAGATGAACCCCTTGGAGAGTGCGAGGAGGTGGGGGAAAGCTGATGGAGCCCTCTCAGCCGGCACCCTTGAAGTTCAGCTTAGACCTCCCACCTCGGATGTTCCCGTGTGCGCTCGACAAAGATGTCATGGGAAGCCTCCATGTGCCTGGATGGCCCAACTGTGACATTCAGAAGACATTTGTTCCTTACCTGCGGGCCTCCTGAAGACGAGCTCACCTTCCTGAGTATCACAGCATCATACCAGGTGCATTTGATAACTCCTGGTTTCTTAAAAGTGCATCTGCTCAAACATCCACTTCCGGTAGTTATGCCTCTTTCGGACATAGTCCTCCGGCATCTCCTCAGGCTAGAAGCTCCGCTGGAAGTCATATCTCATTTCATCACAAAGGATTTTTAAAGTTTGATTCTGAGGGTGAAGACAGAGAAGTCACCTGTGCCTTGGGAAGAGAAATACATGAATCTGCATTTGAGCTTTCTAGGTTCGAGAAAATTTTTATATTTTAGAATATGTTTCATAGATTATGTGTACAAATAATGTTACAAAGAGTGTTAAGTTTTGAAGTCTTTCAAATATTTAAATATAAACACTAAGAAAATCAACTAAAATATAAGTCGCATTTTGTATGTCTCTCTTTGTTATTAATTGTGTGCATAAGCTGAGTGAGGGATAGAGTCAGTTCTATTTCATTGTAGAATTAGCATGTCTTCCTTGTATCCAAGGCAGGCCTTAGGCAAATTGGGAAGTAGAGGAAGTTGAATATTTCAGAGCCTTTCAAACCTGCATCCTGCCAGAAGGTATTCTAGAACCCATTGGACAGAAACTTCCAAACACAAAATTAATTTTTCCTGTGCCCATTAATTCCTCTCTGTAACACCAAAAAAAAAAAAGAATTAATACATTTGTGTACCAGAATTAATGATAACCAGGGCTCATAGCACAATTCCCTTTTATGAAGACCTTCAAAATCTTAAAAAGTGACTGATAGAGGGTTTTCAAAATTTTCCAGAGGGAAAATGGGGAAGATATTTTGTTAAAGAGGTCAAGGAAAGTCAGTCGCAGCCAAAAAGGGAATTTGCATTTTTAATTAAAGAAAAGATGGAAATCATACAGAAAAATATTGTGGTCGTAAAGTAAATAAAATGCTGCTCATGGCAAAATGCACTTTTATGTCATTCTCCTTTAGGTAAAACATTATTTCCATGCAGTAATATATTTTTAGGAGAGTAGAAATCACCTTTTCCATCACTCTTCCTATTTTCACGTTAGAGTTTTTTCCAAGGTCGTTAAAATGAAAGAATGACAGTAGACTTTCTTATCAACAGCTTGTTCCAACAGATACAATACATGGGTTGGGGATCAAAAAGAGCATGAGAAGCATTTCTGCCAACATTGTAGAAAATATTGAACATCTGCTATATCTGGGATCCTGGGAGTTGTAATTATAATTTTTTGAAATCTGTACACAAGAGTTATAAATATTAGAACTGTAGCCTGTGAAAGCCATGAAATATTTAACTTGTTTGGCAGGCTTAAGCAAAACTCATAAACTTAATTTAAGCAAGCCAAACACTATAGTTTCACCAATTTTACATCTTTCATGTCATTAGTTAGATAAATTAAAGCAAACTATAAAACAGCCTAGAGATTGCCGACTGGAAGTCCTAAGGGTATACCAAAAAAAAAAAAAAAAAAGAAAGAAAGAAAGAAAGAAAGAAGAAAAAGTGCATTTTGCAAACTAACTCATTTCATTGTTGGTTTACCTTTCCCAGTTATCCACACTTGTCAAAGACTTGGTTAGCGGAGCGGGCGATTTGCTGTTAAGAAATGGCTTCAGGGTAAGTAAAGAGAAAAGCAGACGACAGGCATCTTGAGCAGGTTCACAACAGCCTCAGAAAGTGCCAAAGGCCACTGGTGATTTCCACAAGCGACGATTCAATGCGTCAAAACCCCGTATGCCACCCCAGGTGAAAGCCTTTCAAACCTGAAAACAAAGCCCTGGTAAGTAGCTCTGTGCTGCTACACTGGGTGGGCTGAGAGGCGAAGGAGCAGAGAGGAACCGGGGTTCCCTCTCGTTAGCTCTGAGGCCGAGCGGCGGAAAGGCATATGGGCTGGAATATTCTGCTACGTCCCCCTTACACGAGCCTTTTAGACCGAACGCATGACAGCGAAAGCCAAGCCGACTTCACGGCCTATTTTTAAGCTAAAAGTACTGTAGGGTTAGCTTCAACACGTCCTCCTTTCCGTCCCCTCTCCCCTATCCTCCACTTATGTTCCCCAGTAAGAAACTAACGGTAAGAATCTTCACATTATAGATGTTGCATGAATATAACCGATGGTGCTACCATTTATTTAATAGCACTTTATTTATAGGATCTCTTTTTGCCACTGAACCTCACAGCAATCCCATTTATGACTCTGGGGAAATGACTTTTACAAATTAAAAAAATAAACAGCCACAGGAAAGCTGTGAGATGTGCCCATGCAGGACGGCTGACACATCCTGAGCCTAGCCCTGAGGTGTCCTGAGGCTTGGTCTGGCCCTCCGGTCACGAGGGAGGCAGCCGATTCACAGAATATCTGCTCCACGGGAGTCTAAAGCAGGACCAAGTGGAGGGGCTCCAAGTCCAGAGTCCTGCTGGTGGCGTTTCCAGGAGTCACGGCTTCCCTCCTCCTGGCCCTTCTCTACGCCCTGGTGCTTTTTAGATTCAGTATCTCTATTAAAACTTCCTACTCCTCTTTCCCTGCCTTGTCTCCCTCTCTTAACCCCTACAAAGGACTGAAACTGGCTGTCAGCTCTGGGGCTTGCCACAGTCATAGCAGCCTTTGTTAACAAGTTAAGAATCTACAGGAATCCCCTCTTTGCTGTCTCTATACTCTGTACATGAGAGCAATCAAATGGATCAGCTGGAAACCCCTAGCTGCGAATGCATAAAAGAGCAAATGAATAGGAAAGTTCAAACGAGATATTTCACTGAAACATCCTGCTGATCCCGTTTTATTCTGCATTTAAGAAAATAACACCCATGCCCAAACAGCCTCTTTCTCCCTGAACTGGAGGGCTGATATCACACAGACTGTCTACATAGGGGAACCAATTCAAGACAGAACTGAAAGTTCCAATTCAATCCAGTCAGCCCATGTCACATGTCTGGGGCCAGTCCAGCGGGCTTCGAATGTAAAGGAGCCAATGTGCATTGCCGGTGGCCCACACAGGCAGGGGCTGATGCCTCAGGTTCACTGGAACGGGAAGCAAGGTTGAGGGTTTTTGAGCGTCTCATGTGTGCCAGCACTGTGCAAGGCTTTTTATGTAGGTTTCTTAATTCATTTTTACAATAAACTTATAGGATAGATTTTAGTATTAGCCTCCCCCTTTCAAACAGACATTAAGCCATTTCCTTAAGATTAAAAAGCCAATAAGTGGAAGATATAAATATTGAATGCAAATCTGAAGCAAATGGAAATTTTAGGGAGATCTGCATTCATCTCACCCTTGAGAACTGTGGATTTCTCGGCCTGGCTTGACTCAGGACACAGAGCCAAGATGGCAACGAAGAAGCCAGTTAGGCTCTCCTAGTCATTCCCTCCTTCTGGGGACAGCGGTGGAGAGGCTAAAAACAACCCAAGTGTTAGTTCTAGGGGAATCTCCACGAATTGCTTCTCCAGTTCCTCCCCACCAGTCTCCACAACAGAGTCGTGGTCCTCGGAGGCCACGGAGAACGTGGTCCACCTCCTCGGACCAAGTGGTGAGGAACATGACAGAGCAAGGCTGGAGAGACCAGGGACCTTGTCTTTCTCCTTGTCTTCCTTTCAATCTTCATCATGGATAAGGTTAAAAAAAAAAAAAAGGATCAGAATAAAGGCTCAAAGACTTTCAAGCCTGGTAATTAAAAGACATAAGCGCCATGATATGACATTACATTTTCTCTTACAAAGAACAATACATTGGAAATTCCGACAGCTTTGCGGAGGCATTCAACTCAGTTCCCACTTGTAGTTGAAAACTCCAGGTCTGCTGCCCTGGTACTGAGTCTTCTTGCCCGCAGGTGGGCATCACCTCTGATGACGCAGACAGGTTCAAGGTCCTGAGGGTCAGACCCATTGGGTGAGGGTCAGGAGAAAGCAGAGCAGGAGTTCTTAGTGAAACCTGCAGTGTGCGGGCTATTAGGTTCCTAGGTGCTGACACCTTGCCACTTCGATTCTCTGGCAGCACACAGGCAGGACAGACTCGGGGAACATTTCCAGGGCAGTCGTGTGAAAGGGAAAGCGGCTACTCCTCCAAGACTGAATAGCGACAGAAGCAACTCCACTAGGATCCCTGATCAAGCCGCCCCGTCCGGTGGGAACTGCATTTTCCTCGAAGATTGCTGGGCTTGTTTACATGTGTTTTACTCTGAGCTACAGTAATCTGTTCACAAGAGACAGAAATCCTGGTAAATCAATCCTTAAAGCCTGTTGACATTTGTCCACTTGGCAGATCATAAAAGCCCCTTGAAAATCAGAGGAGAAAACGTGTAAACCGCTTACCAAATTATATGATGTAAACGCCAAGAGAAGGCGTTCTGCAGGATAAGATCACTGAATCGTGACTGCCTTCCGAATGTAACTTTATTTTGGTCTTGGGTTATAAGTGAGGTGTTGCCAAGATCAACTGAAAGAGAGACAAAGATATATAAATTCAGCCCAAAAGCTGACTTTTAAGTTCTCTGGCTTCAAAAAGACAAGATTCTTTATTAGATGTACTTTCGCATAAACAATCTTTGCTAACAAGAGTTTTCCCCAAGTATCCGTTAAATTTTAACTGGTTCCCTGTAAATGTCATGTGAGTGCCAGAAATAATCTCAGAGTTTTGCAAGAAAAACTAAAACTAGAGAGAGCTCCATGGCATAAATACACAGAGAAAACAACCCTGAAATGGTTGGTGGCAAACAGACTCCAAGGGACTGAGAGTTCAATGTTATTGCCACCACCTTCCCAAGAATGTCTCCAGAGAGACTTCTCAGAAGGCTTGAAGAGGACTGTAATAGAATAATTATGCACGAAGCAATGATAAGCGCTCGCTGTCCTTACAACCACAGTGCAGGTAAATATCTCCCACACGCTGTTATGCCTGAATTGAGGCTTATCCCGGGCTCTTTGAGAAATCAGGCTCAAAGTCTGAAACCCTCTCTATATAGCAGGGTCATCTCTATAAATTCCATTTCAAATCTTTTGCCTCAGTTGCCTAACAATTAATTGCTTGTATGTGAATCTTCCGTAGAGACAGCGTTAGTTTCATTACATCTCTTCATCATTGTCACACATTGTACTAGACATTCAGCTAGAAGCGAGAGGCAAGAGTTCCTCATGGAGGCTGCTGGGTATCCTTAGGTAAGGAACTCCCTTAATGTTCATGCCTGCCTTGCATCAACAATAAAGCAGAAGGTAAAGAGTAGCTCCTCCCACGAAGGAAGCCCTTTGTGTGTGGAGAGCTCTTATGGACAGGAGAGGCATGACTTCCTCCCGTGAGAAGAGGCTGGGTAGGGTTTCTAGTATCATCCAGGGATCCCACCTCTTGCTCCGGGTGAGAGTTATAAATACCCTTCCTGCCATCCAGGAAGGGTTTGCTAAGGGCTTATCGGATCAGTGACTTGGTTCTTGTGCGACGCATGTGCAGGCGCTTATCACACCACCACAGAATCTCACACCAATAGGGGGCCTTCCCTGGGAACCGATTCGACCTCTACTTGAATGCACATATCCCATCTCCAGTGCTTCTACTCAAGTCGCACACAGCCTGAACAGATGGAGACAGGGAACGCCCTGGCCCCCAGGCCTCCCTTTCAATTTTGGACAGTTCTAACTCTGCAAAACTGATTTTTCTGAATAGCCCTCGGCATTCGTTTTATTTCTTAATAAGGATATTTTTATTTCCTGATATCCTAAAGAAGAAATGCAATCCCCTCTTCCTGAAATACAAAGCAGAAGTCAGGATAGAGCCAGCAGGTGTGTGTGACTTTGGGAGCCTTCTCACCTCCATTCTTTTCAGGTTAGGAGAAGAGACAGTGTCTAGGATGTGAGCCGAGGCCCCTGCCTGGGCACCGAGGTCTGGGGACTCTGTGGTGTGACGTAGTAGAAGCCCGTCCCTGTGGGTCCCTTTGCAGGTTTCCCACACGTCAATCATGTTACCTCTAACTGATGCAAGAGGTTTTTAAATTTAATCCAGATGATGCATTCCACTGATCCTCTATTCATTCCACATACGTTTGGTGGGTGACATTTATATGTCTGTTTCATGTCCTATGCTAAGTTCATGGGCATCTATGGTGATTAAGACACAACACCTCTCTTCCAGGAGCCGGTTATCTAGAGCAAAATCTCAACTACACTGGCAGGTGAAATCCATCCTGATTAGGACAAGAGCTCATAAAAAGGGCTCCAACCCTGTAAAGGAGGTCCTAGAGGATCTGATGTCTGAGAGAAGCAAGTAATAGGCAAGTAAGCAGGCAACAACAGAATGCCTCCCAAGCAAAGGAAATAACTTTAAAATATAAGACCAAAGCGGGGAGAACATGATATATTCCTGGAACCACATAGAACATAAGGTGGGTAGGAACAAGTGTTTGTTAATATCCCCTGCATATAAGACATGTGTGTGAGGTTGTCGTTTACACATAAGTCTTTACAAAACTATGTGCTTATGTTTAAGTTATAATTGAATATTAAAGATGAAAATAAGATGTGCTCGCTTATTCAGTGATATAAGCACTGAGATACAAAGAAGGTAAAATGTCATTGTGGCTTTATGGGACTCACAGTCCGGCGGAGGCACTATTTTTTTAAACTTGCATGTTGTCCAAAGCAACATGATCAAATAGTAATGCTGGTTATTAAGTTAAGTGAAGAGGTTTGAAATTATTTTGAGTAATTGGGTTCAGTAAATAGTCTTACGAGACAGACACCCAAAATAGAAGTCTCCTGCTTCTACTTGTAATGTTCTTTCTCCACTTAATCAAAAATAGTAATAGTAATCAAAAGTAGCCAACATCTGTCATTTCCTGACTTGTTAATTTTAGCCATTCTGACTGGTGTGAGGTGGTATCTCATTGAGCTTTTGATTTGGATTTCCCTGATGCCGAGCGATGTTGGGCACTTTTTCATGTCTGTTGGCCATTTGGATGTCTTCTTTGGAAAAATGTCTGTTCATGTCTTCTGCCCATTTCTTGATTGGATCATTTGTTCTTTGGGTGTTGAGTTTGATAAGTTCTGTATAGATTTTGGATACTAGCCCCTTATCTGAAATGTCATTTGCAAATATCTTCTCCCATTCTGTCGGTTGTCTTTTGGTTTTGTTGACTATTTCCTTTGCTGTGCAAAAGTTTTTATCTTGATGAAGTCCCAATAGTCCATTTTTGCCCTTGCTTCCCTTGCTTTTGCCTTGCCTTCCTAGTTATTTCTAGGAAGAAGTTGCTGTGGCTGAGGTTGAAGAGGTTGCTGCCTGTGTTCTCCTTTAGGATTCTGATGGACTCCTGTCTCACATGTAGGTCTTTCAATGGTGATTAATGTAACATAATAAAATTTAAAAAAATAGTAATTCCTATCCTTGAATGTTAATTGAAAACCAAAATGTATTTCGGTCAGTGATTAGATCAATGACTGTTCCTTCTTTTGACCTTTGAGAGTCTCTACAGAGCTAAAAAGACAGATAGCTGAACTGAGTTGGAGAGAAGACTGATGTGGGTAGAGGATGCACATGGCAAGGAATGGGCTGTAGGAAAAAATTCCCTGTGAGAAAATTCTGAAAAGGACAGACACTATCTCTGGCAATTAAATGTTTACCGAGAAGAAAACAACTAGTGGACAATTGTCAGGAGGCAAATTTGACTAAAAAGAAATGTTCTGGATTCTACTTAAAACCTCTCCTAACCTAACCCCCAACCAAGGAATGTTTTCTTGAAATCTTATTTTATTTTTTAAGATTCATTCATTTATTTTAGCAAGAGAGAGAGCACGTGCACATGTGCGTAGAGGGGAGGGAGCAGAGGAAGAGGGAGAGAATCTTAAGCAGACTCTGTGCTGAATGCAAGGACAATACAGGGCTCCATCCCATGACCCTGAGATCAGGACCTGAGCCGAAATCAAGAGTCGAAAGGTTAACCAGCTAAGCCACACGGGTGCCCCTAAATCTTATTTTAAACCAAAGTTTCTCAACTTTGGCATGATTTACTTTTAGGGCTGGACAGGTATCATGGGGGCCATTCTGTGCATTGTAGAAGATTTAACAGCATCCTTGGCCTCTATCCACTGCATGCCAGGAGCACCTCCCCAAAACACTCCAGTTGTGACAAACAAAAATGTCTCCAAACATTGCCTAATGTCCCAAGGAGAGCAAAACTGACTTACTTCAAGAACCACTGACTTAATGGGTATGAGGAAACAGAACATAATCAAAAGAATTCAATGAGATAATGGAAAGGATCCTTATGGCAAATATTATTGTAATCCCCCTACCGCAGATTGTAAATGTTCCCCACAATTCCTAACCTGAATAATCTTTAGGGTCTATTTGACACACACGCACATACACACACACACACACACACACACACACACACACACACACACACACAAATGGAGTGGGTTTTTCCTAACCATCTTTATATTGTGTTAATACTAAGAAATAAGTTGTGCATTCTGTAATATAAAAATTAAATGGATTTCCAAATCAGCTTCCTGGGGTTTCAGAATAATTTCATGTTACCATATCAATGTAGACAAAAAAAAAAATGTATCTCATCAAAACTATTCCAGAAGCACCTCATTTTGATAGGAAAGTACTTTGTGATGATTACCTAATAGGCAGCATTTGTTGAAATGCTTTTAATAGACCTTTTTTATCACATGCAAAAGAATTTCAATGCTAGTTCAGTCTCCTGTTTCATTCTGTCATGAATCAATTTGTAGAGACATTTAGAAGTCAATAATCCACTGCAGCTTTGATGACAGGTGATTAATTTCTACATTTTAGAGACATAATAAGATTTAGCAATAAAAAGGCCTTGAAGTAACCTACCAAACAGCTTTAATCTCAGCCTTGGGACTGTTGCTAAATATGAATGCTTGTACACAAATGTGAATGATTTAAGTTAGTAGGTTTTATTGCAGACTCCTTGTGTTTTCATATTAATCTTGCTTTACAATCAGGCTATCTATACAATCAATTTATGTTGGATATTTTTTCCAACACAATGCTTGGAGGGAGGAGGGGGTTACAAATTATTTACACACAAAGGGTTTGTTCTACAAAAGAAGTCATTTTACATGCTTATTGCTGAGGGGATGACTGATTTTATTGGCATAGCAAGGAAAGAGAAAAAAAGAAGTGAAGGCGGCCTTCAGACAGAAGACTGGTTCAGGAAATGGATGGCAAGGAACGCTGAACAATCGTTCACCCTTCCTTCCAAAAACTCAGCCACCACCTTCCTCAGAATGCCTTTCTTTCCAGCTTTTTTATTCTTCAAATTAACAGAGGCCTCAGAGTAGTTTCTAACGCTTCTTAAAATATTTCTATAAATTCAAGTGCTGATTAAAAAAAAAAAAAAATGAAGTTAATCGAACCTAGAAGGAAGAATCCACCTTCTACCACTGGAGGGATGGTAAGGACCCCGACGTGGACGTTTGTTTAAAAATAAATATGTAAATGAAGATGGATACATTTGATGTTCCACATAATTTATCATTTCTGATCAAAAAAGCACTAAATATTCCAGAGGCAGATGTTCCAATTTCGGTCACGTCGTGCCGTGCTTGTTAAATCTTGGTAGCTGGAAGTTTCGCTTTGTTCTGACATGTTTGTGATGTAAGTGGAGGATCACTGCTGAAAGTCTTTATGGAAGAAATGTGTATTTTTTTTCTTTCAGAAGGAAATGACTAAAGAAGAGGTGGCTGCTTGACACACATACAAAAAAAAAAAAAGAGGAGACTGCATGTTTCTGGGAAAGATCCAAGAACAAGACATGGAGACAAAAATAAAAGACTTCTCAGGAGACCACCCAACGAACCAAACTCAAGCTCGTCTCCCATTACTGTGCCCTTTCCCTTCCTCCAACCACCATGACCCAGATTTTGCTTTCCTCATTATTCCTCTTGTTTTAAAGATTAGACATCTGTTATTATCTTTAATTCTTCCTCCTTTTTTATCAAACTTTGGCATGTCTCCCTTTAAAGTGTTTCTTAGGATGGCCCCTTCTTTGTTCCTGCTTTAGGACATGAAGTCCTTCTGACTAGGAATTCTCAGTGCTCAAGTGGATTCCATTGCCCCCAGCCTCACCCTGATCCCCTCTGGTACATCTGTTTGCTCCTGCCAGACTTACCATCCCACAAAACTTTCCCACAGGACTCCTTGACTGCCTGTTTGTCTTTTTAGCTCATTCACACATTCAAGGAGCATGTCTGAGCAATTCATACATGCTGGGCACCATGGTAAGGACTGGGAAGTTAAAGATGAAGAACCAAGGTGTCTTCATTTAAATAGTTCAAATCTATCCAGAGAGACAGACACAAAAATAACTAGCAGAGAGGTAAGTGCTAGAACAAATCTGCACATACGTAGTCACAACGTGTAGTAGGTACTCAGTTGGAGTTGTTATTCATACCTCCTCAGGAGAAGACATCAGGCTGAACCTTGCCAAATCTTACCAGGAAGGGAAAGGTTATCCAGACAGAGCAAATAATAAACACACAGAGTCACCCTTTCCTTGAAATGGGTAGATAGATTATAGATAGATGACAGATGATGATGATAGATAGATAGAGAGAGAGAGAGACAGACAGACACAGAAAGAGGGAGAATCTTCTGACTTTCTGACTCTCTTCCTCTCGCTCCCATCTATCTCCTCATCTCTTGCAAAATCCTTGAAAGACTAGTCTATGTTTTTGCCCTCCCTTTTCTTTCTCAGCTTACCACTTGCCCCTGCTTAAAAGATAACTGACCCCCCAGATGTCAAATCAAAGCATCCTTTTCCATCCTTATTTCACTGGACCACTCTTGCATCTAAAACTTTTGTTTATGCCCTCATTTTAAAAGCTCTTCATTTCCTTGACTTTGATACACACTCAAATTTACTTGTACACCTTCTATCTCTCAGGCTTTTTGGTGGACTCTGCTTCCTTACCTACCTTTAGAGGTTGAGTTCCTGAAAGTTCTCTATTCACTGTACATACCTTCCTTTGGGGATGAGTCATCATTCTCATGGCTATCACCATTCCCCATCAGTCTTCAGCGCAGAGCTCCCTCCTCAAGTCAGAACCATCATATCTGACTCCCTGTGGAACAACTCACAACATTATATCTATCTACTTATAGAACATCTGTCAATAGGCTACAACATATTCTTAAGGGAAGACACAAAAAGGGAAGAAAGAGCATGCCTCATCTAGATTAATCTGATCTATTAGTCAGAGAGATGGTCTGTAAAACAACACACACCAAGGAATTATATAAGATGTTCTGATTAGGATGAAAGGAGATAGTACACTACTACAAAAATCTAAGTGTGTGTATGTGTGTGTGTGTGTGTGTGTGTTTGATTCAAGCATAAATAATAATTTTATTGATTAGAGTGCATGATCAAAAAGGTTTGGAGACCAGTGAAGTAAAGCATAAAATCAAGGCTGTGGGTTCAGACCTATGGGGGACAATTGTTTTACTCTGTAAATGAGATTTTCTCATGTATAAGTTTTTCTCTGTTACTAGGGTATTTTTCCTTTGCTCAAGAATCCAAAAATCAACCACCCCAAAAAAGAATCCAAAAATCCAAATTTAAAATCAAAATATAACTGTTTTCCTATCCCCATAGAAATTTGTCTTTCCTTTCAGGATACCCTTTGAGTTCCAGGGACTAAGTTATAGAAATATTACCCAAATTAGCAATCCCATGAGTATTGGGTGCCACCACAAAACACTTGGGGTGGGGCACCTGGGTGGCTCAGTCAGTTTAGCGTCTGCCTTCGGCTCAGATCATGATCTCAGGTTCCTGGGATCAAGCCCTGCATCGGGCTCCCTGCTCAGCTGGGAATCTGCTTCTCCCTCACCCTCTGTCCCTCCCCACTGCTTGTGGGTGTGCAGTTTCTCTCTCTCTTTCAAATAAATAAATAAAAATCTTTACTTAAAAAAAGCTTGGGGTAACTATCCACTTTCTCTCATTGGTCTTTCAGGATTTCTTCTTTTTAAAAGATTTATTTATTTATTTTGGGGAGAGAGAGAGAGAGAGAGAGAGCGTGTGCACATTCAAGGGAGAAGGGCAGAGGGAGAGGCAGAGGGAGAGAGGGAATCTCAAGCAGACTCCCCACTGAGGGCAGAGCCCAACATGGGGCTTGATCCCATGGCCCTGAGCTCATGGCCTGAGCCAAAAGCAAAAGTTGGTCACCTAACCAACTAAACCACCCAGGTGCCCCAGTCTTTAAGCATTTCTCATTGGCCAAATAGAGAGCTTTAAGCACATACATACAGCACATGCACACACACATCTATTAACCTCTCCTTTGTTTAAAGAGTAATATCTAGCATGTGTTAATGTTTTCTGTGAAAGGTTCTAAGTGTCTATATGCATTAACTTATTTAAACCTCAGAGAAACCTGATGAAGATAGATACTATTGTAGCAATTTTACAGGAAATGGAGAAACAGAAAATAAGTGATTTGGTTAAGGTTTGTGTGGATCCAGGTCAGTCCACAGATGCCTCAACTCTTACATAATTAAGAGGCAAAAAGAAGAAAGAAATTATAATGATGAGATTCTACAAGCACTGAATCCATTCCTCCTCAGGGGTCCAACTTAATATTCATTCCAAATTGCCCTCCACCCCTGCCCCAAGTTCCAGGGAAGAAAATTTCTTCAGTGTCCTCTTACACTCAATGTTCATTCTTACCTCCAGTCATTTGTCAATCTAATCCTGACCCCACTCCCACCCCACCCCCCACAAATGCCTTTACTCTTCTCTGTCCGGATTTTTTCCTTCTCTCAAGCCCAGCTCATATCCTTGACTCTGAACCTTCTCTGAACTTCTTTTACAGTTATAATAAATATTACCATTTAGCAGTTACTGGTTCTTAAATTTTTTTCATGCATTCAATTTTTCCCCATTAGAGTACAAGTACCTCAAAGACAGAGAAGCATCTTGTGTGTCCCTTCTCGGTAACATCGTGCTGGCTATATAATGGTATCATTAAGTCCTTGTTTGAATGGTTAACTGGACAAAAGACAATCAGGAATAATAAAGAAACAGAGATAGTAATAAAGGATCTTATACAAATAAATCTTGAACTTAATGTGGATTAAAGCATTTCTTCTTTTTTATTTTTTTAAAAGATTTTATTTATTTACTTGAGAGAGAGAGGAGAGAGAAAGAGAGAGAGCACGAGTGTGGGGAGGGGCAAGGGGAGAGGGAGAAGCAGACTCTTTCTTCGCTGAGCCCAGAGCCTGACGTGGGGCTCAATCCCAGGATCCTGAGAACATGACCCAAGGCAAAGGCAGATGCTTAACCCACTGAGGCACCCAGGCACCCCAAGCATTTCTTCTTTTTTAATTAATACATAATCAACATATAACATTATGTATGGATTAAAGCATTTTTTAAAACTCATCTCATATAGATAGCAACAGGACTGCTCTAATTGTTCCAAAAGCTTCATGAAATTATTTTGTTACTGTTCCAGACCGAAATAAGGCTGATAGGAGATGAAGGAAGGAGGCTAACACTGATAGAGCGCTTATAATGTGCGAGGTCGTCACTGTGTATTTTGAAATTGTGGTATCTCAATTAAGCCTTGTAACAGTCCTGCAAAGTATCATCAACCCACTTTTTCAGGTAATGAAACGGGGATTCAGAGAGGACAGGGGATATTCCCAAGATTAGACAGCCATCACATTGAAGAGCTATACTTGGAACTCAGGTCTAGAATAACCCGTAGTCAATCTCATTTTACTGGTTGTTCTTGACACAGCGTAAGGTGCTTGTTGCTCCCTTCACTGTTTTGTAAGGCAAGGCCAGCCCAGTGCTTTCCTGAAGATGTGTAAGAGACATAAGAAGGGACACTCAGCTCTTGTTCTCTCCTTTGTGGGCCAACCACGGCCGATCGGTATCAACATCCCTTCCAATCTCTACAAATACTGGGAATCCCCACACTTTCTGTGCACCAATCACTATATATGCCAAGGTCTCACTCTGGAACATAAAGTTTCCTTAAAAATTATATACAATCTAGAGATTACCTCCTCAGTGACACATTCTCCAATACCCAACACACAAAAGTGAGAAAATAGGCTTTTTCCAAAATCACTTTAACAGGAAGGGAGGTACTGGAAACCACATGGGGGCAGCTTCCCTCCTGTGCACATTCAACTTGAGTCCCCACACCTGACTTAGCATCTGAGAGTCACGTGATACATTGCAAAGCACACAGGCTATAGTTGGACAGAGATGAGTTCGACTTCCGGTCTGTCCCTTCTGTGAGCCACTGTGCCTCAGCTGTGGAATGAAGATAATAACTAGAAGGTTGCCATAAAGATTAATCGAATAATTTATATAAAGCACCTGGCAAATAGTAGGTATTCAATAAATATTATTTTCCATCTCCATTGACAGAAACGTTCTCGATAGAGGATATTTATTCTTAATCTGTATGTAATAAGAACACACAAAGAATACAGACAAATTAGAATTCGGACCAAATCTGACTAAAATATAAATAATGACAATTGCTATAATAGATGAAGGGATCAGAGCATAAACAAATAGGATAAAAGTATCAATTAGCAAGAACCATAAAGGTAGAAAATTCTCGATTTGACAGATACCAGAACAAAATATTCACTCCAACTTCTTGCTTTCATGTCCAATTATTTACTTTCATAGATTTACCAGGTAGCTGCATGGTTTGCAGATACAACACAGATAAGAGACAAGGGAAAGTATTAAAAACAACAACTAGCCCTGTTATCCACTCTCTTGCAATTTTCCCTAATTTTTTGTGATCTTAGGCACCAAAAACATCTATCAAAGATGGAAGCCCCGCGAGACAAAAGGACAATTGTTTGCTGTGTTAACCTCAGAGAGCGATTGCAGCGTGGGAACATCTGTAATAAAACGACGGCTGCCTGTTTTTTCACCAATGTCAAATCATCATAAAATACTGAGGAGAAGGGAGGAATCAAATCTTGCAGTCCTCGAAATCTGATATGAGGTCTATAACCAACCCTGTGCCCGACAGGTAGCTTTTACAAGAGGACAAACACACTGTAAGGGAATGAATCAAAGCAAAGGATTAGATAATTGAGGAGGTGACAATACATCAGATAGCAGGTGGCAGAGTGAGGTATGGAACAGGAGTTGCCTGCCCAGTAGCACACAGGAAGAGTTACGACATTTATGCATTTTCATTTCTACAGGTGGGAACCTCAAATCATTCCATGGGCTAGCCTCTGAGTACCTCTAATCCAAGCCTGCCAAGGCTCCTGTGATATACTCCCGTATCGTCAGAGATGGACCCAATGTATTTTTGACAATATTTCTTTGGTTCTAACAAGACACATCTTAAGTCTAAATAACCTGTAAATTCAGACCTTATATTCTATGTTTAAGAAATATGCCCTTACAGGTTCTATTTTACATGGCCGTAGATCTAGGAAATATTATGCAACCACCTACTCTGTGCCAGGCTTGCCCAAGACCATTCTCCTAGAGTTTTCTATTTGATCCTCACAGCCGTGCTCTGCTCTACGTGCTGTTATCTCCTGTTCGTAGGCGACAAAATAAGGATCAGGGAAGTTAAGTGACTTCCCAAAATGACATGTATCAGAAGAATGCTTTTTCTCCCCTAATCTGGTAGGTCCGATGGCAGGTGCAGCACTGAAAGATGGCAGCTTCTGCCCCAGCTTGGAGCCCCAGAGCCCTGGGTGCTTTCTCTCTCATCCCAGAGCTCTGATTCAGGATCTCACATCCAGGAGATCTCAGTCAAGCCTGTCAGCTTTGGGCCACATTTCTCCCAACTTTTTCAGACAGTGGATTTGTCTTTTGTTAAAACAATAGAAACTGTGGTTATTTTCCTACTCGTATTCACTTTTTTCACATTCATTTTATGAATTCACAACATTTTATGATTCTCAAGATTTTCTTTTCTTAGTCTTTAGCAAATGAAGTGACAGCATATGGCTAAGAGGCCTAAGGATAAGCCGGCACTCCAACAAGGGACAATTAGCCCTCAAATTGATTCTGACCTCTCCTAATAGATCTCCATTCCAATTTTAAATTATCCTCTTGACCTTAAAGATGATGCTCTGTGGGAGTGAGACACCTAAAACCACTGTTCTTCATAATTCAGTCAAGTTATGAATTTAAAGTTTCCCACAAAATAGCAATAAATCCAGATCCAAAGACAGGTTAGGAAAGCTATAGGAAAAGTGTTGCTCTCTCATCTCAAGGACTTTTCAGTCCTTAAAGAATTTAATTGTTGAAAATCTAGGGTCTTGAACCTCTAGAACTTTCTAAAATTAGCCAGATATCTCAAAAAATCTGCATTACAACCTCAGAAGACATTAAGGAAGGGTCAGACATGGAGAACCCCTCCCTCTGTGTGATTTTGGTACAGACTTAATCTTGAAGACAAAATGGTCTAAACTTGTGATGAGATTCAATGTTGGAAGTCATGTTGAAGGGGAACCAAATACTGAAGTGAGTGAGATAAAGTTAGTGCCTACCCTAGCTTCAACCCTGCCAATGACTCAAGACTAAGACCGGATACTCATTGCTTTGTGGGTGCTTTAGTACCTCACCTGAACTTTGGAGGACACTCGACCAAGGTATTTGCAAGCCTCCCCTTATGATTTGATTTCAGAATAAGCATAAGTAAACTTATCCATCTTGGCTTCACAATAGAATTATCTAATATTAAGTTCCCAATTCATTCTGTTCCGAAAGCCAGGTAGAAACTGCTTGGAGTTAGGATAATTCCACTGAGGTCTTTAGGATAACGTGAATCATACCTATGTTAGGAAAACATTCTTTTCAGGAGAATAAATTACAGAATTTTATTTAACAGCCAGAGCTTTCTGGAATTACAAGTTTCCTTTGGGAGGAAGAAAGGGTACTATAGTAATAATTTGGTGTCAATAATACTCTTCCACTGCGTACTGGATGTCAGGGGGTGATACTGTTGGATAGACATTCAGTGCCCTGAGAAATTGGCCAGCTTTAAAGTCAATCAATGAGTGACTCATTCTCTACTGTTTTCCCAGGAACTGGACAATACCTACCATAGTAAGATCTTGGCACATAGTTGATAAATGAATAAATAAATGAACAAATGAATGAATCTGTTTTCAACCTCTTCATTTTACAGAGAAGACCCCCAAAATCCAACAAATTTGTCCTGGACTCCTAGGAAACAGAAACTAAAACTCAGACTCTCTAGATTTTTCTCCTTATATCACATTCGGACTTCCTCTGTTTTTAGCCTGTTTTGTTTTTAATGTTTAGAAAATGTAAGCCTGTATGGAGCAAGATAAGTCAACCGAGGTACTGACTTACCTCAAAACTCTATAGTGTGGAGCTTTCCAAATATGTCTGAGTATAGACATCACCTGGTGTATTTATTAAAAATAAAAGTTCCCAAGACTCTTCCTGCAGATTCTGATTCAGTATCTATCCCCAGGCAAATCTAGGAAAAATTGACTGAGCCAGTTCAGTAGAGAGGGACGACATCTCCCCTTGCTCTCCACAAGCACACCTTGTTCAAACCAAAGAGGAGAGGGTGAGGAAACTCACTGACGAACGCTGTTGGCCCGCAGGAATGCCTGATGTTTTGTTTATAGCTGGTGAGGCAGAGCACAACGATGAGAGCAGTGAGGGAGGTGATTTAGAGGGCAAGAAAACACCTGAGACAGACAGAACTCACCTTTGACTCATTAATTAAATTTGTAGAAAGGCAGCTGCCCAAGAGGTCTGCAACTGCATATGCCTCACTCCATCTTTTTACGAGAAAGAAACAAATGACCTAAAGGCAGACTGAAGGTAGGGTGTTCTTTTTCAGAAACTGTGCTTAAGCACCCCTGGTAGGCTCAGTACTCGGCCATGTCTGTGTTCCATGTGCCCACTCACATGGACATTTTCACCATAGCTACTACCATTAATCGGAAAAGGTTAAAATATATTTGCCTGCTGAATGGAAAGTTCCCTACTATATGAGAGTTTATCTGGATAGTCCTTTTTCTGGAATCAACATCATTTTCTTTCAGGAGTAGTTAAACTATAAACTACATTCTTATGGATATCAAAAGAGAAGATGATGGAAAAGTCGATGACAGAATAGTAAAGGATATTGCAAGCAAATGCCTTAGGAAAAATAAAATATAATGAGAAAAAGTAGACTTAGGCATTACAATTGCAGTCTAGTAGCTGCTAGTAGCTGTATCAGTGAAGAAGGAGGGCATGTAGATGGAATCATGTCCTTTTGTAGTTTTCATAAACTACACTAACATAATCTGGGCAAATTTCATGAACACTGTATATACTGGCTGGAAAGCAAGTTTCACAACAGCAAAGTTAATGTCTGCTTCCTACTGTATCCCCAGAGCCTAGCACAGAGCTTGGCACATGGTAGCCACCCAGTAAATACTGGATGGACGGACGGATGGATGGATGGATGGATGGCCTCAGATATTTGAGGGATAGACAGAGACATACCTACAAAATATTCTGACTTCTTTTCACCTTCAAGAACCAAACTGTTCCAAGTCTCTGAAACCATGGTGAGTTATGGAGGAAGGGACCTACAAGGCAGAGATTGGTAATCCTCTTCATAAAATAGGTAAGGTTTTAAATGTTGATGGAAGACCAGTATATTAATTCATGAGTCCTGCCTAGAAAAGTGCCACAAAATGAGTGGCTAAAACAACAGAAATTTATTGTTTCAAAGTTCTGGAAATTCTACGTCTGAGATCAAGCTATCGGTTCCTTCTGAGGACTATGAAGAAGATTCTGTTCCGTGTGCCTCTCTCCTCTTCTGGTGGTTTGTTGGCAATCATTGGCTTTCCTTGGCCTTAGATGTGTCACCCTGATCTCCGCCTTAATGTTCCTATGGCATTCTCCGTGTGTGTGTGTGTGTGTGTGTCTATCTGTCTGTCTGTCTCCACATTTTCCCTTTTTATAAGGACTCCAGTCATATTGGGTTAGAGCCTACTTGAGTGACCTCATTTTAGCTTTATTACCCATAAAGACCCTATCTGAGATACTGGGGGTTGGGACTTCAACATGAATTTGGTGAGTTGGGGTCGGGTGGTGGTGTGGGGGTGGGGATGGGGGAGATGAACACAATTCAACCCATAACAACTAGTTAGAAAAATAAGTGCCACCACCTAGAACACATGTTATCTGCAACAAAATAAAACTAAATTATTATTTACCCTTCTCTTTGAAAGAAGGCAGATATCCCAGTAACAAAGGATAGTAAGTAAAAATTACTATGAATTACCTGTTACTTAACATTTTCTAAAACATCATCAATATTCTTTTAATTTAATAGCTCTCTACTGGTTTAGTGAATATATTCCTCACTGTTTAAATACCCAGTTCTAGTGTAAAAATGTTTAAAGAGCCTCAACAGATTTACTTCCAACATCAGTTCTCTACCATTCTCTATTAAATTTAATGGTTAAATTCCTCCAATGCAGTGTTTTTAAAGAAGTTAGCCACAATGGTTGGAAAATAAGTATCATATATAGTATTGCATATATTTTGGAAAGATGTCAATCTAAAATAAATGTAAAGTTCTGACCCTTGAAAATATAATGTCCTCAGAAAATTTACTTGCCCAAATAGCTCATTTCCTGACAATGATGAATCACTGAGATTATACTATTTATAGAAATGATTTAGGGGTGCCTGAGTGGCTCAATCAGTTGGGCATCCAGCTTTTGATTTCAGCTCATGCTCACAGGGTCATGGCATTGAGCACCATGTTGGGTTCTGGGCTGGGCATGGAGCCTGTTTGAGACTCTCTCTTCCTCTCCCTCTGCCCCTCACCTTGCACTCATGCTCTATCTCTCTCTCTTTAAAAAAATAATAATTACAATAATTAAAATTAAAATTTTTTAAAAAAGAAATGATTTAGCTGGATATATACAAATGATAAAGTTCACCTCATTTTGTGTGAGAACAAGTACCTTTCTGGTAAAGGAAAAGGGATATTAAAGGAATATCCAACAAAAACTCTTCGAAGCTTAGATATGTTGTATAAGTCACATCCATCGGGAGTCTGATAAACATCAAGAGGAAAAGATCAAATTCACTGTTATAGTAACAATCACGGAATTTGGCATTTTTACTGTATGAAAGAGGCATCAAATATATCCTCTGAGTACACTAGACTCAAAGAAAAAGAAAATTAAGAGAGCTAAATGTTAAGTCCTACGTTCAGAAAGTTCAGGGAAAATACCGTTATGATCAAATAGGCGTGGATTCTGACTGGGAAAATAAACTCAGAGTGAAGAAACCCTGAAAAGTAAAATTTATTTCACTGCCCAACAGTAATGATTGATCCTGAAAAAGAAGGAAAGATGTTTCAATCAATAAGCCTTTGATATGAAATCAAGGACCCATTTGTATTTGAACTAATAGTAGTTTTCTACAAATGATCAGATAAAGGAATACACTAAAAACAGTATATTTCCTAAATATCAGCAATATTCAGCTAAAAATATAACTCATAGTTGCTTCAGACTATATAAAATATCAAGGAGTAAATTAAGCACAAAGTATATAGGTCTATACGCAGAAAAATACAAAATGTTTTTGAACAAAGAAAATAAAGAAGCAGAGCAAGTTATGGAGATGATTTAATACTGCATAAATGTCACTTCTTTCTTAATCTACAAAGTCAGGATTTTTCCATTGAAAACTCCAATAGAGTTTTTTGACAAAACGAATCTAAAGTTCATCTGGAAGAATAATGTGCCCATCTAACCAAGAACATTTTTAGAAAGAAAACTGCATAGGAATTTGCCATGGCAGATATTAAATGTATTTTTGTAAAGCTACTGTTAAAGCCAAAAGAACTACATGAGTTCAATGGACCACAATCGCACACTATGACACAAGTTAATATCTGGCTGGCAACAAAAAGCTCCTGTAAACTTCGACTGCAGTTTCAAAAGAGTAAAGGGAACACTGACAAAAGTCGAGTTTAGCTAAAGGAAAAAATGCTATAAACTGGACTGCTTCGATGGTAGAAATTTGTCCTGGGGGTGGATTTCTGATGTTCCTTCCCGTTTGAAGACTCTATGAAAATGAAGTGGAATGGATGCAGATGACCATGACTCTAAGTCTTTTTAGAACATTTTTTATCAGAGCCCTTGTGTTTTATCAGGAGGCTTTAGGAGTACCTGTGGTGGGTAAGTAGGAGGAAAAACGGGTGCGTTCAAGTTCGCAGATCTGAGGGATCGCTTGGTAGCAGTATAATGATCAGTAGGAAGACCAACCTGATGATTATTATAATAGTCCAAGCAAGGGGGTTAATGAAGCAGAGTAGCAGTGGAGGTGGACAGGGTAAAAAAGGAATCAAGAATTATTTCGGAAGTAAAATTATCTTGGTGATCGGTGGCTTATCACATTATGTGTGAATGAGAGTCCAAGATCATTCACAGGTATTCAGCCCTAAGGTAATAAGGAATAAAGAAGGATGGCTTTCGAGAGGAAGATAGTTCAATTGCTAGGGCTTTATTTTTAGGGAAGAATCAGCATTTTTACATATTTTGTATATTTGAAACACTTATTTTACATATTGGGGTACCCTATAATTATATTTATAAAATGATTCTGTTGCTTTTAAAATAGATTGTGAACTTCTGGATTTGAATGAGAGTCTTTGGATAGTTATGCCATTCTCATTTTTAAAAGGGGAAAACTGAACTTATAAAGGTATGTGGTTTTTCATCCTTATACCGAATCAGTGTCAAATATGATCACTTTCCCTCTAAGTCTTGTGATCCCAGCATGTGCTCAGGTAACTAGACCACATGTGGTACAGAACATCATGAACACTGAATTGTTGACCTGGTAAGAATCTTGAAGTTCTCCTACTCCAACCCTTTGACTGAACAAGAATCTGAGTCCTGGACATTTCTGTCTCAGCTGGCACAGCGACTGGACTAACAGAACCCAGATTAGAATCCGACCGAGGAAATTCTCATGTAGCATATGGCCCACTGGCACATTCTGCCTCACCATTTCATGCAGTAGAATCAGGCAGTAGAATTGTTAAGGTTCACTGACACTCTGAAAATAAATTGCATTTTCCATTAACAAAATAGACTAAATGTATTATCCTATTCAATCCTCACACTCCATGAATTAAGAAGATTCCGGGGCGCCTGGGTGGCTCAGAAGGTTAAGCAACCAACTCTTGATTTCAGCTCAGGTCATGATCTCAGGGCCGGGAGGTGGAACCCCACCATGGCTCCACACTGGGGGTGGAGCCTGCTTAAGTTTCTCTCTCTCCCTCTCCCTTTGCCCCTCCCCCAGCTCATTTTCTCTCTCTCTCTCTCTCTCTCAAAAAAAAAAAAAAAGAAGAAAAGAAAAGAATAAGATTCCCGCAAGTTGGTGCAGCCACTTTGGAAAACAGTGTGGAGTTTCCTCAAAACATTAAAAATAGAGCTACCCTATGACCCAGCAATTGCACTCTTGGGTATTTACCCCAAAGACACAGATGTAATGAAAAGAAGGGCCATATGCACCCCAACGTTCATAGCAGCAATGTCCGCAATAACCAAACTGTGGAAAGAGCCAAGATGCCCTTCAACAGACGAATGGATAAAGGAAGATGTGGTCCATATATACGATGGAATATTACTCAGCCATCAGAAAGGATGAATACCCGACTTTTACATCAACATGGATGGGACTGGAGGAGATGATGCTAAGTGAAATAAGTCAAGCACAGAAAGTCAATTATCATGGTTTCACTTATTTGTGGAACATACGGAACAGCATGGAGGACATTAGGAGAAGGAAGGGAAAAATGAAGGGGAGGACATCGGAGGGGGAGGCGAGCCATGAGAGACTATGGACTCTGAGAAACAAACTGAGGGTTTTAGAGGGGAGGGGGTGTGGGTGATGGGTATTAAGGAGGACGTATATTGCATGGAGCACTGGGTGTTATACGAAAACAATGAATCATGGAACACTGCATCAAAAACTAATGATGTACTGTATGGGGACTAACATAACAAAATAAAATAAAATTTTTTTAAAAATTAAACTTTTTGTATTTACATCAAAAAAACAATAAGATTCCCACTGTACAGATGAGGAAACTAAAGCTTATGGGAAAAAGTAATTCGCCCAAAGTTACACAGTTAGTAAGTATTAAACTTGAACTCAGATCTCAGAACTACAAGCTCTTTTTCTCTAAGGCTCCCATTTACAAGAGACATGAAATTACTCTTGGAGGAATTAATGCTAATTTCATATAGGTCTGTGTAAGAGATGATGGAAAATAAACAAAATATACAAGCTTTGTATATCCTATTAAACTCAGGATCTTAAAAACTGCTTATCTAATACATTTACCTTGACATCAGAGATTACTTTTAATACTACCCTTGCCCTGATATATTTGACCTCTATTCATAGAAAATGAAAGGCAGCTGTAAGGATTGATTTTTAGATCTCTTTATTCAAAGTAAAGGATGAGCCAAAATCAAATTTCAGTATGTCTAATATTTATGCTTGCAAAGACAGTCTAGCAAGTGTCAACATTGGGTGTATATTAGCATTATGGAAGATCAGCAGGTATAGTGCGAAAAAGCCATCATCAATAAGAAAGTCCCATATAACTATAAACACAGCTTCAGAGTATTGTTTTAAAAATACACACAGCCCCTCATTTAGACTCATTTAGTTATTTTTTAACCATATTCATTAAGTTCATTTTTCTAAAGTGTACAAAACTAAGAATTTTTAAATAAAATTATAAACAATGATAAAATATATAAAATAAAATAATTTTAAAATGAAAAGATTCACTCAAAGAAACTGACTCAAATAGAGAGAACAAACTCATGGTTGCAGGAGGGGAGGTGGATGGGGGGATGGGTGAAAAAGGAAATAAATATTAACTTGAAAAAAAAGGAAGAAACTTAATAATTTTTCAATGCCAGATTCCAGAGAACTTTCTACTTATTCACAAATTAAAGTTATTGGCTAATGCAGTAGAGAGAAAAATGGATGAAAACCGAGAGTCCTGGGTCCCTGTTCCAGGCAACATGATAGAGTAATAAGAACAAAGGCATCACCAGCATCCTGTGTTCTAATCTGACTCTACCACTTACTAGCTAGGTGACAGTGGCCCTGTCACCAAATTTCATGCCACTTTCCTCATCTGTTAAATGAGGATAATTACAATGCACATACCTCATAGAGTTATCATCAGGATTAAACTGATGCTTATAAAGCACATAAAACCATGCTTGGCACAAAGGACATATTGGATAACTTTTTGTCAGTGAAACAAACTGTGAATTTGGACAAGATGCTTCACTTGTCTGGGACTTGATTACCTTCCCTATAATATGAAGCAATTGCACAACCTCTAAACTCCACTTTAAGGTTTGATGAGTCAAACGCTTAAAACTACAATACCTACTTTAAAATAGGTCGGCAAGGTTTGATTCCAGCATACGTGGATTTTGAGTCCCTCCTTTCGAAGACAGTTTGAACAGGAAACTGCATAATACCAGAAGAGAGGCAGCTATTGGGGAAAAAACAAACAAACAAACAACAACAACAACAAAAACAGGCTCCTTGGGAATTAGATCCCCGGAAACTGCTAGTGGGATCATGGTGCTTCCAAGTTTGAACTTTGGAGGCACTTGGACCTTGGCAAATCCCAGCTTCTCCCTTACCAGTGTGACCCTGATGGCGTCCTTAGCATCTCTGAGCCTCACAATCCCCATCTCGATATGGTTTAATAGCAGTCCCCCCTTCACAAGTAGTGGGTAATGAGACAGTGCACATAAAACAGGGGTCTGGCACCAAGTGAGAATGTAATAAGCAGTGTTCTGGGGGCGATGGGGCTAATGATGAGCACAATGTCCGTGAGGAATTTTAGGAATTTTATAACTAACTCTCCTATCAGTTCACACAATTATTATGAACTACAAATATTATATTAAATGTACGGTGTGAGACTCAGCTCAACTTCACTCCTTCTTTTAGTGGTCAGGTGTACTGTATTTAATTTATAAAAAAAATGTGAAAGAAAAAATAATTTTCCATCAAATTTATCTCTTTCATTTAAAAATGTTTTATTGAGGACACCTGGGTGGCTCAGTCATTTAAGCATCTGATTTCAGCTCAGTTCATGATCCCAGTCCTGGGATCGAGCCCCAGGTCGGGCTCCCTGCTCAGGGGGGGCCTGCTTCTCCCTGACACTCTGCCTTCTTGTGTGCTCTCACTCTCTCTCTCTGTCAAATAAATAAAAGCTTTAAAAAAATGTTTTATTGAAATACCCACAACTTTAAAGTTTTCACATGGAATTTTTTTAAATAACTAATAAAGCATTAGATGATGTAGTTTTGAGTTTGAGGGAAGCAGTGTATTATTAATAACTCAGGGACGGACAGCCATGGAGTTGCTCCACAATGGAAACCTAGTTCAAGTCACCCTGTCCTTCAGATGTAAAGATGTTTCTATGGGTGTCATTACCTGTGTGATTGGTGCAGCCTAAGTAAACAGAATTACTAACAATTTTGCAGGCTGAATAGATTTCAGTAGACCAAATTAAATTTTAAACTCTTTTCAAGGCTACTCATATATATATCAAAGGTGTAGAATTTCTTTGGAGGAAAAAAAAAGATGCTAAGCATGAATTTTATCTGTTTCTTTTTAAACCTTATAAAATTTCTCATGTTTTCTATTTGTAGTTTACTGCATTACTGTTTCGGTAAAATGGTGAAAGTTATTGAAAAACTAACTAATGTACAAAAGAGGATAAAAATCATCCAAAACCCTGCTACTCAGAAATAATCTCTGTTAATACTTCAGAAAATATGTTAGACCTCTCTCCAAACCTATATACACATATGAATTATGTACATATGGTGTTATATTAATTACATCATGCCAAATGGCATTCCTTAATGTGTTTTTATGTCAACAATATGCTGTGGTCATCCTTTTTATCTCTGTAAATGTGGATCTATATCATCATTTTCATTGCCATATTGTATTCACTAACACATATTAGCAAATTTTACCTTGTCCATCAGTGTGAACACTTACACCATTCGCATGTAATCATTTTACAGAACATGGGTATCTTCTCCCTCTGGCAATCCTTCTAGCCAATGAAAAAACATTTTTTAAGAAATACAAAAATTTCTAAAAAAAAGATGCCCATTTGTAAGCAATTTAAGCATTTAACATGTTGTACATTAATACATATTTAAAATGTTTTTATTTCCAAAAACATAGATAAGGAAATATGTAGGTCCTATAATAAAAAAAAACTATAAACTCTACTAAAGGACAAAAGACAACATTTGAATAAATAGACAGATAAACCTTGCCTTAGATATAAAGATTTAATGTTGTAATAAAGGTAGTTCTCCCTAAATGAATTCGTATATTTAGTGCAATCCCATTTAAGATCCTAGCGGATTTTTTTAATGTTTCTAAATGTTTTCTAATTAATAAGTATGCAAGAATATTAAGAAAAATCAGGAGAATTCTAGAAAAAACTAGGAAGACACTGGGGGGAGAAGAACAAGAAGGAGGAGGAGGAGAAGGAAGGTGCATTGAAAGATATTGGACTGGGGCGCCTGGGTGGCTCAGGAGTTAAGCGTCTGCCTTTGGCTCAGGTCATGATCCCAGCGTCCTGGGATCGAGCCCCACATCGGGCTCCCTGCTCCGCGGGGAGCCTGCTTCTTCTCTCCCTCTCCCCCTGCTTGTGTTCCCTCTCTGTCAAATAAATAAATAAAATCTTAAAAAAAAAAAAAGAAAGATATTGGACTGTATTATATAGCTATCTAAATTAAAACAACATGGCGCTAGCAGAGAAGTACATGATGAGATCAATGAAACAGAATGCATATTCCAGGAAGTACATAAGTGATTTCTCATATGATAAGGTATCATTTTAAATGAAATCTGAACTATTCAATAAATAGCACTAGGACAAATTGTCATTGTTTGTAAAAAATACATATATATTAAAGCTCGATTATGACCCCAGTCCTTACACTATAACAAATTCCAGATGAATCGAATATTTGAATTTCTAGAAGAAACCTATTAAATTTTTAGAAAAAAAAACTATGATGAGCTGTAATACAATTTTAAAATAGAAGAAGTCTTTTAAACATGTCACGACAAATGGAAATCATAAGTGCAATCAAAGTATCTGTTTGACCATGTAAAATTTACATTTTCTGTAGGATTTTTTTTAACGTGCATAATGTTGAAAGTCAAACCACAAACTGGTATCATTTTTATAGCATTTTTTTTTCATTTGAAAGAAGGGCTTTTAACTTACTACCATTGCCTAAAATGTTATTTAACAGTACCTCAGCTATCTCAATACAGGATGGATCCTTGACCCCATGATAACTGCATACCTGATATTTTTTGAAAACTGCTCTATTTTCTCAGTTCTTGCAAATAAGCACCCACCTATAGCCTATAGATGATGAATTCTGTATTAACAAGTATATAGCAATGTAAACCTACTGAATCACAAGATATCCAGGTATAGTCTTATTTCATCATGCCAGTAAACCACACATTTATTCCTGACATCTTAAAAAGTCTCTGAAGTCTCTGAAGAAGTACTGGAAAAGGATTTCCTGTCTGAGATAAGCTTCCTTAGAGTACAAGGGTCCCTGTGGCAGTTATCACTAACTGATGTATAATTTCAACACAAAACATGTCGTGAATTGCCTCTATTATAATGTAGGATGCACAATAGAATTGTCATATTTTAGCTTAAAATAATTGCTTTGTATATTTGTCCTCCTCTTGATGCCAGAAAGACAGTATGGTAAGAACTTAGAAGAATATCTATTCTCTATATTTTGAGGTTTAGATGAATTATCATTTAAAACAGTCTGAGCGCCCTATTTAAGCGTTCAATAAATGTGAGTTGTTATCATTATTATAATATCACTATTATGTCTCTTATTTCATCCAAATAAGGCAGGAAGACTTTAGAGGCAGAAGACTATTGCCTATGTGTCCCAGTAAATAAGCAGTACATATGTATCTATCTGATACTGGAACCCAAGTGAGGAAACACATAATGGTTTTGAGCTCTAGGTTGCAGGAGATGATTAATGGTGTCCCCCTAGAAATGCCATGGCTACTATCCAGGGGGAATCAGGAGTGGAAGCAGGGAGGGAGTGGTCCACTGGTCTCCATACCAAAGTGTATTAAAATGTTTTTTCTCACACCAAGTGCATTGCTAGGCATGAAAGAGGGAGAACACAAGACAGAGAACAGAGACACTCAAGTTGAGGAGACAGCACGGCAGCAGCACCGAGACAGCCCAGGAGCAAATGGGTCTGGCAGCTAAGACTTTTAGAGCAACTGGGAAAAAGTCCAATTTTAAAGGGAACTTCCTGCAAATGGAGCAGGAATTGGTGAGCTGGGGTGGCTGTAATGAAGCAGGAGCCACGCTGGGCTCCACGAAGGGACTCCAGGCTGGAACAGAGCAGAGACTCATCCCCTTGCCATGCCGGATAAGAGTGAAGGGTCCTATCTGTTCTTTATAGTAGAGGGACTAGAAATTGATGTCAGCACCCACTGTATTTCCTTTAGTGTCTGTTGTATATTCAGTAAAAACACATGTGTTATGCTTCAGAACGCGGTTTCGGCTGGTCTCAACAAATCCTATGATCTTTTTTAAAATTTCCTGAATTAAAAGATAAATAAAGACCTAAATTCTGGTGACCTAAATGGAAAAAAGCAAGAATAAGGACATATTCCCAAACTTACTGCAACCTGCATATCCCTACACATCGGATAAGGATCCCTTTAGGGCATAAGACACCTAAAAATTTCTCATGTTTTGGGTCATACATTTGCTTCCAACTTGTCTTCTATACCATAGGAAAGGGAAGTTTCCAGCCACAGAATTTCATCAGTACCTAATTAAGAGCATCAACACGATAAGTGATGCATGTTCTGGCCCCAGTGTTTGTACCTGGATATGGGTAAACAGTTTCTAGCGAGTCTTGGCTCCCTGACAGCTCTCAGCTGTCATTGGCATTACAGAGCCCAGGGAAGGTGCTGACACTCCTTGGCAAGTGTACATTAGTAAACATTCAAAGCAGTTGGGGAAATCCAATCGTACCAACTAAACTACCAAAGGAAAAATATGGAGTCTGGATATGGCAACACACTTGCATAAATATGCTTCATGTTGAGCCAGAGTTATTATTCCAGTGGTTTGAAAGAGTACATCAACTCCTTCCACACTTACCTGAGGTTCCAGCTATTCCAAGGGTATCTTCAGGAATATCGCTCACCCAGGGGAAGTCGGTACAAGTGCCAAGAGCCAAATACGCATTTGATGCAAGAAAAATCTTTAATAAACCACAATTACCAAATTGACTTGCCTCTGTGGAGCAACCTGCCTTATTCCAAGCCACTAAGGGAGTAATATCACTGTATATCCAGAAATATCTGGGATTATTCATCTTTTTTGCCAGTAGGCAACTCTTTTGAAAAGGAAAACTGGGTGAGTGAGCTTCTTGTACCTTGTTACTCACTCATCAATTATATGACCTTAGACTCGCCATTGAACCCTTCTGGTCCTGCATTTTGTTACCTATAAAATGAGGGGATTGGCCCAAGTGCCTTCTATGAGCTCTTCAGTTCTAAAATGGTATGATTTGGTGCTGCGTATTTATATAGCATATTCCTTCTGCAGATTTCAAAATCTCTCAAGAGACTCTCATTAGTATTCTCAATATTGCTGTGAGGCAGGCAGGTGGCAAGGTTTATTATCCCCATTTTTTAAAAAAAGGAGACAATGAGACACTTGGCTGACACAGCACTCTTGACCAAGTAAAGACAAGAAGTTAGGTGTCCTGATACTAATCAAGAACTCTGTTAAACCACTTTGCTACTAAACTAAATGGAAGGTCTCTAATGAATAAAATATTCTGTGCTCATGGCGGCGGCGGGGGTGGGGAATGTAGTTTGATCATCTTGCAGAGATGTAATGGTTTAAAACAATGATTTCCAAATTGTGGCCCATATCATATTCCAGGTGGTTTCTCTAAGTTCTTAACATATCCCCATGCATAGTTTCTCTTTTCTGGTATGAATATCAAAATATGAACCTGCTAAAGTAAGAGAGTACTATAGAATGTGCATAGAAAAAGTAAGAAGATAGTCTGGGGTAGAAATAATTAAATTTGCAATGGAAAATTTTCAGAGAATAAACTGTATAATCTATATTAATATATAGAAATTATAGCTAACATTTGATTATATGTATCAGTGAAATGAGATTATCATCCGAGAAAAAGTTGAAATAGCTTTCAATAACATATGCACTTATCAAGAACTATAAAGGGCCGAAGGTTTTACCCCATTTGCAAGCTAACAAGTCAGCCCCCCATAGTGTCATGGGGACTGGCCAAAGACACGATACTCCTAGCTCAGAGAGAGAGGATGTTATTACTACCAGCAACAGCGGCAGCCAGATAATACCATTACTTTTGCTTTGGTTTCCCCAGCCCCAGTTCCCACAGGGTGACGCACAGAGGGCCAGGTGATGTGTGCGTGCACAGTAGGTGGCGGAGAAGAGAGAAACCCTGAGCTTAGGAATCCTGAATGGTTTGTTGTAATGGATAGCAAGCACATCTGCTCTTTTCTCCCAAGGGAAAAAAACCTAGCTCTAGCTTCCAGGGCTGTTCACTGTGTACACATGCCTGGAAAGACAGTCCAGAGCGAAAACAGTCAGTACCTCTGCCTGCAACAAGTGCAGAAATACAGAGACCCAGAGAGAAGATCTCCCGACTCCATGTTCTGATTTCAACTCTCTGTGTATCTGATGTTCTGAGAATTCTTAAGCACTCAAAGCAAATAATATAACAATATTGATGAAGAATGGGGAAATCTCCCCAGCCTGAACTCCTACTGGATGTCTCTTAGTTTTTGTCTCCGTCCTTGTAGTGCAACAAGTACAAAGCAGAAACATAATGTATTTGGTTCACACTTCCCTGCCTCACCTTCACTCACTTCCTTCCACTTCTTAAAGTGGGTTCATGGCTTCCCAGCAAGTGAGAAAATGCAGGTAAACTCGTTGGAAATGTGTAAAATCCCACATGAACATAAAGGTGGGATTCCAAAGTCCTTGTCTCATTTCCAAAATTTGTCTTATATGCAAAATCTGTAATTCCCTTTTTTTATTTCACAGTCACTTGAAACTCGCTTTGTTTCTCTTTAGCTCTGAGCCTCAAGTCCTAGTTAAAAATCTACTGTAGCCACGTGTTTGGAAAACAGAGAAATTCACTGGGAGCCCAGAGAATTTCTAGGCAGCACCTAAGAAGCCACATATGCCGGGCGTAAGGGGGTATATGCTGGTCAGATGGGAGTCACCTAATCCTGGAGGTGTTGGCCCCTGACTTAGGGGCCCTTGCCTTGGTTATTAGACCTCTCTGCGTCTCAGCTTTCCATCTATAAGAAGAGGGTGATAACACCTACCTCGGAAGATTTGGGGCCTGGCCCATGGACGTTTGATCAAGGTTTGCTGATGAACCAACTTTCCTAGCAAATGTGGACACCATCTCCCTGAGTTGCCAATGTTAACTGCATTATTGCTAAAATACTGACATTAAGGGAAATATGTAGATAATGAATAGCACATTTTTTCAGAGCCTATATATGATTTCTAGTTTGTTTATATAAACTGGTTAGCAGGAGGGTGAAGACATGTTAATTTATTCACACATTAAAAAAGAAAACTATTTCAGAATAATTTGATGTATTAGATCTCATTGATTAGTAAATGAGCATTTTCTGCTCTGCTCAAGATTTAACATCAAACTGCTAATTTTCCTTCTCAAAAATTATGCAATTCTGATTGGTGAGTTATGACCTTCCCCTCTGTACACCAGAAAGTTTGGTTTCGTGTAAATATAAGTTGTTATTTTAAGTGGAAATGTGAAGGTCTTAAAAATGACACAATAAAGACTTTTCATTCCATACAAACCAATATAGAACAAGAAGAGGTAAATAAATGGCAATGACATTTTAAACATGACATTTTGGAATATTTAAAGGGACCACAAGAACAATAAGTGCATCTTGTGTGCAACTGTCTTTGAAGTTCTAATCTCGGTTCATGCCACTAAATCATCAAGGAAGGTTATTTTTAACTTGTTATGTAAAGGCTTTGGGAAAAAAAAATCAAGGAGATCTCTGAGTACAAAACGTCAAACAGAAAGAGGTTTTTGTACATTCTTAGTGTACTAAGGTGATATATGTATGGATCAGAGAGAATTAATTTATCCCAAAATTTTCCAAAATAGCATAAAAAGATTTACAGAATGGGAATGATGTATTTTCCTAAACATCTTCTTTGAGATACTTTGTAAGTGGAATATTTGTGTGTGGCTAAACCACAGTACAGATTTAACCAATTAACAAAATATCACCCCTGGAAACTAGATGTGAATCTGATTACAAGGTCCCTCTGGGGAGAAGACCAGCATCCGTCTAGTTCCAGAGAAGAACTGTAGCCCCAAGGAAGGAGTCTTCCATCCCAGTGAAAGCCCAGCGCACTCACTCCTTGGGAAAACAGTCTTGATCCTCTTTCCACGCCCTTCTCTCCTTAGTTTCCTCCTCTTTCTTCCTGTCCCCTCTCTCAGGCACACAGGCAGACCCCCAGGATCTCATCTTTCTTAATCCAATCCATCTCTTCATCAAAAATTAAAATTTCATGGTATCTTCCCCCCACCTAAAATAAATGACAATATGTATCATATGTAATGTTTTCTCGAGTACTGACTTTTGTCAGCTCATGGGGTAACATCTTGATGGTAAGCACTCCCTTACTTTGGGCCAGCATGAGAACCCTGCATCCATTCTCTTCCCTCCAAGAGAGTGAACTTACTCTTTCAGTACACTGTCCACCTTCCTTTAATCATGTCCTGAAATTTTTATTCTGAAAACGGGAAACATAAAGGTGTCATCTCTGCAGTTGGGGAGAACACGGGAAGGTCCAAATTTCTCTCACATTTTAATGTGTGTGAGCCATGATCTACTTGTTAAAATTCTTGGATTGCTAATAAAAGTCATAATATACCAAATGGTGGTAATTTGGATGAAACAAGCATATCAATCATTGAAGAATGGGCTCATGGCTCTTTATCTGGGCAGAATCATTAAGTAGAATTTATGATATATAATGTATACTATTAAGCAGCTTCCATTAAACTTGCCTGCCAAACTCGTTCTATCTAGAGGGACGTTTCTGAAAGCAAGATGTGTGCAAGAGCGCCACCTATAGGAAAACTTCCACATTTATTTTGCAACACTAAAAAGCCGGAAAATTACTAGGTTTTGCAGGAGAAAACTTAAAGAAAATATGGAGGAAATGAGATGTTTCGTTTATAAGTCCAAACCACCTCAAAAATTAAGTTGTGTAGAACTTATTCTAATAAAAATACAAGTATTTTAAGGCATCACTTTTTCTCTTAAAAGAAAAAGTGCTCTGATTTTGCAGATATTTTAAACCACACAAATAGCTTTTCTTGTAAATTAAATAATAATTTAAGCAATAATTTAAACAAAACCATTACATTTTTTGCTCTTCTTTAAACATTCTTCTAATTTGCTTTCCTGTTAACTGTACTTTTGGCAATTTGCCTTTCCAAAGCCTGAAAACAATAGCCGTTCAAAGTACAAAAAAGTAAACTTCTTTGTGATGTTTCATTTTTCAGAAAACACGTTGTCCACATACCTTCCTTCAGCATAAATCGGAGATAAATGAAGAATGCAAAGGAAATTGGGGCTGGTACCGCTGCTGTGAAATGTCCTTTAGGAGTTGATATCCACAGAAATTTAGTCTTAAATACTTGTTACTTTGACCTAGAAGCTAATTATGAGGGAGTTGAGCCAAAAAGTGAGATGAATAAAAAGAAATTTCATTGGTATTATAGAGATAGTTGCCAGAAACAGCTTACAAATCATGAATCTATGCAGAGATGAAAAGTTGAGTCTAAGTTATTATTCGACTGGGTCTTTAAATCAATGAAGAGTAAAAAATGATTACAGTGGACCTTTAATTTTCAACTATTAAAAAGTCAACATGGTGGCTTGTTCAACAGTTTTTTACTGCAGGCTTTTAAGAGAGCCTTTTGCTTTTTCATTTGCAAAAAGAGTAGGGGTTTGGTTTAAAAACAAAACAAACAAAACAAAACATAAGTTACAATCAGTCCCTGCTACAGACCACAGAGGAAGCTGCTCAGCTCTCTGACCAAGTGTGGTTTAACAGGAAGCAAACCAGAAGACTACGATGCCCTGGAGGGACCCCCTCATTATCTCACAGAGATTGGGCCCTTCGCTTTTCGTGGGCCCATCGTTCATTTCGGTGAGGCCGGATTTTAAGTAGATTCAGTGCGCTCGCTCATCAAGCCAGGTGCCAGAGAGAAAGCACTACAGACTGATGTCCTCTGTTTGCAGAGCCCGAGTGGTGGGGCCAGCAGCCACTTTCCCACCGTGCACCTCGCTGGTGCTTCATCTCTGCCCTGGGAGGCCCACTGCTCAGGATGAGAGGATAATTCACTCGCTATAGCCCATTCAATCTTCAGCCTCTCAGCTGACGCTGCCAACAGAAGTGCCAATTAATGCCAATTACAATGGTGACTTTTCTGATATGGGCACCTACTCCTATAGACCATCAAACAGCCATCATATATTAATGACTGTCAGTCATTACCAATATGGGCGAAGTTTGAACTAGTGACCTAGAGGAGAACTGCCCTTTATCCTACTTCCAACTCCCTGAACCGTCCAATTCCCCTCCCCCTTTCTTGGCCAATGTGCTTAATTATAGTTTTGTACCTGAATAATGAATGTGCTCCATTTTGACAGTGACAATTGCTGAAGCCTTGACAGCAGAAGTGCCGCTCCTGCCTGCCACTTAGCGGTCCCTGTCACAGCCCTCAGGCCGCCGGGGTCAGCGCAAACCTTCAGGGGGCACTACTGTTGCCTTTGTCATTCAACCGGGTGTATTTTTTTTATTTGTCTTTATGACTCCTCAGAAGTAAGGAGAGCATTCTTATGCAGATAAATGTGTCACGGACCTCTATGCAGATGCTGCCATGAAGCCTTTCTTATCTGCTCATTATTTCATCTAGCCTTATGAGACACAAACTCCCCATACAATTAATATGCTGCAGATTCATCTGGAAATGCACTTCTTCTCGGTCTGGGAAAGGGAACGCGAGTTCAACACAACAAACACTCTCAGTGAGAGAAAAGTGTCAAGTTCCTTTTGTGAAACACACATCGTAACCCTTCTTTTCTTGAGTATCATTTGAAAACACAATTTGGGGTTAAATCCCAGCTGGGGGTGCAAACTGCCGAATGGCCAGTCGCTGTCTGCCGTCTGCCTGTGGAGTTATGTTTTCAGAGACCCAGAGACTCACCCCACTTAGCTCTCAGAATGCACATCAGCCTGCAGCAGTCAAGAATAGTTCTTTCAAGTTTGAATTATTCCTGGGTTTTGGGGAAAAAAACTTTTCGAGGAAGACATTGTGACTAAGCCCTTCATTCTGCCTTCCCAGGAGCTCGAATGCAGACCCAGCCGTTGCTCCACATTCCTCACGCATCAGAAGGACAAAAGAACAACCAAACGGTAGAATGTATCACACTTCCAACTCGACTCTTTCTCTGGAAGTGGCACCAAAAGACAATTTGTGAAAAAAGAGCCTGGAATTTCACTTCACTCCTCTACATCCATGATATGCTTCCCCCAAAATGGTGATGCCTTTCAAAAGGCTTCATTCCAACACATCAAATTTAGAGATCAAGGTTCAATAATCTATCCTAGGCACCTCCTGAGGTGGTGGCAAAATTAAGGTTAAAACTCAAACCCAAGGTTTTATTTCACTCTTTTTTGAGGCCATTTATGCTTTCAATCCCTGCAACCTCCTCTGGGTGCTACCCATACACGATTCCACGCAATGGCACCCTGAACAGGAAATACGATTAGCACCATTTTGTGGACAAAGAAAGGGAAGCTCTGGGAAGATAAAGCAAACTGCTTAAGACTACACAGTGTCTAAGTGGCAGAACCAGGACTGGAACCCAAACATCGCTGGTTCCAAAGAGCATAACCAGTCAACTCTATCATATGACCTTAGCCCTATGGAGATTTATTCAAGAAATAGGTCAGGGTTCCTAAGGCCAATTCAATTTGCTGTACAAGATCCTCAGGCAGTCTATGAATCTTTGAGATTTCAAGTCACTTTAAGTTACCATAGAGTAAACCTCGACAGTCAGCATCCCATTCTCAATAAAGGTGGCAGAAAACACCGTGGTTTCCATTCTTGCTCAGTGATGCTGATGCCATAAAAAGAGATTGGGAGATAAGATGCAGGAAGTGCTTTTTCTTTACACTCCAAGAATGTGAATCCCAAAGGGCACCATCTAATAAGACTTTAAATTTAAAAAAAACAACAATTTTATTACTATCACTAGTGACCATTCACTGAAGTCTGCTGCGAGCTTTCAGTACATTATATACTATGTAATCCTCACCATGGGTGTTATTATCCCATTTATTGCATGAATAAAGTGAAGCTCAACAAAGTTCAGCTAATTGCCCAAATGCACCAAGCTTGAGCTACCATCTGTACCCAGGACTCTCAAACTCCAAAGCCAGAAGTTCTTTCTCACAGCTGTTCCTCATTAAGATCTTTGGTCTCATGGTTTCCAGCATTGATTTGCTGGGGGGAAGGGGAAGAGGGTCCTGGGAGGGTATTTCTAAATAGACTAGTCTAAATAGACTAAAACTATTCTTGCCTCCAGGGGATAACAGGTGGAAGAATGTGTGGACAAATATTTCTGAAAGTATCAAAAATATCTTGAGATGACCCTTTATCTTGGTAGGGTATTTTAAATGGCAAAGACATTTCCAAATTTGAGAGAAGACTGGAAAAAATTAGATCAGTGTACACAGCAGACAGACTGTAGAAGTCTAAAAAATAAATAAATAAAAGCTATCTTCTTCTATCTTCGCCCTGCTTTTCAAATAGTAACTACAACAGTTTTGCCTATAATACAGAAGAAACTCTCAAAGACACAGTGGTCACTGGCTTTTGAAAAATACATATGGCGCTCTCCCTCCTACCATGGTAGACAGGCTCAGACACAGAATTTTCTTTACATGAAACATTAGAAATAAACCTGGAGATGCATTTCTCCTTAGGACTAAATTCTAACCCCTGATGTCACGGATCTTGAGAGGGCAGAGAACCGTGGCAGTATGAGACCATTCTGGACCAAACACAAGGAAATGAGCCTGGATGATAAGCAATTTTAAGGTCACAATGAGAAAACATCTAGGATCCAGGGATAATAAATATTACAGGGGCTGAAATGCAAAGTCATGAAACATTAAAGGAAATAATAAAATGTTTGTGACTTCAGGAAATCTGACTTTGAGGAAATGTGTCCTACCCTGAGGAATTCACTAATAGAAAATCCACAATTGGAAAGTAGGCACGATTTGTTGGGACAGCTGAAAAGAAATAGCTTCTGATTCTGGGGAAGACTTACATGGGACGCAACGGCCCGAATTTCTGACAAGTGTTCTGCAGAAACAACTGAGTCTCTCTTTAAGAGGGACAAACGTTTCAATGTTCTACTGTTGCATCCAGACAGAAAAAATACATATAGGAAACAAGGAGAAACATGAGGACAGGATTTTTTTTTTTTTAAAGAACGTAATGAGAAGATGAGAACAGCAAGAAGGAGGAAAAGAGGAAATAAGGTACTGAACGAACCAGCTTAAATTTAGGACAAGATTTAAAGGTACAGATCACATTGTGTGTGAATGGCCCTATGTTCTCTGCGTGGGAACTACAATTCTTCATCTTTTAATGCCTTGAAGCTCTTCCCATGCTTCCACATCTGAGCTGCCAGCATTTTTCTTCCTTACCTGCTTTTTTTTTCTAGAATTAACTATAATTTCCTTTCTCTGACTACATTTGGAATGTCACTATTTCAACTCTCAAACAGTTTGTATGCAAGATGTTGTTTTATGTAAAGAAGAGAAAAGACTGACGAACTGAAACCAAACAGGGAAGAATTATAAATATTTTGCTTCACTATTGCAGCTTTATCCATATGCCTCAAATAAAACATTTCCAATCAAGCCCTACTTCTGCAGAAAGCCTACCCACAAAGTAGGTCTTTATTAGTATATAACGTGTAAATTGTAATCAGCGCTTTTTTAAAGAAGCAATTGAAATATGATGTTTATGGAAAAGAACTAGAATCTTTTTCTTTTTCTTTCTTTCTTTCTTTTTTTTTTTTTTTTTTGCAAATGAAACCTGAAACTGCACAAGCTATTGACAGACTGATGGCTGGGTCGGTTGCCAGAAGCTGGTTAGGGAAGTCAGTATGAAGGTCACTAATTTCATTCTGTTTTATTTCAACAAGACCTTGAAACAAAGAACACAGTCTTTAATAGATGGTGAGGAGGGATGGGTGATAAAACTAGTGCTTTTCTATCAGTTCTGTGTAATTTTTAAGAATAAGGAGATAGTATTTTACCAGCATATATGTTCTAAATTTTATCATAAAATGACTGAGAATGGTGTTAAGGAGATAATATTTGTAGCAGTGGCTAATTTCAATTTTTCCAATATTGCCTGCATTTCCCTTCTTATATCCCCAAATTATTATAATTTGAAGTAAATCAGCTAACACTTTTTTTAAGTGCATGTCTGGGTTGTATGGAGAGTATTCTTTGGGATATTTCTGGACTTCTTCCATTTATTTTAATAGTCTCTATGCAGAACTTGAATACTGACCTTTGTGAACTTCATTTTTCTCATTAATGAACAATGGAAGCAAGAGAAAGCCATGGTCCTACAATGGTCACTCATAAATTATTCTAATAAATTTAACTTGCTTAGAGAAGAGAAAGGGTATCATACTTGATGTAACAGCAAAAAGTATTTGTTTTGCTTTTGTCTACTATTAAAGTAAGTAACTCCAAGTAAACTCATACATGGCCTGAGCTGTGTGATAGGCATGAAATTATTATGCACTGGAGAATTATAGTTTAAAGAGGTTTCCTTAAATCTAAATACAAAACTTAAGATAGTATAGTTCCAAAAGAATTTTTAACATATTTTGAAATACATATTATGCTGCATATATGCACACACACACACACACACACAGACTGAAGGGATAAATCTAGTGAATAGCACAAAAGGAAATTAAGTGAAAAAAATTAGTTTTAAAAAGGCAAATGAGATCCCAAAACATTCTACCAAACAGACTCAAATACAACAGATAAATCAGAAATGAGTCATCAATATCAAACAGGCCCCCAAAGCCCTGTGATTTTCAAGTTCACATTGGTTTTCTTTTTTGTTTATTTGTTTGTTTTACATCAAAGTGGATGGAACTGGAGGATATTATGCTAAATGAAATAAGTCACATTGGTTTTCCGTTACTTGAGTGAGCACCAGACCTGGGCAGTGTCAGGATCCTACCTCACCCATGGCACGAGAGCTAAGCCCAACTTTTCAGACATAGTATGACCAAGTCAGGCTCTAGGATTATGGTCCACTCTGTTTATCTGCCCCAGGATAGAAAAAAACATATTCGTTTCCTTTTGGGGGGGCTACAGAAACTCTTCTCCATTAAACAAATCCTTCCAGAACTGCCAGTCAGAAGACATATTACCCAGTGTTATGGACTGAATGTTCATGTCCCCTCAAAATTCCTATGTTGAAATGCCAATCCCCAATATGATGGTATTTGGAGGTAATTGGGTCATGAGAGTGGTGCCTCATTATGGGATTAGTGCCTTTATAAGAAGAAACAGAGCTCTCTCTCTCTCTCTCTCTCTCTCTGCCACGTGAGGACGAAGCAAGAAGATTGTTGTCTACCAGCCGGGAAGAGAACCCTCACCAGAAGTTGATGGCGCAGGCACCCTTATCTCAAATTTCTAGCCTTCAGATCTATGAGAAATGAATGTTACTGTTTAAGCCAACAAGTCTATGGGATTTGGGTTGTAGCAGCTTGAGCTAAGACACTTGGTTTGACACACCTGCACTGGGCACATTTCCCACACGTCTACAGTATCCTCCTCTGCCAATGCTTTTGCAAACACTGGCTGAAACTCCCCTCCTCACAGCTGCCGGACCTGTAGGGCTTCTGGTGTTCATGGGGCTGAAGGCTGAGAATCAGGGTTTGCCCGTCTCCTCTCTAGGCTCAAATTTGGGCTTGCTCAAGTTGTCTCAACTCCACACGGTAGTATCTCACAGTGATTCCTCTGAAACAACACTACCTTCCTGCCTTGCAGTTAGCAGACCTGGAAGGTTCCTGGCATAACCCTTGCCACATCACAGGGGAGTGGAGACACCTCTATAGTGTTTGCCTTTTGTGCTGACTCCAGTGAAATTGTACACTTTCTCAGCTCCCTCTTTGTCTCGTCTTATTCTGATCCACCTCAAGAAGGCAGAATCCTCAGTAGCCCCGCCTTCTTTGTGCCCAGCCAAGGGGGTTCACTGCCTCAAAGGCAGTGGCAGGAGAACAGCTCAGCAGGACCTGCATATACAAATTCACCCTCTGACTTCTTCTGGCTCTTAAATTCCTCAGATAATGATCTTTGCCAACCTATTTTCAATAAGGACAAGTCTTTCCTCATGTTATCTATGGAGTACCAGGCGCCTTTGGCTTTCTGTAACAGACCCCTAAACTTTCCTGGCTCCTAAAATATATTTTTGTATGATCTCCAGAGTGTCCAGCCACCAACCCCCCAATCACCTGAGACAAGAAGGCAGACACACACTGTACACTTCATAGATGTCATAGCTCCGGAGTACACCAGGTAATTTCTCTTCTTGTTTCCTTCCAGTGCTAACTGAAACCTAACATATGAATTTAGTTATCAGATAGCACATTTTTACATAGGGATTTTAATGAATTAATTATCCAAAATGTCCTTACTTCCCCCCTCCTTACAGTGGGGGAAATTTAAAGAATCCCAGTTCTAAACAGTTTATAATCTATTTGACAACTTATGTGTGCACGCACACGTGCGCACACACACTCACACACAGAGAACAGTAACAATGCCAATGACTGGAATCTATCACCAGTCTTGATAATCTCTTAAACATTTTATTTGTTGCATATCAACTTCACAAAAGAGTATCGCAGTGGAACTGCATCTTAATGCTTCATCTTCATATGAGGCATTAACTTACATATCTTGCTTTTCAGAATTTCTGATTAAATGTTTTAATTTAAATGGAAAATAATATTTAATGTAATATCCAGCCTAAAGTGTCCCTGAAGCTTCAATTGCAAACAATCATAATAAAGAATGTTCTTGTTTAATCTACAAAATAAGTACATTTGATTTTAATTACTTGGATAATGACTAAGCAAGTACATCAGGCACATCCCTTCCAAGAGATAATGAAAGACACAGAGGAGCAAACAATATTCCTGCGAACAGACCATCACATTCTGACTCTGAGGATGACTCCACTAATGAAAATCTGTCTTTGCAAATGACTCATCTTCTGAAGACTGCTCTGAAGATGTTGGAAATCAGAATGATGCATGTGAAAATGAAATTAATCAATATGAAGATGGGGAACAGCAGTCTATCACAGAAGGGCTATTTGATAATAATGAAATTGAGGAAACAGTCAGTGGTAAAGAAACAAATGAAAGCACAGGAAATGACAATGATAATAATGACTAAGTAACTAATTCTTAAAATCCAAGAAGAAGAGTTAGCAAACAAAGACAAATTATCATCCAGAAAATGACAGAGACACGAAACTACAATTACTTTTAAGTTTACTCCAATTTTCTAAAAATATGAAAACACTAAGATGGTAATAAATTTAAACGAAAGAAGGCTCTGAAATTTTCAGAATATCACATCCATAGTAAAGCTACAAGTTTTACTGCCCAGTTTGGCTAGAGCAATGAAGCATAAGAGCATAGCAGGGGAATATAAGACCAGAATGTTCTATCTGACTTCCAGGAGGCATTGGGAAATGTCAGTATGAATCTTCTTCAGTTGACCTTGCCTGTTTGTTAATCACATTGTTCCAAGTCCACAGACCAACCCTAGTCCATTTTGTCTGTCACAACAACATGACAGCTCTCAGTCTCTCTGTCGTCAGTTGCTCTAGGTTCATTCTTTAAAGTGCAGATTTTTTGTCTAAATTTCATGCTGTGTATCAACTCCATTTTCTTCATAAATGTTATTCCTTGTAATACCAATGGGGAATTCACATGGTCATGGAATGACACCCGAGCAATCTAAAGGGCGAATGTCTTCTGCTCCATTTTGAATACTGTCCATAAGATTCTCTGTACCCTAACTATTTTCTTTTCTCACTACCAAACTCCCCACTCCAAAAGAACCAAAGCTGAGTTTAGCTATTACTAGTAATAGCTAAATAATAAGCCATTATAATAATAAGCTATTATTTAACTTAGTCAAGTTCTCTAAATATTAGGTATATTTGCAAGCAGCTCATATTTGTTCATTTTTCCTGATTTCACATAAACCTTAGGTTTTTCCTTATCTATTTATTCTGTCTTTGTTTATTTGTTTTTATAAACTTGACACATTACATTTAGATATTATTTCTTCTTGTGTTGTAACTTGCCAGCAATGTTTCCCTCAAATCCCAGCATTTGATAAGCATCAAGGGTTTGAAAATTAAGGAAATAACTTTAAATACCTAATCTAAAATCTATATGCAAATCGCATATATGGCCCAGAAAAAAAGTTTTACTCTGTTTCTGTATAATTCAACAAATCATCAAAACAAAAAAGATACTGAGCTATATCAGAGGGACAAAATATTGCCTCATCTAAATCAAGATGCTTTCCTCGCATGTAGAGGACATTTGATACATGAAATTAATAAATAAATGAATGAATCAGTATGTTATTTGTCCACTGTTTACTGTGTCACAGAAAAGATAAGAGATGAGAAAATTTTAAAGATAAAATAGTAAACACTATCAAATGCTGTGAAGAGGACAGAAATTATGAAAACTAAGAAAAAGTCATTGGAAATGGAGGTCATTAGTGATTATTAGTGAAATTTGTCAAAGTAAAGATAGCTTATGATTTTGTTTTTGCTCCCCTAAATCTCAGAGGGAATTAAAGATCAATGGATCTGTTGACCTGCAGAATATTAGAAAAAATATCAAATCTAATCCTTTGTGTTATAAAGGAGAAAACAACAGCAGAGCAAAGCATACTCATGGAAAATTCTCAATTTTTAGATCATAGTAGATCCAATATAAGCATGAAGTAAATGAGAGCACGTCATGGACAGGTAGTCCTTGATAAACAGAATCCTGTGCATCTAGAGAGCTGATATCACAATGAAATAAAATTAACCAAGAATATTTCCAGTAAAACACGGTAGATTTAACACATAATGTCATTTTCAATTTCTTCCCAAACCACCACAAAAATGACAGTAAAAGAATTTTTTAAGGTATAAAAATACAAGGTCAAAGAGAATGGGAAAGGAGAAAAACTGGACAAAGGATGCCTACAAATTTGGAAATAATAGAAATTTAATTGAGACACTGAAATTTGATTATAAACCCATCATTTTGGCAAAAATTAATAGTAAGGGAAGGATATGAAGGAATGAGAATTCTCATATTCTGCTGTTGGAAGTGAAAAATAGTTCAACCACTTTGGAGAACAATATCAGCTAAAGTTGAAGGTATTCATGCAAAAAAAGAAAAAAACCCAGAAATAGATACATAGATAGATAGATAGATAGATAGATAGATAGATAGATAGATGATAGATAGATAGATATCTGGAAGAAATTCTCACATATGTGTACAAGGAGGCATGCATGAAAATGTCCATTGCCATTAGGGAGAGTATGTGTTGTAATGAGCACTGGGTATTATATAAGACTGATGAATCACAGACCTGTACCCCTGAAACAAATAATACATTATTTGTTAATTAATTGAATTTAAATTATAAATAAACACAAGAAAATAAAAAGAAAATGTCCATTGCACATGTGACACAGAAAAATAAAAATAAAAAAAGAAAAGAAAAGCTAAAAACACATGTGTCAAAAATTAGCAAGTAGAAAAGAAAATAAGAAAATATTGATATATAACAAAGTAGAAGTATGGAATAACTATTGTGGGTGGACCAACAAGTAAAAGTATATTTCTTAAAGTTATAAAAGTAACAAAGAACAAATAATATAACCAAGAGTAAAAATATAACTACTTTGAGAGAAATATGAGAAGAATTGGAAAGTAGAAGAGCTAAATATACATATGTCCTAGAGAAATTTAGTTGGTTATATTTCTAAATTATGCAACAAGGAATAGCAATTTATGCATATTATTTTTAGATACAGAAGTTATCACTAGAAGAAATTGTTGAAAAACTTGAAGTCAGTACCTTTTTGAAAAAAGGAATTAAGCTTGAAAGGAAGGAATAAGGTAGAGAACTATTGTACCATGCACAAATATTCCTTTAATTCAATTTTTTTTAAATATATTAGATGGGTCATTTAAAATAAGAACAGAAACATTACAGCTGGATTCAGGATTTAGATTATTTGTGAGGGGCGCCTGGGTGGCTCAGTCGTTAAGTGTCTGCCTTCGGCTCGGGTCATGATCCCGGGGTCCTGGGATTGAGCCCCATATCGGGCTCCCTGCTCAGCGGGAAGCCTGCTTCTCCCTCTCCCACTCCCCCTGCTTGTGTTCCTTCTCTTGCTTTGTCTCTCTGTGTCAAATAAATAAATAAAATCTTAGATTTTTTATGAAATCTCCTAGATCATTTCTATGAGGCTTAAGAGCATAAACCACGTAACAGGATGTCAAAGTTTGAATGAGAATTGAGGAAGTAGGGAAAACAAATATGGGCAACTGTTTCACAACTTTGGGGGCAAGGCAGAAGAAAGAGCCATAACTGTCTAGAAAATCAAGGGAGGACTTTTTGCGAACAGACAAGCATTGAGTGTGTATATGGGCTGATGGGAAGAGGTAAACAGGGAGAGAAATACTGAAGATATAAGGGAGGGGTGGTCAGTTGATAGTGCACTTCCTCTGCACCAATCCCTGGGATGGGTACTGGATATTTAAGATGAATGAGACCCTCCCTGTCTTTGAGGAGCCAATGGGATTAGAATTGCAACAGATAAGATGGTTCTGTATGAAGTGTTCCAAGAGCATGGAGGGGATAGGACAGTCAAGAAGAGTTTTAGGGGCCCCTGGTTGGCTCAGTTGGAAGAGGTGCAACTCTTGGTCTCAGGGTTGTGAGTTTGAGCCCCACGTTGGGTGTAGAGATGACTTAAGTACATAAAACATTTTTTTAAAAAGAGTTTTAAATTCTTCCCAAAGGAAGTTTAACAAGTTTAGAAAAAGTGAATGAAAATTCCAGGCAAAGAAAATAGCAAGTTGTACACTTAAAAATGGTTAAGATAATCAATTTTATGTTGTGTGCATTTTACTACAATAAAAAATAAAATAAAATAAAGAAAGAAAACAGCAAAGGACCCAATAGTATGAAAGTACACATTTGAAAATATATTTAATAGAAAATGATCCATGTGAGTAAATGCTGGAAGATGGACTAAAAAGATAAATTGGGGCCAGATAGTAAAAGATCTTACATGTGTTTATAAAGAGTTCAAAACTGATCTTGCATTCACTTATTCTTGAAACATTTTGAGAAAGGAGTACTTTCACTTTCCATTTTATTTACCTTTGTGTTATCTTAATACTCTTATTGATTATGAAGTATTTATGTAATAAAATGGTAAAAAGAAAAAGAAAGCATGTATCAAATGCTTACCCTATGCTAGGCATTGGGGGGAAAATATAAACAAAATGAAGTCTGTGCCTTCCAGAAATAAACAACATGGAATAAAGATAGGCAAGACCAAATGATTTGCTTTGGCCAATCCAATTTAGGTGGAAGTGACTTGTGATATGTGTCCACATCGAGATAGTTAATTACTGGTGCTTCATTGTCCAGCTTGCTTGTTCCCTGATATGGAAGCCATGGAAGAATATTTAAATAGGGAAAACTCATAATGTCAAAGTGATCTGGAAGTTTAGGCCAACTCTTATAGGATAACACACTTTGTGTAAGTGAGAAAGAAACTATAGTGAATTAAGCCATGGAGATTGAAGGTTTGTCACTGCAGCAAAACATAACTTATCCTGACTGATACAATGGTCAGCATCCCTGTCTCAGAAGAAATTGCCCAGTGATGTAGACATCAAGCTTGTTAAATATTTTATTGTTTTTCAGCAGATATTTAGTACCCTGGATTTTTGGCAAACAAAAATTGGAAACCAGCTTTTTTTTTTTTTAATGCATAAGCCCTTAACGCATAAGCTTTTCTCAGACATACAAACTTAGAAATATTGCCAAAATAAATACTGTTGTAAGGTGATCTGAGTAGCACTCCTCTTAACACTCCCACAATCCTTAAACTTCCCTCTGACCTTATTCCTCCCAACACCAACCACAAATTCTGTGCTCCAAGAAAGCAAACAAGCAGATTTTCCCTTGTGCAATCTCCTGCCTCCATTTCTTAATATGTTCTGTGTCCTTTGCCTAGAATGTCTTCTACTCACCATTTTCTAAAATCCAGATCCAGTAGATCATTTTTTTATAAAGTATTTCATTGCTCCTTCACATACATATACATACACGTGGACAAACATGCACCAATAATGCACACAAAGTAATCCTTCTCACTAACAAAAGGAAGGGAAAGAAACTAAAATTTATTGAATATCCCCCCTTGCATGTGCCTGGCATGGTGTGTGGTACTTTGTCCATGAACTCCCAGAGCTCTTTATCTGCTTCTCTCTTATAACATATAAAATTCTATACCTTATTGTGTATTATTTTTAACATTAGTATTATTATCACATAATTATGTATTTTTATTACATTTGAAAATAAAATCATTATCATTTACAGGGCCCAGCCTGGGGTCTAGCATATAATAGATGCTCAATACATTTTTTTAATGAAAGAACACTTTTCAAATATCTTTTGAATGCCTTCGACATAAATGCACATTTAAAATAGTTGTGAAGGGTAAAAATATGATTAGAAATCAACACTATCTTTTGTCTCTACTATTGTGCCTGATTTCCTGTCTTACAAACATTTCTATGTCAGGCTGCAAGGTGAGTGTAAGATTTCATCCTGTCCAGGGTGACTGGGCAGCTCAGTGAGTTAAGCAGCCAGCTCTTGATTTCGGCTCAAGTCATGATCTCAGGGTCCTGGGATCGAGCCCCACGTTGGGCTCGGTGCTCATCAGGGAGCCTGCTTGAGATTCTCTCTCTCCCTCTCCCTCTGCCCTTCCTCTCACTCTTTCTCTCTCTCTCTCTCCCTGAAATAAATAGGTAAATATTAAAACAAACAACCAAAAAAACAAAAAACAAAAAAAAAAACCACTTCATCTATCCAAAAAGAGGCACAGAGAGCCAGGATCCACTAAAGAGATCTTCCTTGTAAAGACATTTAGAGTTTTTATCTGTTACACATATCTCGTAAACATGATCACTCAACTATCATAAAATAAGACACACTATAACCACTGACCAATCAGAAGACATGGGTAAAATTGTGGGAGGAAGCCCAGAGAAACAGTAAAACAGCTTTAGGCTTCACAGGACACTAATTAATCATTTTGGCTAGAAAGCCCCTCTCCCCATGGAGCTTAATGGCTTCCAAGGAAGGTTTGGATGAAACACTTCACCAGATGGACCCAGTACCTACATTAAGATTCTGCCACCCACACCCTTATGTATTCATCTATTTCTCCATAAAAGAGTTGATAGTGTGTTAAGGTAATAGGGTCCATATTAACAAGGGACTAAAGAAAATATTATATGACAACTGACCTCCAGTTTTTCATAGCTGAGTGTAAACTGAAATGGAGACTTATAATTAATATTATGGCATCAAAAAAAACTTAACATTTCAATCTTCTTATTTTTGACTGATGAACCAGTGTGGCAGGATGACAGTGGTATACTAATCCTGCAAAAAAAATCAGAGTCTTTGCACTGAATTACTCACACGTAAAGAAATAAACTGACCTCAAAAAAAAATTACAGTACATGTTCCCTTTAGCTTTTGCATTTAAATGGTAGCCGGGCTCCGTAGCTCAGGGGTTAGAGCACTGGTCTCGTAAATGGTAAGTTATAAGTATTGCCATTTTTTTGAGCGCCTACAAGACAGATGTTATTATCCCATTGCACAGATGAGGAAAGTGACTGAGGAAGGTTAAGTTAGCCAAAGTTATTTGACTTGTAATGGGCAGAGCCAGTATTCAAACTTAGGTCTTCTATATCCAAAGCCCAGATTCCTTCCAGAATTCTACTTCATTACATAGCATAGCACTTTATCAGAGTTTTTTTTTTAAGATTTTATTCATTTATTAGAGAGTGTGTGTGTGAGAGAGAGCATGAGAGAGAGCACGAGCATGGGGGAGGCATAGAGGGAGAAGCAGACTCTCCACCGAGCAGGGAGCCTGATGCGGGGCTCAATCCCAGGACCCTGGGATCATGACCTGAGCCAAAGGCAGACGCTTAACCGACTGAACCACCCAGGTGCCCTATCAGAGTTTTTATTACAAAGTTATGTACATATATAAATATACATATACATTGATTAGACTTTGGTGTAAGACACATAGGGAAAAGGAATTTCAAGAACTTCACCTTTTGCTAAGAACAGACTGACACAATAACTCAGGCACAAAGTAGTAGTTTTGTTTTTACCTAAAAATTAATAATGATCACCTTTATTTGCAATGCTTTACAGCAAAGGTTAAAATAAATGTTGATAAATTAAGATTATTAATACAGACTAAATAGCAATTTAGTGACATTGCCATCTTACACATTAATGAAATGAAAATTTGAATTGATTATATAAGGAAAGAATCTCTTGTTTATTCTAATCTTAATATTATGGTTGATAATTTCAGCAGAAGTCCTGACGAAAATATACCTGATAGAACAGCACCACAGGAAACTAATGATCATAATGAATCTACTTGTCACTGAAGTACAAAGATAGAGACTCATAAATCTTTTAAAAATTACTAAAAGCAAACAAGTGATCAGGGCAAACAAATGATTATTTTATCATTGTTTATATGTGTTCTCTACTTCATAGTTATTGTCTTATTTCCTGGGGAAAATGGTCAAAATGCCTTTTAAATATTTGCATTTTATTGTAAACTTTCCTAACTTTACTCCACGGAAGCTCCCAAAGACTGGACTCAGCAACCTTTATTTAATTATCATTATGAGATAGCAATTTAATCTTTTCTTCTTCATCAAAAGATAATCAGTAGTCAGTTGATAAATAATATTAATATTCTCCTCTAAATCAATGTTTTGTTTATTTTTAAGACTTTACAAGTTGATTGTAAATGATTATTCAAACTCAAAGTATGCAAAGAAAGCCGTGATTTTAAAAATCTTTTTTTCCAAAATTGTGTCTAAAAATCACAACATATATTTTGTTATTTCTTTTATCGCTGTAAGTTAGCATTCCATAAATGTAATTAAAAGTTCAGTGAATTACCCAGAAAGTCCTATTGTTCCCATCACCTCTGATGAAAGCAATCTAAACAAAACAAAAACATTACTCAAGGAGAGTTGCAATCATTTAGATAATTGCCTCCGTGGGAAAGGTTCCGTTTTCATTAATGGATGGTCCAAATATGACCAATTTGTCATGAACAGAGACTAAATCCACGCATGTTGGGTTCTGATGAATAAAAGAAGGAGGTCATTAATCTACTTTAATTTCTGGCCATGCCAGTTATACACCGATTAAGTCACTGAACCTCTCTGAGCCTCAGCTTCCTGGTCTGTACAATGAGAATAACACAAGCACCAGCCTTGGAGTGTGTTGGGTAGATGAAAGGGGGAAGCCTGTGCAGGTGGTTAGTGCAGAGTCTGGTCCATAGGAAGTACCCAGTACATATTACTGCTGTTGTTCTTGTTGGGACACACACAACCACGTGTGTGCACACACTGAGGATTCCAAACAAATCAGAGTCCATGATTTCCCTCATCTTCATCAAACCCATCTCAGTTTATCAGTTGAACTACTTGAGTGTCCTTCTAACTGGTTCTCCAGACTCCACTATTATTCAGCTCTGGTCCATTCCTCATTGCCCCTAAGAGTGCATGGTCTAGAGTCTCGGTTTCCTCCTCTCAAAAATGGATTGTAAATCTAATCACTCACAAGATTATTGAAAAGATAGAAATGAATTGATGATGAAAACAATTCTTAAAAATATAGAACTCAGCAAGTATTCCTTACTGCTAGAAAGACTTCTGATCTTGGCCAGGAATGACTTATTTATTCAACAAAAATGTATCGATGCTTCTTAGGTGTGTGTAAAATAGGATGCAAAGGGCTAGTGACAAAAATATCAATGAAACATGGTCTCTAGTCTTGAAAGAGCACAAAATTGATGTAGTGAAAACCCTTCCGAGTGTCCACCCAGTCCAGGCCCTGGCTCACCCCCTCCCATTCACAGAGGGGGCCCGGACAGCTAGACACAGAGTGTGTGGTTCCATTGCCCTGGACGCAGGGAATTGCATGGGGACAGACAACTGAAATAAGATCAAACCACCAGATGTGCTTCGGCAGAGAATTTGAAACAGATTCCGTTTCAGCCAGTTAGTCTCCATAGGTGATTAGAACTGCAGTGCAGCTCATGTAAATTCTGAGTTGCTACATGTCTCAGTGGGGGCAGGGAAGCAGAGACACTGGTCTGTAGAGTAAGAGGAATGAATCTGACAAGGAAAAAGAGGCCTGGATTTCCGATGACTTTTTATTACTTTTTTCAAGTCCCTGCCTGAGCTTAGGTTCATTTCCATCTCTTGAGGTCCTCGATTCCCTTCTCTTCCCACCCCAGTAGACTTAAAACGGTGCCTTTTCCCTTCACAGTCCCCACTGTGGTTTTCATTACTTCCAACGAAAAGAACACTTTCAACGTACGATATTCATATATTGAATACCAGCCTAAGACAATGACTACTATAACAAAGGCATACAGAACAAGCTTTGGAAGACAAGAGGTGGCTACAAATAACTGACCTGGAGATTGCTTTTCAGAGGAGATGACCTTTGGGTTTGTATCTATTGCCATATCTTCTAGATTAACCTGGTCTTCCCACCAAAGAGCTTCCTCTGGCACCTGTGCTCTGCTTGTGGCTCACCCTAGTGAAAAGAATTCATTCCAAGCCCAGACCTAGTGTGCCTGTCACACTCTATTTAACAGGACCATATCAGGTTGAACTCCAACACCCACCTCTGTTTTTTTAAGCAAAAGAACTAGGTCACCAATTTTTGTTTCAGGGATTTGCCCAAGATCCTACAAGACCCTTAAGAGATTTTGAACACAAGCATTCTAATCCCAGCTACTATGCTTTTCCCATTGTACGGAGACAGCACAGAGCTCCTGTGAGGAAGTCAGGTGGCTCTGGAGACAGAGAGTGAGAAATTCTGGAGAGACTCGTTGCCTACAGACCCAAGTCCAAACTCGTTGGCCTGGCATTCTAAGCCCTCCACAATCTGGTTCCAATCAGTCATTCCTATGTCTCTCCCACATACCACCCCATCAGACTTTGAACAACCCACACACACATCCCCCATTTCATGCTTCTCTTCATATTACTCTCACATGAGCATGGCTTTCAACCCATTTCTATCATCCATCAAGCCTTCTCCATCTATCCACAGACAGATTTCATCACCCCCTCCTCTGTCCAACTTAGCACTTCAGTGACCCTTCTAAAATTGTAGCCAACCAGTTCTCATTCCTCATTACATTGTCAGCATTTGCCAAATTAGGATTCCTGCAGAATCACAGCTAGACATGTCTACCCAGAAACAGGCTGAGAGAGAAAAAAAGTGGATAAGATACAGGCGTGGCTAAAGACCATGCCCGCAGAAAAGCGTTCTTCCCGCCCAAGAACTGCGGGGCCTGAATAGTGCCCCACACCATTAGGGATTTATTTCTTTGGGTTCGGCATTACTTGGTCTCCTATTAATATGAAAGTGTTTAAGTAACCTGAGTGCAAATTAATTTTGGGTACATTTCTTCTGTGACGAGAGGAACTAAGCCATGAAAGAAGCAGGTCCATAAGAATGAAGTATAGAAAAGAAAGGAACGGGCAGAGGAAGGGGACATCCAGGTAGCAAAATATAAACTTGGCAGGCCTTAAGAATCATGCATTTAATTGATGAGAAAAGCAGCAACCAACATCACTATCACTGATATCACCAGGATTTCATTTCATTTGCTGTAACGGAAGGTTGAAATGTTATTTCGATTGATTTTTAAACATGACAGCTTACATTTCCTTTTGCCATCTTGCTGCTACAATTGAGAAGGCGCTGGTTGAAGCATTCATAGGTGAAAAAGTCCAATAGAACCATTTCATAAAAATGACTTGATAATGTAGTGGAAGTCAATTTAGGTTTTGGTCAGTTGGCACAAGAGATGCTAAAAACGCATCACTTAGTTACCATTGGGACAAACAGCCTTTTTTTTTTTTTATAGCAGCAAAAAGTAGCAAAGCTTGTGAGATCAAGGGGAAAAAGTAGCTCAACTTTATTTTTGTTTTGCCACTGAGTCTGGAATGTAACATCAATCACATTGTATAACCTGCATGTTGGTTTTTCCATCTATACAGTTAGTATAATGATGCTACCCCTTCAAAGAGCAGAAAATAAGAACTAACTATTTCAGGGCATTAAGCCTAGAATTCAACCCATCTTATAATAAACGAGGTGAATAAAATATATCCTTGGTCACAAAATGGCCTCCCAGTGAAAATTATTTTATAAACAAATATGTATAATCATCTTTAATTTCTCATACACTTAAGAAAATGTATCAAAAACAGTTTTAAAAGCAGACATACTTCATGACCTCAGATATAAAACACAGGTTTTTTTTTCAATTTACTCTTTTTTAAAATTTTATTAAGTTTTTTTTTAATTCCAGTATAGCTACCATACAGTGTTGTATTAGTTTCAGGGGTACAATATAGTGATGCAACAATCCTGTACGTCATTACTCAGTGCTCATCAGGACAAGTGCCCTCAATCTCCATCACCTACGTCACCCCTCCTCCCACCCACCTCCCTCTGGCAAGCATCAGTTTGTTCTCTAGAGTTAAGAGTCTGTTTCTTGGTTTGTCTCTCTCTCTCTCTCTCTCTCTCTCTCATCCTTTTCTCATTTGTTTTGTTTCTTAAATTCCACATATGAGTGAGGTCATATGGTATTTATCTTTCTCTGACTTATTTCACTTAGCATTGTACTCCCTACCTTCATCCATGTTGTTGCAAATGGCAAGATTTCATTCTTTTCTTATGGTGAATAGTATGCCATTGTATTTATCTACCACCTCTTCTTTATCCATTCATTTATAGATGGACATTGAGCTGCTTCCATAATTTGCCTATTGTAAATAATGCTGCAATAAAATAGGAATGCATATATCCTTTCAAATTAGTGTTTTTGTGTTCTTGGAGTAAATACCCAGTAGCACAATTACTGAATTGTAGGGTAGTTCTATTTTTAATTTTTTAGGAACATCCATACTATTTTCCACAGTGGCTGTACCAGTTTGCATTCCCACCAATCGTGCATGAGGGTTCTGTTTTTTTTCCCATTTCTTCGCCAGCACTTGTTGTTTCTTGTGTTTTTGCTTTTCGCCATTCTGGCTGGTGTGAGGTGATATCTCCTTGTGGTTTTGATTTGCATTTCCCTGATGATAAGTGATGACGGGCATCTTTTCATGTGTCTGCTGGCGGTCTGGATGACTTCTTTGTGGAAATGTCTTTCAATGTCTTCTGCCCATTTTTAATTGGATCATTTGGTTTTTGGATGTTGAATTATATCCATTCTTTATATATTTTGGATACTAACCCTTTATAGGAGAAGTATTTTCTCCTATTCAGTAGGTTTCCATTTAGTTTTGTTGATTGTTTCCTTTGCTGAGCAGAAGTTTTTATTTGGATGTAGTCCCAGGAGCTCATTTTTGTTTTTGTTTCCCTTCATTTTACCCTCTTGTGTGCAATGCATGCTATTATTTTGGCAGTTGCAATTAATAGTCTACTGGCAGTAATTTTCTTCTATGAACGTAAGGTCTGGTCTTACTACAAAACAACAACAATAGTAATGACCTCATTTAATTGACACGGTTAATTTTATAGGTGAGGAAACTGGGAGTCAGAGAATTTAAGTAACTTGGTTAGAGAGTCACACAGCCAGTGGAATGGCAAAACTCAAAGCCTCATTGTGTTCACCTTTGCCACAGTATTTCTGGCATTCGTGGGCTTTCCTTTTGCCTTAGGGTTGTTAGGAAACACATATGGTCTGACTGTTTGTGTCCCCCAAAATCCATATGTTGAAATCCTAACTCCCGATGTGATGGTATTAGTAGATGGGGGCCTTTGTGAGGTGCTTAAGCCATGAGGGTAAAAGTTCATCAATAGGATTAGTGCCTTATAAAAATGGCACCAGGGGGCCCTAGATCCTTGCACCATGTGAGGCTCCAGGGAGAAGGCACCGGCAACGAGCCAGAAGGAGAGACTTCAGGAGAATGTGACCATGCTATAGTGCCTTGATCTTGCACTTCTGAGCCTCCAGAACTGTGAGAAATAAATTTCTGTTGTTTATAGGACACCCAGGCTGTAGCTTGTGTTATAGCAGCCCCAGGGGACTAACACACATCCCAACCGGACCTTGGAGCATGTTCTAAGAAACAGGTAACCTGGTCTCATTACAACAATAGTAATAACCTAGCCTGAGTCAGGCTTTATTGCACACCCGGGTTTTGTTGTGTTCAATTCCTCGGCTGGCCATTGACTCGGATTATGAACATTTGTAGTTCTTAGTATCAGGCACTACTCTTTTGGTATCTACTTGAGGCCTTTACACTGCAAAAGAATACGCCTGCTAACTGCAAGCTTATGGGACTTAGACAAGATCACAGGTATGAATAGCAAACAGAATTCCATGTGAAATACACTTTGAGGGGAAAATATGCACATATTAACCGTCTCTACAGAATTATAGCTTTCTTCGCTTTTACTAGGTTGACTGCTGTAATTGACCAGCAGTATTGCCCCAGTGTTTAAATACCAAAACATGCTAAGAACAAGCTCCTTTGCCTGTTAGGTCCTTTTCATTTTATGTTTCTGCCAGCACACCCCATGTCGATTAGCAACTATACTCTTTACTAATTCTAAAATATTGAACTGTATGCTAAATAAGTAAAATATTTTAAGATAGTGTCCTGAGAGAATAGTGTGTCGTATTATAACTCAATATGCCCTAAGGTAATTATTCAGATATCAATATGCAAAAGAGCAGTATGTTGTAGTACCTTATATTTCTTTTTATTTTGCCTCTTTGTAGCAAGCAATAAATTTCAAGATGCAAAAAGAAAAATATTAAAGGAAAAGTTTGCAGTTGATTTTCTTAACGAGATTGTTTGCCTAGGGAGAGGGAAATTTCAGTTGGTTCTTTCCTAATTATTCATGTAAATTAAATTCTACAAGTGAAGAAAAATTCATGAAAGTCATACTTACTCATCTGAGAGGGAGATATGGCATATGAATGGGGCCCATAACCTCAGAAGGTGAAATGTAGAAAATATCACAAGCAACTCCCACATTAAGTGAAGTGAACCAAAAAAAAGGGAGATTCTTGGTGTGAAGGAGACTTCAAGGATACCCTCCCTAATCGCTTCTTAATAGTCTCAAATATCTGACACAGGAAACAAATCAAGAATTCACATGGAATTATTAATCACTTAGATTTGATACCAAATGTAAGCACTACTAGACACATTTTAAATTTTAAAAACCTTTTAAATATAACATTTTAAAAGCACAGAATGTAATTTACATTTTTAAGACATTAGTATGTGGCACATCCCAGGAAAAGTTCATTGTACATTCTTCGTATTTTTCTGAAACCCACACTTTTTCCCCCTAAGTCTAATACATGTTAAGATGAAACGTAACCATAAATTACCACAGACTTGTATGCTGACTAAGATTCAATAGTCAAAGAGAACTCAAAGCATTCAGCAAATATTTATTGAATGCCCCATGTGCATGGCATTGTGCTGAAAAACACAATAGTGCTTCTCACTTCAGATATAAACAGTTTAATTAATCCTTTCACAAAAGAATTAACCAGTAAATAGAAGGTGTGTCCACCAATCATGGGAATGTCTTAGTTTGCATCTCCTCAGGATAAAGTTGAAAACTATGAAGGAAGGATAAACCAGAGCTGATGACAAGTTGAATATGGAGAACAAAGATGGATGAAACAAAGACCAAACCAAAGATAAAGCGAAGATAAAAACCATCACAGTGACAGGACTGGGAGAGTGTGGGGGAGACCAGGATAACAATGTAAGGAGCATATACGCTGAGCTGGAAGTAGCCGTCAGATACCCAAGGACAGAGGAAGTAGAGGCAGCTGAAGGTATTTGTCCAGAACTCGAGAGTTCTAAAAGATTGTCTTCAAATGTACAGCGAGTAAGGAAGTACCAGGAGTGGAACCATACGACCCCGAGTTTTGGTCACTCACATCTGTTTAGTAAAGACAAAAAAGAAAAGACACAGGCGAAAGAGGACAAAAAGTGATTGTTGAGGAAGGAAGGCATGGTAACCTGTTCGGTCAAGGTACTGAGAGGTGATACTGAATTAGGAAAAAAAAGTCCTGATGCACAAATAAATAGCAATAGATATCAAGAAGGCTAGCAGCTAAGAGACAACTACTGAGTCTGCCTCGGAAAATGCTAATGGCTTTAACAACAGATCATCCAAAAAGATGTACAAATGACCAATAAGCACATGAAAACATCCTCAACACAAGTAATCATTAGGAAGGTGAAAAATCAAAACCACAACCAGATACCACTCACACCGGTTAGGAAGGCTATTACCCAAAAGAAGAAAGAGGAGGAAGAGGAATGGGGGAGAAGGTGGGGGGGAAGGAGGAGAAGGAAGGGATGAAGAAGAAGGGGAAGAAGAAAGGAAAACAGAACAGAACAAGTACTGGAGAGGATGTGGAGAAATTGGAACACTTATGCATGGCTGGCAGGAATGCAAAACATACAATCCCCATATGATCCAACAATTCTGCTACCCGGTATATACCAAAAAGAATTGAGAGCAGGGATTTGAACAAGTATTTGTACACTGATGTTTGTAACAACATTATTCACAATAGCCCAAAAGTGGAAAAGACAAATGTCCATCAATAGATGAATGCCTAAACCAAATGTAGCATGCACATACAATGGAATATCACTTAGCCTTAGAAAGGAAGGAAACTCTGGCACATGCTACAATATGGATGAACACTGGGGACATTATGTTAACTGAAATAAGCCAGATTCATTTGTGGACAAATATTGTATTATTTCACTTACATGAGGTATCTAGAATAGGCAAATTCACAGAGACAGAAAGTAGACTAGAGGCTGCAGGATTGGGGGCAGGGGGTGAATAGGGAATGTTTAATGGGTACAGAGTTCTGTTGGGGAAGACAAAAAGTTCTGGAGATAGATGGTGTTGGTGGTTGCACAACATAGCTAATGTACTTAATGACATGAAGTACCTTGAATTGTACACTTTCAAATGTTTAAACAGGTAGATTTTATGTTACATGTATTTTACATTTTTAAAAGTGGGGGAGAGAACAGATCAGCAGAACTATGAGAGAAGAAACCAGATGACGGAGATCCCGGGGGCAGGGTCCATGGATGAAATGGTGTTTACCCGTGACGCACCCTCGAGAGGACGGTACACCCACTGAATGCGGCGATGAAAGCACAAGCCCAAGCCTCCTCAAACAGAGTACACTCTAAAGAATATTCTTTGGAAATAGGAAATGAGGCGTTTCCTAGCAGCTGACTCGCTCCATTTCAACACTCGTGGAGCACGGACTCTGCCTGGACAGGGAAATACAGACTTATAATTGGTGGTCTCTGCATTTAAAGGTTCACTGTTGGAGAATTCTGAACCTGGGACCGATTTTATTTATTCATCAAATCAGTTAGCATTTATTGAGCACCTACTACACACCAAGCCCAGAGCTAGTCCCTAGAGTTGCTGGACGTGACACAGAGAACAGACAGCTATCAACACAGCAAGGTCTCAGGGGGACTAAAAGGGTGTTTCGGAGACAATGTGAGGTAACCAAGAATGACTTGCCTCATTTCTTTCTTGAATAGGATATATTAGTAGGTCAGTAAGATCTGTCCACATGGTATATTTGAACTTTAGCAAGTCTTTCATGATATCTAGGTGCACAATATAGAGAAAAATGAACTAATTAAGTGGAGAATAAGAACTTCCAGAAACAGGGACTATAGAAATTGGAGAGAAAGAGTGGTCCCTATAACAAAGAGATGTCAGAAAAATTACCTTGGTATGGGAAGAGGTTACTCAATTAGGGTAAGAAATTGAGGGCAGTCTAATTCTAATCCAGTAATAATAACCTAATCTAATAATCATAATCATCTCATTTTAATCTAATAATAATCTAAGTTTATTGGAATAAGCTTAATAATAATAATAGCAATATTATTATATTAGCAATGATTTCCTTAATAGTAATAATGATTTCCTTAGCACTTACTACACGCCAAGTATGGCACTTAGCACTTTCCACAGATTAGCCTTTGTAGTCTTCATCACAAATCTTTCCAGATAGGGCGCCTGGGTGGCTCAGTTGGTTAAGCAACTGCCTTCGGCTCAGGTCATGATCCTGGAGTCCCGGGATTGAGTCCCGCATCGGGCTCCCTGCTCAGCGGGAAGTCTGCTTCTCCCTCTGACCCTTTCCCCTCTCATGCTCTCTCTCTACCATTCTCTCTCTCTCTCAATAAATAAATAAAAATCTTTAAAAAAAAAAGATCTTTCCAGATAGATCTTATTTTTGCCTTTATAAACAAGGAAACTGAGGCTCAGCGCAGTTAAATAACCTGGCCAGAGTCATACAGCTGGCATGTGAAAGAACAGGGATTAGAAGCCAGGTCCAAGTGTAAGGGCTGTGTTCTTAAATACCGTGCTATACTGGGGATAATGCTGGGCATTTACTTAAAATGAGACAGAGCAGCCCTGGGCCATGTGGAAGACCAATGCAGGCCCGATGTGAAGAGGCAGGAGCCTGGAGAGAGAGGGAGCCAGAGAATGCTGCCTGGGAATCAGGCAGAAAGGATGGTGGGAGGACTGAAGGGGGCAAGGGACCAGGAGACCAACTAGAGGGACTTTGCTGTGAAGATGGAGAGAGAATGAGGTGCTTTGAATTATGGGTAATGAGGCAAACTAGAATGATGGTGTGACTTAATTTTCTTCTAGTAAGGACACTAGAAAGTACACCTCTATGTGCTCTCATAGTCCATGTAATCGGTGCCTTTAGTATTGCTGGTGGGAATTAAACAAACTGGTTGATAGAGACTCTTAGAGTGCTGATATAATAGATATTTCTGTGGTCCTTTCCTTCAATTACCCATAATAACTTTATTACTCTTAATAACTTCCTAATTAAAATATTTGATCTTCCTCACAAATTTCAAATTTCCTTCCTTGATCAAACAAGGCAACACGTCATATAAAGTTTAATATTTTTTACATGGATACCCCATTAATCCTATTACTTTCATTTATACCAATACCATATTTAAATAATGGCAATTTATTTGTTTAAACTTTTAAACAGTAAAAGGTAGTTATTATATGTTGTCATCAAACACCACAGTGAACTAAGCCTAGTAATTGTTCCAAAGGTAAAGCACAGCAATATCTGCTGTTAAATAACAAACCTGGAATTTGGGGAAGCAATTAAAGTTTATTCTCAAAAAGCAACAGAACTTCTAAGTTCCTGTGGTAAATATATACAGATATTAATAAAGCCAAATAATCTGAAGGGAGCACTATAAATGGGATGCTAATATTATGATGCTTGTATACATTTTAACATGTGTGCACTTCACTAATTTTGAGTTCAAACAGTGCAAAGAAAATGCTACTTTTATCTAAACCTATGAAAACAGTTGGTCACATGCTGAGTCCAAGGAGAATCTCAAGTTTTCTGTCATTTATAAGCAGTCTCCTGCCTTAAATATAAAATCATTGGCTTACACAGTGAATCATTATAAATCTCTCACAAGCTTTTAAACCAATCAGTCAAGCTTAGAATGCAGTGATTTGGAGAATCATAGCTCTGAGGCTTTGGGGCCTCACTGTGCATGGGTAATAAATGTAAATGATTTTGTAACTTGTAGAAACATAGGTTAGTTCGCTCTTTACCTCCCAAGGAGCAATTGGGTTTGACTAAGGAGGTTTGCTGTGGTCCTAGGGAAAAAAATCTATTATGTCATTTTCTTTCCCGAGTCCTGGGAGAAAGAATAACATAAAAAGCAGTTAATCCGTTAAACACACAAACTCTACTATATAGAAAACTGCCACTCAGGAAACCTAGATTCCCTCTGTAATTTGTAGCATGTCCAGTGAGAAAAAAACCTTTCTAACGCAAAGTTCTCCACGTGGTATCACCTACCCAGTTTTCCCTGCTCTGGACAAGAGAATCTTAATTATAACAATGAAAAAATATTCATTTAGTAACATTGCCGTTCTCAAAAAAAGAAAAATCCTTCTTGCGTTATTCATGAAATAAATTCCAAAATTTGAAAATAAATCCTATGCAGAGTTCAAATGATTTTTTTCCCAATTTGAGACAATTTCATGAAGACAGAAAAAGGATTTGCTAAGAATGGTAACAACCTTTTAACATGAGAATTGTATATACGTTATCCTACAGTTAATTAAAGCTTAATTATATGCACAAAACCATAAATGTTGAAAAGTGAGGTTCTAATTGTGCTTATAACTTCTCCCCATTAAAGACCCGGTAAATCTCTTAGCCCAAAATGGATAATAAAATAAACCTGCTTTAAGTCGGATCTGGATTTGTCATCTTGTGTTGTTTTATTTTTTTATTTTTATTTTTTTGAGATTTATTTATTTGAGAGAGAGAGAAGGGGAGAAAGAGAGAGAGAAGGGGAGAAAGAGAGAGAGAGAGAGGGATTGGGAGAGAGACAGAGAGAGAGAGGGAGAGAGAAACCCAAGCAGACTCCACGCTGAGTGTAGGGCTGGATCTCATGACCCTGAGATCATTACCTGAGCTGAAACCAAGAGTCGGACACATAACCTACTGCATCACCTAGGCACACCTTCTTTATTTCTTTCTTCTTTTTTTTTTTTTTGAAGATTTATTTATCTTGTGTTATTCTAGTTCTACTGATGGTCTTTGTGTCCAGACTGTTTCTCTCCCCCACATGTCACTTGCAAATTCGTGTCATCATAGTGTCAGAACATTTACTCTTTAGTCTTTGTTTCCTTTCTCAATGTTCAGGTTTTAAACGAACGAATTCCTCAAACAGGCTTTGCTGAATTCCTTCTACTCATCACCTCTGCTTTCTAGAGCCTTTCTGAGACTTGGTGTCCCCATCCATACTTTCTGCATTCTTCACCTTAATGCCTCCTGAAGCAAAGAAGGCAGTTTTAATATCCTTTTAGCAGGAATTCTAATTAAAGTCCCAACTGCAAAGCAAAAAAAGTCAAAAAAAAAAAAAAAAAAAAAAGCCTGGCTACCTCACAATGGGGAGAAATGCAGACAGCATGAAATATTCTAATATAAAATATCTTCCCACCACCCCACACTCTGTCCTTGGCCCCTGTTCTTGTTGTTTGAGGGATGCTTCTATTTAATCATTTTGCACCCAGTATTTTTTTAAAAGACTTTATTTATTTGAGAGAGAGAGAGAACGCGCACGCACATGAGCAGGGGAGGGGCAGAGGAAGAGGGAGAAGCAGACTCCCCGCTGAGCTCAGAGCCCTATGTGGGGCTCTGTCCCAGGACCCTGACATATGACCTGAGCCAAAGGCAGACACTTGACTGTCTGAGCCACCCAGACACCCCTTGTTCCCAGTATTAAGGAAGCAAAACTTACAAATACTCAAGGTTAAAAATTTTATGTTGCTTTATTTAAGCAATGATTTCTACTTTAACAATCTTTCTTTAGAGGCCAACATTCCCTTTTTATAAACACATTCTCTTATCATTTTAGATTGTCATAGTAAGCAGTCTTAGTACCATCCCTGCACATCTATGACCCAAAGATAATTTTTGTCCTCTAATTATTGAAGACTCTTGCTGTACCCCTGCTTTTACCTTATTAATCCCCTTGTCTATATTGCATTTTTCCACTCCTTGCTATATCTTTTCTTGTCTTTTACTATCCAGCTAACATGTCATTTCCTTCATGTAATCATTCATAATTATTTCAGTTTTTATTTATACATTTCTTCTCTCCTGCTCAAAAATGCTGGAGTAAACCACACAATTAACATATAGGAAAATATTGCTTATTTGCTGATTCTATATATATGTAGTATTATCACCGCAGTTAGACTGTAAGTATCTCTCTTAGGTTTGCATATTCACCATAATATTGTGGCATCTATAAGAATGATCAATAATAAAGATGGATTGATTGATTGATGGGTTCAAACATCAAAAATAGATTGAACATTAAGAAGCATAGAGAAATGCATTATGAAATGCTGACAAAACTGGAAATATTTTAGATAGATACATACGAGTAGAATTATGATCCAAATTTATTTCAAAACTAAACTTTCCTGGAATGTCCAAGTGAGAAAGTTCAAAACTTGGAGAGGTGCATTTCCTCGGGGCAGAAGTAAGCCCCCCTCCCAGCAGGCGCTGAGCTGTGAAGTCCTACACCAAGAGGGGAAAACGAAATGAAAACAAATGAGGTTCCTGAGAAGTTTAGATCATTTAATTCATGCAAGAACCATCAATAGCTAACATTTCACAATTCTTATCACATGTCAGACACTGGGTCAAGCAGGCTATTATCTCAATTGATCTGTTATCATCCCTATTTTATACATAAGAAAAATGACATACAGAAGAAGTTAAGGGACTTCTTGAAGGTAGCCCAAAATGTATTGAATTCTTATTTTTACAGAGGCACTAAATTGCAGAGACAGGAAAATACAACAGTTTGAGCTGTACATGGTGAGAAGTGACCTGGGAGCACCCAGGAAAGAGATCCCATCCAGACCAAAGGCAACTTCCAAGGGAAGGTGATACTTTTTCAAGAAGTATCATTATTTAGAGCCACAGACTGTCTTCAATAGAATAACATGGAATTTTGTTAAAATAGTAGGCCCCTGACCAGACTTTATTAAAAGAATCTCTAGGGTTGAGTACAGAGATTCTTACCCATGTTAAAGTTTAAGAACCAATGCCTTCGAAGCATATCTCCTATTTTGTGTATATTTCCCCTTTACACTATAGGTATCTTGAGAGCCATAATATTTTATATTTTTGCAAAATTTGTGGGATTTCTATTTAATTTGTAATTTGAGAGTGTGTCAAACAGGTAAAGAAGCAAGAGAAGAGCATTCTAAGAGAAGAACAGCGTGAATAAAGACAAGGTGGCCCAAGAAGGCATAACCCAGCCTGAGAACTGTAAGTGGTTGAGAGTAGAACACTAAATAGCAGGAAAGAAAGTATACAGGATCCCAGAATGACCTGCTCAGGCATTTGTTCGTGCTTACAAAGGAGTATCGTGACGTCAAGGCATTTGAAAATTTTTTGTTCAGCAATGTTTATTATAATGATTGGAAGCTAACATAAATGATACAACCAGTAAACAAAAACTGATGTATAATCATGTATCCCAAATTACTGACACAAAAAATTTAAGGGAGCTCCAAGAGTCAGATATGACCAGTCTGGAGGAGACTTTTTTTTTAGGTCTTGAATCCGCTGAAGAAAACCATCTGACAGTGTATGAATGAAACTTAAAGACAAAGACGTGTATGGCTGGGTTTTTGAATGTACGCTCTTTTCTCCAATTAATAAATTTTTCCTGATTTGTTATTAAGACTATAACAAAACTTAACATGTTCAAGGCACAGAAGTCAGCATGTCTTATAGTAAATCCTTGTTTCTGTAGAATAATCAATACCATCTATATCAAAACAGATTTTTTCTTGGAAAATTTGTTAAACCGGATATAATTACTTAAAACAAGCAGAAATCTACTGAAAATTGGTTAAAAAAAACATCTTAGTAGAAGCACAGAAATTTAAGAATAAAGCAGAACATTTTAAAACAGCTTTACTAGAATGACCTCATTTCCTTTTTTTCCTCCAACATAAAATAACAACAAAAAATCTTTGTGTATCGGTAAAAAGTATTTATTGGTATGTGAATAGTTGTGAATTTAATTGTTTATTGGAGCCTTTAAACTTTGAGAGATGTTTTCTTAAATTATATAAATGATTTCTATAAAATACGGTGATAATAGTAAAATTAATAACATCAAGTTCTGAGACATCTATCAACTCTGTCTTCCCAAATATATATCAAGAGAAAATGGGCTCAAATAAGATCTTATAAAAGATTCTTGTTGAATATAGGCAAAAAAAATGTTGGCACCATGGAAAAATAATGGAATGAACTTGTAAGAGGTTATGATATACCTTTTTCTGGAAATCTTCTCCCCCAATTTTTTTTAACTAGATAATTACTTTTCTGAAAGTAAAAGGTCTAACCAAATGATTGTTCTAAGAGCTCTCAGAAATGAATTTGCTACTATCTCCTTTTTGTTTTTATTTGTGTGTGCATATGTGTGTGTGTGTGGACATGGACCAAACAAATCCTAGTATTTTTCAATATTTAGATTATTACTAAAAGTTACATATGTGCTAAATATCCAACTAAAGTTTTATTTGTATATATTGAGCTTTAAACCTCTTGGTCAAGTTTCCAACCATGACTATGCCCAATGATCCAATTACATAGTTTATGAGTTAATTTATTAACATTAATTATTGTTCATGTAAAGCTAGAAAATGGGATCTTGAAAATACTTAGCTTAAATATAATATCACAGGCCCAATATTTCAACAGTACCATGAATCAGGTAATAAATAGCTCCCTTTGATCATTGTTTTTAAAGTCTCTTGAACCATGCTTTGATTAGTTCTATTTAATATTTAACATCTGGTCAGTCAATTTCAATCTGCAGGAAACACTGCTGGAAAAATTCTATGCTGACTAAATACATTTATAATACTACAAAGCTGACATGTAATTGATTTTAGTTCCCATAAAAGGATTATGTTAACTTTCCTTAATCTATATATTTGTATTTTGTGCAGCCCAGTGAATTCACACCAGAGATGCTAAATTTTTATTTCTTATCAATATTTTATGTAAAACTGATAGGATTATATTTTAGTCTAAGTACCACTTTCCAATGTTTCCCTTGAAAAGAAAATAGCATACTACAAACTATGACCGCACAGCTGTAGCATTAATACAGCAGAGCATGACTGGCCGGCTGCGGTACTTCCGGTTATTGGAAGGCATACGGTAGTGAAACATTTTCTCTAGGCTAGCAGGCCCCAGAGAGAGTTCTGGATTTAAAAAAAAAAAAAAAAAAGATGTAAAAGTTTTTATTTCCCATGGCTCTGGGTTCACTTCTTATTTTTTTTTAGCACTAATTTAGGAAATCAAGAATTTTTTCATCATTAAACAAAGAGTGGGTGATGTTTGCAAAGATTTCATGAAAGCCAGTATTTTGGTTACTGGTCACATATTATTTTACATTATTGCATATTACAATAGACACTTATGCCAAATTTAAAATTAACAGCCATTTCCAAGGAGGCTATGAATTTTATTAGACAGAAAGTTGGGTTTTTATCTTTTTGACACTAACTCGACTGACAGAGAAGATAATTTTTTAGATAAATAAAACATAATTTTTCTACTTGTTTTCAAATATTCAATCTGTTGAAATTGGCAGGCTTTCTTTTAATTTCAGGATTCAGTTTCTCCTCCGTGTATGGGATGAGGAATAATCACAAAGTGATATAAAAATTATGAAGACATTGTCCAAATTTCAACCCTTTTCTAATCTCATCTACCATTAAAATTGTAACAAGTAGTACCTACCATTAAGGTAGGTACTACCATTAAAATTGTAGTACCCACCATTAAAATTGTAACAAGTTCAAAAGGTACTACCTTATGGGAAAGGGAAATATCTAAAGCTATACTAAAAGAGAAAAAGATCTTTTCTTTCTAAAGAAAAAATCACCAAAGATGGCAATCTCTGGGCAATAAATAATAAATACTAAATGAAATAAAGATCTTTCTGCAATTACAATGGTAGACTGTGCCAATTCTACCCAAATTTTCCATAGATTAACAATAAACCATGTCTTTCACAGCCTCTTGGATATTGATAGTGCTTGGACCAGTACTGAGCCCATGCTTGATAAATAAATACTAATAAATACATATTGTGCTTGATAAATATTAAGAGAGTGCAGTGAAAGCTTCTATATAGCAAGCAATTCTTTTTAAAATGCAAATAGTAAGAGCTAACTTAAAGAAGGTTAACAAGTATTGGTTGTCTAGATTCAACATTTGCTTTCCTCAAATAGAATTAAACTATGTTGCTAAAATAAAATCGGTTATGTTGCTGAAATAAAATTGGTTTTTGTTATAAGGACTTTGGCTTTTACTCTCAGTGAAATGGGAAGCCTTGGGGAGTTTGAGCCAAGTAATGATATCCTCTGGTCAATGCTTTTCACTGTGGCGGCTGTGTTGAGAACTGCCTGAAGGACACACACATGGAAGCAGAGAGATCACTTAGGAGGCTAATAGAATCTTGGCCAAAGATCATGGAGCCTTGGACCAGAGATGGAGTGAAGGAATTAAAAAGAGGCTGGGTTTTTTCTTTAAGACTTATTTCTTTTAGAGAGAGAGTGTGTGTGTGTGTGCAAGCGGGAGGGGCAAAGGAAGAGGAAGAGAGACTCTCAAGCAGACTCTGAGCCAAGTGGAAACCACACAGGAGCCTCGATCTCACGACCCTAAGATCATGACCTGAGCCAAAACCAAGATCAGAGGCTTAACCAACTGCGTTACCCAGGCACCCCTCTACACACACTTTTTGAAGGTAGTGCCAAAATATTTGCTCACGGAGAAGATGAGGTCCAACAGAGAGAAAGGAGTTGAGAATGAGTTCAAGGACTTTGATCTGAGCACCAAGGAAGGTTGAGTCTGAGGGGCTTATTAGACATCAAGTAAAGGAGAAGGCATCTGGACATATGGGTCTGGAGTGGAGGGAGGCACCGGTCACCAAGAAGATTATTGGACATGAAGCTCTGTGGCATCTCACTTGTCTTAAAATTTTACTGCTGTGCCTGGGGCAAAGGTAATTCCCTAGAGTCAGAAAGCTTACAGTTGCTTAAAACTTGGAGACGTGGAAGGATACCTGAGTCATCTTAAACCATAATGACTTTGTCAATTCAAGTCCTAGTGCAACCGTCACCTAATGTATTGGTGTTCAGGAACCTCAAAAGAGAACAGGCGTTTTTATACAGTCACATTCTTTCTGACATCTTGTGGGATTTCTGGAAGTGTATAAAATGGCAAATACATTTGTTGTAATTTCATTCCATTTTAACAATATTTATTGAGCGTTTGTGATGGGATGATTGCCGGGGGACTTACAAATTAAATAGAAATCCCATAAATTTTGCAAAAATATAAAATATTATGGCTCTCAAGATACCTATAGTCTAAAGGGGAAATATACACAAAATAGGAGATATGCTTCGAAGGCATTGGTTCTTAAACTTTAACATGGGTAAGAATTTCTGTACTCAACCCTAGAGATTCTTTTGATAAAGTCTGGTCAGGGGCCTACTATTTTAACAAAATTCCATGTTATTCTATTGAAGACAGTCTGTGGCTCTAAATAATGATACTTTTAAATGTACTGAATGAAAATTATCCTTATTTACTTATAATGATATATGTCTAACCCAGATATAAGGTGGGGTTGGCCTATTCCTTTGAAAGCCAGATCACTTGGCACAAATTCCAAAACCTGGCCATATTGAAGTCTGAAAATATCTTAAAGATTTCTGTGTATTCTGAGGAAGCAAATTTTCAGTCTTATGCTCATAACGCTGCCTCTCAGATACCTGCTTCTATAGATACTGCACAATTTTTACTATGATGTGAACCTCCGTCCCCTACCATCCTGTTCTACACACACACACACACACACACACACACACACACACACAGAGAGAGAGAGAGAGAGAGAGAGAGAGCACGCATTAATAAATAGAATAGATTTTACTGAAGTTGCCAGGGGAAGAATTGAGACAAAGAAGAGCAGATGTTGTAAAATAGAATTGACTTCAAATTCAGCACTAGGCACCATGTGCCCCACTCTCGTGAATGAGTGAGAAATTTTATTGATTCTAAGTTTTGCTGCGATTATATCATGCAATATATTTAAAGAAGAAATGAGTGATATTTAAAATTACTGTTTTGTAGAGACATGGAAATATCACATCATTCTCCAGAATTCTCCCTTATTAAGTTAATAGAAACAGGGGCGACTGTGATTTCCTGGTCTTGAAAAATAGATGACATTTTAGGACCTTTTTATCCCTGAGCTTCTGTGATTCTATGGGTAGTTATTACTGTTTGCTTAAAACTTTTCTCTAAGGCTCCCTAAAACAATGTATTTACATATGATATCCGCTCGGCTCGAAACTTGCAGGAGTAAGCAGTGCATTTAAAATTTGGGGACCTAAGAGACTAAACAGGAAGTCAGAGGAGCTGTCTGCTTTGGAACTGCTAAATCAACAAAGGATAATTTCAGAAGCTTGTCAGAGAACTCTATCCATAGAATACCCATTGCAGCTTAATTTACAGTACCCATAGCAGGGGAGAAAAGGTCTCCTGACTCCTCTCTTTGGTATGGATAATGCCTCACCCTGATTCAGAAAGCAATATAAACTTACACTATACATAAAAACATAAACACACCAATTACATAATCAAGTTCAGTTATACATCTGTGATCTCCACAATTTGCTGATGTGTTATTATTGTTGAAGTGATTAGACGGATCAGAAGAAAAGGGGAATCGTTGGAACAAGCTCCACAGAGAGGCAGAGGTTTGAAGCGGGGAAAGGATGGGCATATATTTTTAAATAGAAATGGAGGAGTTCAGGGTGGAAACTGATGCTACCTTGGCGAGGAATGGCAGGGTTATTTACCTGATTGAAGAGCATGCCCGCCTGAGTGTTATTGACAGTGAAGTCAGATAGTTTGGACAGATGCAGCGGCTCATGAGAAACATTAGAGGTTTCATTTTAAGCTCATGATTAGGAACTTGAAGATGATCGCTGGGGGCTTTGAGAGGGGGGATTTTGTGCTAAATTGGAAAAGGAATTACTTAAAAAAGAAAGTCGAATAGCATTGTAAAGGATGTTAAGTGCCTCAGTAAATCTGAAGAATAATAAATGATTTAAGATTATTGCAGTTGTCCATATAATAAAAATAACTAATGTTTAGTGAGCACTTACTATGTGCTGAGCATAATTATAAGTAGCTTAACATGTATTAACTTACTTATTTCTCCCTACGACCTGTCTAGATAGATATTACTATACCCATTTTAAAGATGAAGAGATTGAGGCAGAACCTGGTTAAATTATATGGCCAAGTTTGCAATTCATATAAAGAAACTGAGATCTGAATCCAAGCACGTTGGCTAATGAACCTGGTCTCTCAGCCACTGTCACTCACTAGGGGTGCCTAGGGACATAAAGAGAAAGAGAAGAGAAGTAATAAAACTTACCAAGGAAGAGCTGCAAGGATTTAGGGGGCAAAGAGAGAAAGGAAGGGAAGACGAATCTGAAGTTTCCAGCATAAGGAACAGGAAGGATTGATAGTGTGTTTGGTAACTATTTCAGTTTTAAAAGTGTATTAGTGACACAGTAATAGAGAGAGGTGATGATGTATTTGCCAATCAATATAGGAACATCATTTCTTTTAATGTAAGGAATTTTCCACATTGAGAAAAAAATAGATTAGGAGTTGATTGTGCCTCTTAGTAGCTATATTTAAAGCATTGCAGCTATTTTTCATGTGACATAATACTCCGTATTTATGTAGCACCTTTCTTCTAAGGAGCTCAAAGCATTTTACCACAACGCATTACCTTATTCATCCTCATAACATCCCCTTTTAAGAAAGGAAGTGTCAGGTATAATGACTACAATTTTACAGATGGGAACACTAAGACAAATGGATGGTGACTTGCCAAGATCATAGAAACCCCTGTAGCAAAACTAGGTGCAGAACTTGTGCTTTCTTTAGTTCAATATCCTCTCCAATCTCTTCTTAATAATATGTCTCAAATTTGTCTGAACTTTTGGCCAATTTATCTACAAATTAGCCTACTGAGAACCATGGTATAATCTAGTATTTCCTGAGAAGTGTGCATCATGCATTGGGCATTTTTTTAATTGAGAAAATCTATAAAATGGTAAAAATCAATGCTTTGTTCTTTAAATAAATAAACAAATAAAACTCTCCTCCTCAATTAGGCATTTACAAACGCCTGGCTTTAACCCTAAAGTTTTGATAAGTATATAAATTCTGTAAATTCTGAGAAAATGCTGTCTTTTACTTGGAGAAACTTTAGAGAAGCCCCAAATTATCAATAAGTTATTTTTTAAAACGACAACACACACATACACACACGCACAGGTGGTGGTAACACAGCAAAAAATCAAGCGATCGCCTTAAAGAAAATTCAGTACTTTCTCCTGATACTAAAAGGACAAACAACAACACCTTTCAATCTTGGGAAATATTTTAAAACTCAAAATATGTGACTGCTCACATCTATATATTAACTAGCAGTTCTATCTCATTTTTATCTCACTTCTCTACAAATGCAAAGCAAAATTAGTTTATAATCATATCCTTAGAGGTTAAGGTCTTAAAAAGAGAGAAAAAAGGCAGAAAACGTGTTGACTTAATTTTTTTAAAAAGAGCTAATAGACTATATTCACTGTCAGGGTCCTTTAACAAAATCCGTATGTGCACTGGGGGGCAGAACCCAGTACAGGCTACAAGTGGTACTATATTCAGTAAACCAATCTAAGATCAAAGGCTCAATCACGGGCTTACACAATTTAAGGCAGGTATGTATTTGACTTTTCCTTCTTAAGTTGCACATACTCTGCTCTTAAAAAGGGTAAAGCCTTTTAGAAATTCTACCACAGTTTGGCAGGATATTCCAGTTCAAAAAGGAACTGGCACAGCTTTTTCAATGACAATCCACGAAAAGAACAAAGATGATGAAAAACAAATGATGTACAGCAATGTGCCAAAAATTAGATCAGATCAGATTCATCATTAGCCCCAAAGACAGACAGTTATTTGGGAAGCTAAGTTGCAATCACGTTTACACCATTTTCCATAGCAAGTATATGGCCTTGTAAGATGTTCTTCTTTATAAGATGTTTTTCTGTGCTGCAGGACTGCCACTAATAACCACTAGTACCACTCATGGACAATGGTCCACCATTTCCTAAGCAACAGTTTAAATTCTGAATAATCAGTGAGAATTTTCTGAAAGACTTGAATTACTGCTATTATGCTTTGTGTTTCATAAAATGCCAAATCTAGTAATCCCAAAATTGACACTAACAAAAAAGTAGTTCTTTTATTAGCACAAGGTAAGTTTACATACTTATGCAACAAACATTTATTAAACACTTGCTATGTGTCAAGCATTGTTGAGAGCAATGGGGATAAAGCAATGAACAAAAAACACTGCTTTCCTGGTGAGAAGATAGAACGTAATTCATAATAATTAAATAATTATAATATGTAATATATCTGGTTGAAAAGAAAAGCAAACTGCTGGGGCACCAGGGTGGCGTGGTAGGTTAAGCATCTGACTCTTGATTTGGGCTCAGGTCACGATCTCAGGGTCATGAGACTGAGCACTGTGTCGGGCTCTGAGCGGAGCATGGAGTCTGCTTAAGATTCTCTCTCCTCTCTCTATGCCCCTCCCCTTCCATTCACCTGCTCGGGTGCTCTCTCTCTTTCTCTCTCTTTAAAAAAAAAAAAGCAAACTGCTGAGGACTCAAAGTGTAGTGGAGGATGAAATGTGTAGTTGAACATTATATCTTTGTGTTGCTTGAGTTAAGTCAAATCTGGAAACTACCTAAAAAGAAAAACACTGTATATTATACCTTGCACTATTAGAGAGTCCAGGAAAAATCCGATATGGTTGGAAAAACATATCTGCTTTTTCACATTGGTAATTTCTAGGATTTATTCCACATGAAGATGATGGGCATCCTGTCTTTTCATTCATTCCATAAAAATCTATTGAGGATCTTGCCATTTGCAATGCCGTGGATGGAACTAGAGGGTATTATGCTAAGCGAAATAAGTCAATCAGAGAAGGACAAGTACCATATGATCTCACTGATATGAGGAATTCTTAATCTCAGGAAACAAACTGAGGGTTGCTGGTGGGGGATGGGAGGGATGGGGTGGCTGGAAGATGGGCATTGGGGAGGGTATGTGCTATGGTGAGTGCTGTGAATTGTGAAAGACTGATGAATCACAGACCTGTACCTCTGAAACAAATAATACATCATATGCTAAAAAAAAAAAAAAAAAAGAAAGGGGAAAAGGAAAAAAAAGGGGGGGGTTGGGGGGGGGGGGGGGGGGGGGGATGGGTTAGCCCGGTGATGGGTATTAAGGAGGGCACGTACTGCATGGAGCACTGGATGTTATATGCAAACAAGAAATCATGGAACACTGCATCAAAAACGAATGATGTAATGTATGGTGACTAAGCAGGGAAGCCTGCTTCTCCCTCTCCCGCTCCCCCTGCTTGTGTTCCCTTTCTCACTGTGTCTCTCTCTGTCAAATAAATAAATAAAATCTAAAAAAAAAAAAAAAGAAGAAGAAGAAGAATTTTCTAAAAACTAACGATTTTCAATGTCAAAGAGTTCTTCTTACTAAATTACTCCTGGTAACTTACTCTTTTGTATCATTTTAAATAATTCTACTCCCACCTTTTTAACTTTCAAATATTTGTAGAATCTTATAATATACCCTGCAGTCATTACCTGCCTAGCCATATCTTTGTCTACTTAAATCTTTTCTTATAAACTAATCCCTTCCTTCTCTTAATCATTGCAATTGCTTTCTCCTGGCCCAGCTCCAATTTTTCTTCAAATTATTGGTTCTGAGATACCTAAAGTCTAACACTGTACTCTAGGCTTAAATCATATCTGGATATTTCCTTTTTATATATTTCTCATTCTGCCCGTGTGTATGTGATTTGCTATTTACCAGCGCCCCATAGATGCTTAGCCAGGCACAAATATACTTCATACCTGGAAGATAATCATAATTCCCTCAAATCTGACAAAGAACAGTTGTCCGTTTTCATACATCACTTGTCTACCATTATAATAAATTTACAGTAATCCACATCAGTAAAGTATGCAGGTTGAATTTGGTTTTGTTTTTACTTTAATTTTCATTTCAGTATCATGTTTCTTGCTTGTTCTTTGTAAAAATGGATTATTTTGGAATATTTTATTTCCCAAAGTAGATATCACTGGTGGGAATGCATATATTGTCAAAATTATTTTGCATGTTTCTCCTGTTATACTATACTCTACCTAAATTAATATTTGGACTAAGAAAATTTAATTAGAAGAAATGATTATCTTAGTTTCAACAACGAAAGGAAACTGAAATTTTGTTTAAAAATTTACCTTCTATGTCTTTTAAGTTGTTTATTGTGATTTTTAAAATAATATTTATCTAAATGTTTTAAAAATCTAAATCTGTTAATTCAGATAAGTACATAATTCTCAATAATAAATAGAGAAATAAAAAATGAGCTAATACATGATTTCTGGATTTATAGGCTTCAAAAGCATATGTTCCTTCTTCCAGGGAAACAAAAGATCTTTCACCCATGTCCCAACTGTGTGTCAACAACACAACTCATGAAGTTATATTCTCTCCTTCGCATCTAAAATCATGTGATGGAGAGATTTCTTTTTGCCTTTTCTTCTCTCTCCTTCATGATCTCCTGAATCTCAATTATTCATCCATATTGAAAACAGTATCTTCCTAATTAGATTTGGAGCTCCTTTCAGGCAAAAACCATATTTTAGTTTTTCTAACACTTAGCAGAGTATCTGGCCTAGACTAGTTATTCAATACACTCACTGAATTCATGAAGTACAAATTAGTGAATAATTCATGATCACTTCCCCATTGCTGGAAATCTATGCAAAGATGGAGACAGTATTTTTAGAAGGAATTTAAAAAAAAAAAAAGTTGGCTTTTATTCAGAATAAAACTACTACACTTATTTTCTTCATTATTTTTCCTTCCCATTTTCTCTGACTCCTAGGAATCAAATGTGTTCCAATGTACATTTCTAAGTTGTTGGCCTTTTGATAGTAGTAAATCTCAGATATTAGAAAGCAATTGGTGAAATCTGAATAAACTCCATAAATGGGATAGTAGTACAGTATTACCTGTTAATTTCCTTGTTGTGTATTGTGATTATGTAAGATAATGTTCTTAGTTTTAGGAAATACATGCTGAAGTATTTAGGGGGAAAGAGGCATTGTGCCTATAACTTATTCTCAAATAGTTGAGAAAAAAGTATCCAGAGAGAGAGACAGAGAGAAACAGAGACAGAGAAGAGAGACAGTGATTAAGCAAATGTAGTAAAATGTTAACATTTGGGGAATCAGAGGGAAAGGTACATAAGAATTCTTTGTACTAATGTATGCAACTTTCATGCAATCTGAAGTTATTCATTATTTCAAAATAAAGAATTTTTTTAATGGTAGTGTTAAAAAGTTATTAAAGAGGACAATTTAGATGATACGAACAAACTTTATTTACCCCTTGATGAGGTAGGCAGTCTCTGTTTGGAGAACAGGAAGACAGGGAGCTTTTACAGGATAAAAAATAAAGAACACAGATAAGAAAAATAGAAGCTATCTGATTGGCTAAGGCTGCATATAGTCAACCTTGTTGTGGTGAGAAGGAATAAGGAAATAAATATAGAGCCCAGAGCTGGCTTGGCATTGGTGGATTGGTTGACCAGATATACTGCATGTCTAATCAAGTAGAGCATTTACAGGTACGTGAGAGTGATCTAATTTCTGTTTGCTGACGTGGCAACCCAGGCGGAAGCAACTCCATCTTGGGCCTAGAAACTTACTTCAACAGCAGCCTTTATTTGATTGGTAATTTATGATTTATAAAGTTCCTAGATTATCTCACTGAATTGTCCTCACAGCTTTTGGGTTTGCTTTTTTCTTTTTTCTCTAAAAAAGAAACTAACTCAGAAATTGTCTACAGTAGGGACGCCTGGGTGGCTCAGTGGGTTAAGCGTCTGCTTTAGGCTCAGGTCATGATCCGGGGTCCTGGGATGGAGCCCCGCTTCAGGGCCCCTGCTCAGCAGGGTGCCTGCCACTCCCCCTGCTTCTGCTTTCTCTCTCTCTCTCTCTCTGACAAATACATAAAATCTTAAAAAAAAAAAAAAAAGAAGAAGAAGAAGAAGAAGAAGAAATTGCCTCCACTGTTAAGGCATCAGAACTGGGAGTCAAAGGCTTCCAACCTGAAGCACAGGCTTATTTGTTCCGCAGACCATTCTGCTTCTGTGTAATTAAAAAATTATTCATTGCTTTGAGGCATTTTAAGAGTTTTACACTATTAAGGAATACTTTTTGTAAATAACTGTTCAAATAAATGAACTTGCCCTTATTTCTCCACACCCCAAAGTATCAGATCTGTCAAAAGTCTCTCTCTTGCACCAGTATTTTATTGGGCCCATCTGAACTCCCCCTGGCCTTTCCTCACACCCATCCACAGCCCCTTCCTAAAAGCTGTATCAAGGCTGGGGATCACAAATATGTGACCATGGCAAAGATCCTCAGATTCTCCATGCAATTTGATCAAAAAAGGAAGTGTGGGAGGAAAGGGTGAAATATATTAAATTGAGGTTGTAAAACACTTCCAGTTCCTTACTGGCCCTGAACACATCTGAAGGTACCCAAGTGCCTTGGAAGAACTAGGGTTGTCTCAGGGGATGCTTTGTAGGGCACTCCACATCAGTTAATGAACTATGAACTTTAGTGGCCAGAGAAAGTAACCACAACCCCACATATGTCTCCTTGGAATTCATTCATATGCTGGAAGAGTATGTATGAATGGGTCCCTTACTCAGACTTACTGATTTCTCTATGCCACATCTTAGTTTCAAAAATTATCTTCATCTCTTTGATTGGAGACTCTTTCTTGAACATTTTAACCACTTCCTAATCATCCCAATTTTTTTTTTTTTTTTTTTTTTTTTGCTCAATACACACTGATTTCACTGATCTTAGCTATGTCAGGATTGTAGACACTTTGAAGGCAGGATAAATAAGTAGTCCAAATGGAGTAAATCTTATTATGAGAAAACTATTTTTCCTCCATTTTGAAACTACGCACCAGCTAAGTAGTTAAAGCTTTCTTTCCTTCCTGTAAAGATTGACCCTGAACTGACAACAAAACCCTAGGTGGGATATTTAAATCTTAAGTGAGTGGTCAGCTAAGTGCCTGTGGAGGTAAAAGGACAGATAGCATATTTGGTATGCTAATGGAACCTATTTACTTCAAAGAAAGTGACAAAAACATCAATCAAATCAGAAGAAGCTATTAAGGATTGTTAACTCCCTTTCAGATGAGCAATGATTTCCATTGGGATTTAAATAAATATTCATGAAAAGGACCAATGACAGAAATTTTGCCAAAAATCACACCATGGTAAGGTCTCTACATAGCTTATAACAAAACTTACTTGGCTCCCAATTTCACAGAGTTTTGACTATTTGAGGCACACTCCCCCTTTTAAAACATCAACAAAAATTGGCATTCTTTTTCCATTTTAAACCCAAAATACATTTATTTAAAATCATGCCCTTGAGGCATCTCTAATTTTCAAAAGATGATATAATACCTTTCCCAACCATAACAATTACACAATTGCTAATGCACTCATATCATTTAGAATGTACTTCAATTAAAAAAAACTAGAGAGGTTAAAAAAACTACAGTATAAAATCATAATTTAAAATTATGTACAAATTATGTAAAAAGCATTTTTTTCTTTAATTGAGCAAGTCAGGCATTAGGCAGTTTTTCCATGTTTACCGCCACCTGGTGACAGCTTTGTGTGAGTTTACTATAAACCCTCCGAAATAAAATTCCATTAGTAAAGTCTGGTTCAATTCAATTTAATTCAATAAACATCTATTGAATTACTACTATATTTTTAGGACTGGTCTAAGTCATGTTAGGAACACAAAAGTATAGCACAAGGACTCTATCTTAAAGATGCTTACAATTGAGATGGAAAAGCAAACAAGTAAAAGCAGTAATTCTTATGGCTATTATCATAAAGACAAAGAACAGGTGTTCATGAGGATGTGGAGAAAATGTGGAGGATGTATACCTTTGTATACTGTTGGTGGTAACACAAATTTGTACAACCATTATGGAAACCAGGTCAGAGGTGCCCCAAAAAATTAAAAATAGAACTACCTTATGGTCTAGGAATCCCACTTCTAGGTATATATTCAAAAGAAATGGATTCAGTATCTTAAAGAGATATACGCACTCCCATGTTTATGAAAGCATTGTTCTCCAAGACACAGAAACAACCTAAATGTCTGTCAACAGACAGGTGGATAAAGAAGATAGATAGATAGATAGATAGATAGATAGATAGATAGATAGATAATATTCCATTATTTATATGTATATATATAATGGAATATTATTCAGCCATGAAAAAAAGAAGGAAATCCTACCATTTGTAACAGCATGGATGAACTTGGAGGACATTTTGCTAAGTGAAATAAGTGAGACACAAAGACAGATCCTGTATGATCTCACATAGATGTGAAATCTAAAGTAGCCAAACACATAGAAGCAGAGAGTAAAATGGTGGTTGCCAGGGGTGGAAAGATAGGGAAATGAGGAGATGTTGGTCAAAAGGTACAAATGTTCCGTTATGGAAAATGAATAAATTCTGTAGATTAATGTGACTATAGTTAACAATACTGTACTTTGTACTTCAAATTTACTAAGAGAGTAGATCTTAAGTGTTCTCAACACACACAAAAGAAAATGGCAACTATGTGAGTTGATGGAAATGTTAATTAGCTTGATTGATCAGTTTACAATGTACATGTATATCAAAATATCAAATTGCATACTTTTACTATATACAACTTTTATTTGTCAATTATACCTCAGTAAAGCTTGGGGGGACAATTCTTAAATAATATAGAACAACGTTTAAGTAAACACAAAACCTAAAAGAAAAAGAAGAAAAGGAACCAAATATAGGCTTGGATTTTTGTGTTTCTGGATGAAGTGAGACTTGAGATAGTGTTTAGAAAAATTAGAAGAGGCTACTTAATAAAGGTAATTGAAAATCAAGAGGATGTTTGACTTGGTACATGAGGTATTAGGAAGCCTGGGAATTTCTTAATCACAGGATTAACATAATAAAAATGGGATTTCCGGAAAACTAGTCCAAGAAAGTTTTCAATGTGAACAAGATCAAGGAGATGAAGACCATTTCAGAGATTGCAACCTACCTATGAGCTGACATAAACCTAGGTGAATTAATAGTAGTAGAAATGGAGAAGAAAAAAGACAAAACAGACTATTTCAGAGAAATTTTTGGTGAAAAAATTTGGTGACTGGCATTTGAAATGAAGAAAGGAGTGAGTCCTGGCTTTGAGCCTGGTTGACCACTAGCAAAAGGAAAGATTGAGAGAGAGAAAAAATGACATGGGAGAAAAAGAAGTGACAATTTGGAGATGCTGATTTTGAGGTGGTGGTGAGGTATACAGATATAAATTCCAAACTGAAAACCTGAGGTTCACTTTCAGAAGTTAGTTGTTAACTAATGATAGCATTAAATGGTATTTCTCCATTTTTAGTGCTCTATCATAAAGTAAAGTTTTACCTCAAAGAAATCTTCCTGAAAATTAGTCTTGATAAGATTTAAATTCAACTAATTGAGTCCCTTCTAACTGCCAGTGTGGTAAACACTTTCACATACATTATCACACTTAATTCTCACAGCAACTGCATGAAGTTGTTTATCTAGAAATTCTAATTAATTATATTGTAATGAAAATGCAACTGCCAAATATTAATCATTGTATTCATTGAATTAATTAGACATATATTGTTTGATTTCCAATGCTATACTGCTCCACTGCCCAGATTCCAATTTTCCTTTTAATAGACATTAATAGCACAAAATAACAAAAAGAGTAGTTCAATGTCAAATAATGCACAAGGAATAAAAAGCCTTGGTGAAACCAGAAGCATACTAGGAGATGGAAGACCCAAGTTACCATCTAAGCTCAAACTAGGCAAATCACTAAATTTTCTCGAGGCTTAGTTATTCGTCTGTCACATGAACTCAATGATTTTTATTCAGTCTATGTTTTTAGGTTGTTAATATGGGTAAAATGAAGTATTGGTTAAAAAGCTCTTTACCAAACAGATCAAAGTTTAGGGGTGGAGAGAAAAGGATATTCTTTTCTGGGTTCCTCTTCTTCTATTTTCAAAGTTTTTTCTTGACAAGGCTTTGTGGATAAAAAGAGGTGGCAAGAAAAGGGACTCTCAGTTTCCATCACCTCTGTTCCTTATCCATGTCCAACATCCATCCCTTTTCCTCTTGGGTGCCTAAGTCTATGCCCCAGTACACCCCTGCAACTAGACTGTCAACTTTTATTGATGATTGTTTATAGGGTTTCACTCAATCATTGTTACAACTCTTGACTTTAGCCTCTGATCACTGACATTAATCAATGAATTGAGGAGTCCTTTGAAGAGACAGAGGAGTGCAAATCGAGCATACACCTGGATATGAACTGCAAATGTGGGCTGGGTATATCTGTAGAGTATACACCTCTTTCAAAATAGAACCTTGAGAAAAAAAGCTATAAAGTCATTTAGAACAAAAACCCACAAAGAGCTTACCTAACAGTTAATTTTAAATGTGTATATAATTACAAGCTACTCAAGCAACACTGCAGTGTGGGTTTGATGTTAATGACCAACCCTTCAGACTTGGGGAGCTACTGAAACACTAACCAGCAGACACTCAGGTTGCATCTCTGTTTTTGGATCTGATACTCTTTTCCCACGTCCTGCCTTCCCTTTTTTATCTGTCACAGTTCCCTTCTTCATCTCATGACAGCCAACTCCCTTCCAAGTTGATGCCGATGTTCTAACGTTGAAGAGGTGTCAGTTTTCTGTCTGCAAATATTCAAACTGTAAGCACAATTTTTCTCTCTGAACAGAGTTACTAATTGCATCTCATTCACTACTTCTGTGTTAACTCAATCAAAAGAATCTGTGCAGAGCAAGAACCATAAAAGTTTCACACACACACACACACACACACACACACACACACACATGCACACGTGACTCCTTCAATGCACACATACCCATAAATGACCCTTAAAATACCTTTGACCTGGCTATTGCTAGGGTGAGAAAATTTGGGAGAACTCTATAGCTTTAGGTCTGATGAGGAAAAGCTCATGAGCGGTTCATCTACCACTCAAGGTTTTCATCCAAGACTGAAGCCTTGTATGTCTTTCATCCAAGACAAGGCTCCCCCTGCACCCTCCACCTTGCTAAATTGCTAAGAGCTCCTTGCCGCCGAATATTGCCTCAATCTGACCTATTTAACTGTCCTATTTAACTTGACTGGAACTATATAAAGGCTCTGTGTATTGCAACTGCCAAGTAGACATCTTATTTTCCTAAATTGTATGAAACCCTTACCCCTATCACTATAACAAATACTATTTATGGAGCCACCACCTATGGCACTGGGATTAGAACTTACAAGCATTAGCTTGAGCCACATGAAAAGACACAGGCAATTCCCTGTGATCAATCTAATATTTTTTCATTCAACAACCCTCAACGACCATGAAAAGTAGACATGATCATCCCTCTTTTACAGCTGAGAAAACTGAGACTCAGAGTGATGGTAATTAGGCCACAGTTAGACACGTGGGAAAGTGCTGGAGCCCAGTTTGTGAACAGCCACCCAAGTGCCACTGTACGTCCATATACGTGGAGATAGATTTTGAGGACAGATGAGGGTAGAGAGGAACTCATGAGAGTAACTGTGGGTAAAGAATACAGACTAAGATTCAACATGAAGATGATAATATACAGAAACAACAAATAATGACAAACTAGGTTTCTTTAGGTCTCGTCCCTCTAACCAAGGGAGAACAGAAGAAAAAAAATGACGTAGACTACTTCACAAAAATAGCTTGAAGATATATATATATATATAATATATCCCTGCAATTTAGTTCTTAAATATGGCTTACTTATAAAATCAGTTGACTTGTCTTCTTTTTTCTTCAAAATAAGTAATGACCCATTTAGCTACCTAAATAAAAATAAATAGCCAAATGATCAAAAAATACTAGGAAGGCCTTCGAGGATCATTCTTAAGTGAAGATGGCAGAATGGAAAGTGTAAAGATCTCAGGAACCTGGGGGCGTTGCTGGGGTACCATTCTGAGCCTGAGTTGCTGATCCCCAACAGCTCCGAACACAGGACTCACTCAGAGAGTGCAACTTTGAAGCAAGGGTAGAAGGAAGCAATTGGCTAATTTAATTCTAGGCTATGGGAGAAAACAGAAATCAAAGTGAGGGATATCAAGGTTAGAAAATGTGAAGGATTAATACCTAGTAAGATTGAATAAAAGTGTATTATCTTGGTAATGTATAAAATCAGTGAAATGCAGGGTCAGTCCTCGGTAAAAGAGAAAGTGGAACATTTGACCCAGGCACGATGGTATGAAGGACACGGGAATCTTTCTCAAAACTACTACTAATATGCTGAAGGCAGTTGTCATGATGTCAAGAAAAACTGCACACACACACACACACACACACACACACACACACACACACACACACGCCTGCACCACATTCCTATCTAATGAGGTCAACTTTCATTCATTCACTGAGTTTTCTCTTTTCTTTAACCAAAAGTCATGTAAACAAACCCAAGATATTTTTAAAGGAAAAGGTAGCCATAAACATTTTAATCTAAATTAACTATTTTCGGGCGCCTGGGTGGCTCAGTTGGTTAAGCGACTGCCTTCGGCTCAGGTCATGATCCTGGAGTCCCGGGATCGAGTCCCACATCGGGCTTCCTGCTCAGCAGGGAGTCTGCTTCTCCCTCTGACCCTCTTCCCTCTCGTGCTTTCTATCTCTCATTCTCGCTCTCTCTCAAATAAATAAATAAAATCTTTTTCAAAAATTAATTAATTAATTAATTTCATTTTAAACTTCCCTTCCAGACTTTACCTATGTAACTGTGACCTCTGTGAACATAAGGTTTGTATTCTATGCTTTTCTACTTATCATTATACCATAAGCAGGTTTCTATGTTTGTAATTACCACTTTCAAGGCTAGCATCTGCAGGGTATTCAAACCTAGAAACTAGGATTTGTGCTAAAGATTCAAGTGAACAATTGAAAGCACTGTTTTTCTTTTTGTGATTCTCCAAATTCCAGTAAGATCTGTGAGGAGTATCTGTTCTTTTTGCCTGTCCAGCATTCATTCCCCCTTCTTCAGAGGACTGTGGTAGAAGAATCCTCTTCCCTTTTAGAATGCCAGCCTGTCCCTACCTGCCCATTTGCTTCAGGTAGGGATGACCTCAGACCAGAAGTGGGGCAGTGACTGGATGGAACAATCAATATATTCCATCCCCTTGGATGAACTGAGAGGGTGGGGGAGAGTCACGTGACCCCAGGCACTACAGTGAGACACAATTATCAGAGAAAAGTTCTATATCTGCCATATTTGAAGCTGGTTGAGTGAAGGCCTGGAATTACCAGGCCATGACAGAGTTTGTCTGAGACTCTAAGCGACAGAGAAGAGAGAAGTTTAGACAAGGGGTGTGGGAGAGGACAAGAGAGAAAGACCAAGCCCTAACTGACTTTTTTTGAGTCCCTGGGAGGCAGCTAGGCCTGACTTTTCAAATATCTAACCTAACAAATCCTCTGAGGCTTAAGCCAGTTTGAGATAGATTTCTATTACTTGGAACCAAAATGTTCTTAAATGGTTCTAAGTCTAAGACACAAATATGACAACAAGAAAAAAAAACTAATATGAAACATATTAGTAGATACATTTCACCCAGAAATAAAGTAGATATGATACATGGGGTCCAAAAACTTGAAATATGCAAAATGCAGGGTCACGTCATTGCAAGATGAGCCAAGCGACTGGGATGAGTCTGTAAAGCCAGCCAGGTAATTCCAGGTTCGGCTGCCTAATGCACACCCAACCTGCTTCAGCAGCTGCTCGCTGCTGTCTGCAAGGAGTGGCCCACTTTGTCTTACACGTTGACTCTCCTTCCTCTGGCTGGTTGGAACTCCCAGGACAAGCGGCAGTGATTCTAGGACTCTGCAGCTTAGTTGGAAGCTGTCTGATCCAAGGTGATTGAGCTAGAAGGATACAGGGCACCCAGGGGCCACCCTGTCAGGGACCTTCTTGAGACCTCTTTCCCCCACCCAGCCCCCCTCTCCCTTCCCCTCACTCCCTCTCATAGAAGAAAAGAACTTTCATTGCGAACAGGGGCTAGACGGAGGAATGGATCTAATTAGCTCCGTTGCAGGGTTTGCTGTCATTGAGTTAGTGAGCTCTTACTCTATGACAGACACCATGTAAAACATATACATAAAATCTGATCTAATCCTAAGTCTCTACAAGGCAGGTGCTATTCGTATGGCCATTTTACGGGTGAGGAAATGATCCACTCTTCAACAGAAATGACCCCCTGGATGCTCCATTTTGAGCCCCTCATTGTACATGTGATGACCATGAGGCATAAGTGGTCTGGTCTGGCCCAAGGGCATCCAGCGAATCAGTGAGGTCAGGGCTTGACCCCAGAACTTCCTGACTCTGTTCTCCTTTCTCTCCACTGGGTTCATTTGGCCCTTTGGCTTTCTGTCCTACAGCACTTAAGAACAGACATAGAAATTGGATAAAACGAATTTTTGACAACACAAATAGAGACAGAAAGCCAAGCTGAAAAACCAGCGAGAGGGAATTGATCAAGTTTGAGGAATAAGCCACTGTGGCATCTGGTAAAAGATATGAGGGAGTAGATGCAGATGACGCCTCCTCAGAGGAGGAAAAGAAGTGAAGAGAAGAAATAACTCACGTCTGTCATATTTAGAATCTCCCCTCTCAGGTATAAAAATAACCTTGATGAGAGAAATTTCCATTGGGAAAAAAATGGAAGAACTGGTAACAACAAGGAACTAATGAGATTAAATGTCCAAAGGGTTAGTCTTTTTCCTGTTTATTAAACATCCAGTAAGACAGTCAAGAGTATATAACCACGGGCAGTGGATAAGTGAGTGGGTAGAAATCAAGCATTGTGAGATTAGGGTGATTCAGAAAATCAAAATGAAAGAGAGAGTGGGGAATTTACTCACCGAATTAAGGCCAGTTTAAAAGCTCAAGGCAGTGAAGGTGGTACTTGAAATGATGTCTAGGAGTGAGTAACAGGGGTCACTCTGTGTGTGCTCCTATTCCATTCCATCCTAAGGAAAAGCATTACAAGGAAGAAATGGCCAGTTTCTCACCTTTCTTAATGCATCACAAGGATCAGATCCAAGCACAAATCTCTCTTAAAGAGCTTGGATAAGCACCACAGTGTGCCGAGTAAAACAGACACAAAGAACCCCAACGGGGCTTATTTAACTAGCTAATTGTTAACTGGTAGGAGGTGGGTGATAGCAAGGAGTGGAATGGGCCTGCCTTCTGCATGAATGAATTCAGCACATGAAATTCATGTTCATATTTACATTTATAACTTACAGAATTTCTATGTCATTGACCCCAAGCTGATAAACAAAATTACAAAGTTCATTTTAATTTCACAGACTTGGCCAATCTCATCAGTCTCCCCATTAGGTTTTCATATTAAAAGAAAGAGAGAAAAAAATTGAGAAAGCATATGTTTATAGCCAAGAATAAATATAACAATAATAAAGGAAATAAAAAAGGAAAACTGACCTTGGCACAGTTGCTTAAATTTTTCCACCTTTCTCATATGGACAGTTTCCAAGTTCTACCATTTCAAAGAAAACACCTCATCGAAGAACACGTAATTGCATGTTGTTTCCATTCTTTAAATGTGGGAAATGAAGCCTTTTCACATTCACATCATCAGCTGTGCCCCAGGAAACCTTCCATTCTTTCCAAATTAGTTTTTGTATCATTAAACCAATCAGCATTAGGTGCTTAGGATTATTTTCTGGAATAAACCCTGAATCATTACCTACATCATGTATGTAATAAAGTCAAATAATGACATCATTATATAGCACATGAGCGTTGACCCTCAATGACCAGGACCTAAAAGAAATTGGGGCAGTCCTAATAAGAATCAGGCAGGATGCCTAATGAAAATCAAACAGCAGGCCTAATAAGAAACAATGTATTTTGCCTCTCCTTCAAATTCACTTTTGATTTGCTTTTCATGAGAATCCCTGTTTGAAGTAGAGCTCCCGCAGGCTAGAATTCTCAGAGCTAACTCTGAGATGAGTAACTCCCAGGTGGTTCTCTGGGCCATTTGATCTGGGACAAGAACCACTCGCTCATGCAGTAAATATTTGTTGGGCATTTACCATAACATAGGCTTCAACTTGGCTGTTTTTTATTCTACAAACATTATTGAGTGACTAGTGCAAGCATGGATGGTGCTAGACTCAGAAATCTAAGCAATAAATAAGAAATGTCATAGACACCACTTAAAGCATATTTATTACATGCACAAATACTTATGCATTATTTATTAATAATTTCATATTCCCAGCAGCCCTATAAGGAAGGGTATGCTTTGCGCCACTTTACATGGAAAGTAAGGCTAATCAAGATGATAAGACTCATCCAAGGTCACACTGCTGGAGAGGGGTAGCAATGGGGGGAAAAAATTCATCCTGTGTCTAGTTCAAGCAGCACATTATATTCCATTGGAACCTTCTGAAATTGCTGATGTTGGACCATTGTTTGACCTACAAAGTGACCCATAGGTTTTTCCTGAAGAAAGCTCAGGGTATGATGGTGAAAACAAAGACAGACAGAAATCAAAATAAGAGATGATTTGCTGGATGATGATTCCCCACATCACTGGGTGAGCATGCCCAGCCCCCTCCCAACCTTGCCAATCACAATTTTGTGCCCTTGCCTGTAAGCCCAAATCTCTTTATTTCTTGTGGCCACCTATCCAGCACAGATATCTTTATCTCATTCTGACTGAGACCCCAACCACTCTCATCATAACTGAAAGAAAAAAAAATTTGCCAATATTTGCCCTGCCCCAGAAGCAGAAGCAACTAGCCTGGACAGAGCGGACCTGGTGTGTACCAAAGAAGACCAAGGCCAAGTACACGGAGGATGTCGAATGGATTTTTGCAACATTCTTTCACATAGATTATTTATAAATGTGAGTGTATGACTTATGTTCTGTAACGCACGTTGCAAATCTGAAAGAATGGATATAATATGAGCATCCACATGTCCTTGACAATATATAAGTGATTTTTTAAAAGATGGAAAATTTCTCTCTTCTATGTGCACAGCGGATGAGCTCCAAATAATCCAAACACCTCACCTCCACCCTTCCCACTCCATGGATTCCACCAGTAACTCAACATGCATGAGCCTTGAGGGAAGATTAGAAACTTATTTATCTCTGAGTATGATTAAGGACGAGAAAAGTGATGAAACTGGTTAATTAAAATTATGTTTACAGGGAATTAACCTTTTGCTTCCAAGACTATCAGCCTGTTGAAAGCAAAGACCACACTTTTAATTCTGAATTTTGCACAGGTTAAATAGCACACAGCAAAAAAAAAAAAAAAAGTTGCTTGGTTGCTTTATTTAGGTCTCTGGTAGTATTTGCAACTACTCAGGAGATAAACCGAGTAAGAAATTGTGTTTGTAGCCTTGATGTTTGTAATCAGAAAATGGCTGAGTTGCAGGAAACAATGTTTTATCAGTCAACCATTAAAAATATTCCACATGGTATTGGGCCTATGCAGAGCCCAAACGGACCAACATGAAATACTTCATCTCCTTGGACAACACATCCCGTAAATTATGAAAAGAAAATGGTATTTTATGAGAGCCAGGCAACCTCATTTTCTAGGCAGCACATTTCATTCATATTGCGGTTATTAATAGGTCACTTACAGGATTCATGACTAGTGCCACTGCATGAAGGCACCCATACATGGACAATCACTGTGGCGAAAAGTAGTATATCTCAGTTCTTTCCAGGGCAGTAACTTTATCAAAACTATCACAGGTGTCCTTTGAACTCTACTCAAGCATTTTCTAATTGGATTTTAGGTTGTGTTCACCAAAGTCCCTAGAAGAGCTGCTGCTGCTTCTGCTTCTTCTTCTTCTTCTTCTTCTTCTTCTTCTTCTTCTTCTTCTTTTTAACTTCAAGACTTGCAAAATCTCCTTCTCACTAATGAATTTTGCCTACGAAAGTTAACCTTTCCTCAGTGGACTACTGCGTGAAAAAGTGCCTGGTTGTACTTTTGTAATTCTCGAATCAGCTAGTCTTTTGCATGAGCAAACATATTCAATATTTTTAAAATTAGAAGTTGAAGAACACACAGGATGAGATGTCACTATAAAGGGAGCTAGGACAGATAATTAAGGATTAAAATCTAAACCATTACCTCTCACACAAGGTAGAGCAAGAAGCACAGATGGCTTCCATCTCCTTAGAGAAATACAGCTACAGTGTACCAGACAAGGCGTTCTCTAGTTTTCATTATAAAGTTAATATTTATCTTAGAGCATTGAGTTTATCTTACCAACATATCTCATTCAGAAAAGGAAGAATTTCTTGATTTACCACATTAAAGTAAATATTGCTATGAGATACATGTTAAATTTTTAATAAAATCACCTTATCTTTGTTGGATCAGAGAGCTGCTTGAGCTGAGATACAAACAAAACCAAAGAAAAATACATAATTCCAAATACGGAGCATTGCAACGCATGGTGACCAGCCTGCCCGTGACGATTGCAGTTTTATGTGACTGAGCATTTCAGAGCTTCAGTTAAGTTTATTATAAGTCATCATCTTAGAGCTAAAATGGGCAATTACTTGTAATGCTGACCCACAGGATCATGTTTCAGAACTGCATACTCCTCATGCTTGAACTATGCCCCCCAAAAGCACAAAAGTGAAATTCAATTCAATTAGATTTACAAACATCATCCTTTGCCCTGTGTGGATATATTTTTAGTATGGAAGATTTATTAGCATGGCGGAGTTATCTTTGCACAGGATAGAGCTAGATGTAAAAACCCAGTTTGTTTTCACTCATCCTATATCTTTTAAGTTAGCAATAAAAATCCTATCACTGAAGAGCAGAAACAACCTGATGGAGTGATCCTGCTTCTTTCCTTCTTAGAAAGGAGAATGAGAAGTGGGCAAGCCCAGGAAGGCTTCACATCTTTATGAAGTGATTCTCCAGCAGCCCACGGTTAGCGCTCATGGAACATCCTTCCATCCAGGAATAAGCTCAAGAGAGAACTCAAGACAAAATGGCCACAGAAGACTGTTCTGCTTCAAACCTGCCAGGTCAGAGGGAAACAATAAAGTCAAATCCTCAAAACATAGTATATAAATTAAATTATCTGTATTCAGGACTATATCTCACCTCAGCCTGGCCTCCTTTGCATTGCTCCCTGGAACAGAAAAGCACCACCGGCCTTAAGACCATAGACTCTACAGCCACACTGTCATACAACTGAATCCCAGCTCTGTTCCTTACTAGCTGTGTGACCTTGGGGAAGTTACACAACCTCTCTGGGTCTGCGTATTCTCATCTATAAAAGGGAGATAATAATTATATTTGTCTCCTAGAGTTAATATGAGGTTTAAATGAGTTAATATTTGTTAAGCTCCTGGACGGAGTCTGACACACAGTAAATGACACTGTGTAAGTATTTGTTAAATAAAGTAAAATCTTGGTTCAACCAGCTTCCTTGATTTATACCATCAGAGAACTAGAGATGACTTCAAACCCTACCTCTTGCTCCAACTCCACATATTTTCTCCTCCCCCTCTGCCCAACTCATTAGCCTTTTAATCATAGTCAGAAGTACTTTTTCTCTTAATAACAAGAAAAGCTAAAGTTTAGTGACCACTCCACACGTGCTAATTTAATTACTTCATTCAATCCTCATAGAAACCAGTGAAATTGGTGTTATTGTTACCTCCATTTAACAAATAAAGGTTAAGTAAATTGTCCGAGATAACACAGTTAACATGGAGCAGAACCTGGATTAGAACCCAGATGGTGTTGAGGTTTGCTTCATAGAAAGAAAATATATCACACCACAAGAAATTTCCTGAACTAATCCTCATTCAAAAATCCCTCCTACCCTAGCCAAACTCACTCTGTATCAGCTAACACCCAGACAACTGCAAATCCATGAGAATGAATGTTGCCTTAAGTCACTGAATTTTGGTATGGCTTCTATTATAGTATAACAAAAGCTCACTGATAGAGGCTTTTTGTATGCTTTCGATAAATGGCAACAACCCCAAATTTGAAAATGTTTTTATTTTTTTAAAATACTTTATTTATTTATTTGAGAGAGAGAGAACACAAGCAGGGGGAGGAGCTGAGGAAGAAGGACAAGCAGACTCGCTGCTGAGCAGGGAGCCTGACATGGCGCTTGATCCCAAGACGCTGGGATCACAATCTGAGCCAAAGGCAGACACTTAATCAACTGAGCCACCCAGGAGCCCCTTGAAAACACTTTTAAACTATGAAACAAAGCTATGTTGAAATCCTGTATATTTTCTTTGACTACACCCCACCCCCCCCCCCCCCCCCCACAATGATTTTAGGCTGATTGTTTAAATGCAGCATGAATAAAGCTTCTCCTAGAAAAACAGTCCTTTTTTCCTTAACACTACATTTCCCCATATTTCGGGTTAATGTGCTTTTATAAACAACAACAAAATGAAATTGCTAATTTTACGAAAGATCCAGGATTCCATGAAGTCAAAGAAAGTGCTATCATAAGACTATAGGACAGGCAATACCAACAAGCAAAACAATCAGAGTTAAGCCAGTCGACCATCAGAGAAGAGAAATATCAACAAGTGTGATGACACAATAAGTGTTTTCAAAGAGATCGATTCGAGTATCAAAGAATTAAGGGATTCCCTTATAGAAACTGATAGTCTTTAAATAACTCTAAAAAAAATGATATCTTTTATGATCATACTATGCAAGTAAGCCAAGACAGCAACTCCTCCTCCAGGAGACAGAGCTGAATGCAAGAATGCAAGCTGGATTCTGCCCAAAAGATAAAGAAAAATACTGGATACATTTCTTGGTATATAGTTGAAAATAAAATCTAAATTTGGTTAAAAATATGAGCAGCTGAACATATTTTTATAATTCCTTTTTTTAAGATTTTATTTATTTATCTGTCAGAGAGAGAGAGAGCAGAAGCAGGGGGGGCGGCAGGTAAAAGGAGAAGCAGACCCCCTGCTTCTTTCCTTCTTAGAAAGGAGAATGAGAAGTGGGCAAGCCCAAGGTGGGGCTCGATCCCAGAACCCTGGGATCATGACCTGAGCTGAAGGCAGAAGCTTAACCGACTGAGCCACCTTGGTGTCCCTTTTTATGATTCTTAATTTTATTGGTCATGATAAAAGCCCCCTCAGGCCATTTTTACCTGATCACATTTTGGCCAGCATTTTTACGTGGATTCACTTGAAGAAGCCTTTTCCACCAGTACTAATTATTCTCAGTTAACAAAGTAAGGAGGACTTCCTCTCCCACATTTCTCTATTAAAGAGTTTCCAAAAAGTAAACCCAACTAAGTCATAGGAAGATTATAACAAGAGTAATTCTGCTATCTGGTGGCAAAACACATAAACAACAAGAGCAGGTGGTGGGATTGTGAGTACCAATGAATGGGTCTAATTTGTATTACATTCTGCAAAAAAAATGACATTTTCTAATCTGAACTAAAAACAAACTATTTAAATTTTTCCAAAGAATCATTAACATCAGAGGGGGAAAAAAGAAAGGAAAAAGGTAGAATATCATTGAATACTGTGTTAGTATTTTAGAGACCTTGCATATAATTTCATAGAAAATTGGGGTCACTAAGACCTTCACCAAGAAAGAACTCTCCAAAGCAGTTCAATTACCACAAAGATAAACTGCTCAATGTGCCATTGTGATATTAAATGCCTCCTCTGACTTAGAATCATACAAAATGAAGTTGAGAGCAGGAAAAGATCTTAAACATCATCTAGCCTGACATTTTCATTTTACAGATGGGAAGACAGAATCCACGAGATTAAGTGATTTGTCTATGACCATACAACTGATTAGAGTCAATGCAGGGTCTAGAATCGAAGTCGCGACTTGAGGGCCAACACTATTTCTCCCTTTCTCTTCACTGAGAAATGGTAGCAGTTTCCAAAGAGAATTTTGACCAAAGCCTATATTTTCCTCATTGAGCCCCTTTCTCCCAACTGAAAAGAGGTCAGGGGTTATATCAACAATGAGTTCAGTATCGTTTTCCATACTTAAGCACAGCAAAGTCTTTAACCCTCAAAGCAAGATTGCAGGTGCCCCTTTGCGTGACCTCCAGCCAAGGCAGCCTCTGGATTTCCTCCCGCACTCACTCCCATGGCCAGGTGCCCTAGCAGAACACAGCTTAAACAATGGTCTCAAACTGTGGTCTCCAGACCAGCAGCATCAATATCAACAGAGAACTTGTTAGAAATGCACATCCTTGGGTCCTTTCCCAGGCCTCCTAGATCTGAAAGTGGGGCGCCATTCTGTGCTAACAAGCCCTTCAGGTGACTACTGCCCACTCAAGTTCAAGAACAACTGCTCTACACAACCTATATGTACCATGGCTACCTTAATAAAATCTGAGAGGGCTCCCCCTGAGTGGTGGTTCTTTATCTTATACAGAAATGCCAACTTAGGTGAATGTGTTTTCTGACCTAAATTTTGAAGCAGTAGCGCCCAACTTTCCTGACAGTCATTGTTTCAATTTGCTAGTGGAGTCCATTCCTATCTTTATTTGTGATTTGGGGGTTTTGTTTTGTTTTGCTGTATTCTTGACAGATAGTGAGTTTTCCTACCAAGGTAGAAATGACCAGGAGGGGTAGGAACCATCTCAAGAGCATAAGTAGGACAAGAAACATCTCCTTTGCCTTCCCCTTCCTCTTCCTCTTCTGCTTCTTCCTCCTGTGGCTCCATCCCAGCTTGCTCAGCCAAAACCATCCCTTCAACCAGTGCTGGCCCTTGCCTCCCCTAAGTGCTGCCTATAAGGCCCCTGTACATTCAGCTCCCATAACTGCCAGCTCTGCCCCTCTTCCCTCCACCCTTTACCTGCCGAGATGTCCACATTGTCTGCTAATTTGGCTGCTTGTTCCCTTAGCTTCAAAAGACCAGGTAATCACAGTACCTACAAGAGCCTTAAAGTCTAGCTAGGTCCATCTAATACAGAAGACAAAAAAAAAAAAAAACCTCAGGTTGAAGTAAGTTAAATAAACTATTCACTTGCTATACAGCTCTTTCAGTTAAAATAAATACGATCCTATTTTTTTCTATTATGCATATCTTTCTTGCTTGAGCCCATCATTTTAGCCCCTCAAAATCAAGTTAAAGTTGGTTTTGTCATTATATGGCTATGCTTCCTAGCTTAGGTTCACCAAAAATTTCTTAAGTCTGCCCTTTGTATTTTCAACCAGACTCTGTTGAGAATAGTCAGAGTTCTAAGACACTCAGTACACCTGAGACCTTCCTTGAGGTTCTCATCAGACATTGGTTCCGACGGTTCAATCCAAGTAATAGTATTATCATTCACTCTATTTTAATATCTTCACAATGATATGCCTTCTTTCAGCACCTCATATGTACCATGGACTGTTCTAGGTGCTGAGGATATGGTAGTTAAGAGAATGGGGTGGGAGAAGGGAAAGAACCTCCCCTCATGGAGCTTACATTCTAGAGGAACACACAAACTAATCAGATAATGTGTCTGAGGGCAGTAAGTGCTACAAAGAACAATGAAGCAGAAGTGGAGAATATGAAATGTTAAGAAAAGTTACAATTTCAAATAGGGTGACCAATAGAGGCTCATTAAGAAGGGAACATTTAAATATCTTGAGATACTTGAACATATCTTACATTTTGCTAAACCAACATTTGTTTGACATCACTAATTCTTTGATAGTCTTGTTGATTTCTAAGAATCACCAAAACCAATCCAATTTTAGATTACTCAAAATCCATTTGTTTAACCATACTGGAATTCTGGAATTTTCTAGAAGTTAACGTCAATCTTATAAATTATATTTTCCTGAATTTACCCTGTTTTCCCAGAATCAGTAATTTCAGAGATACCAGGAAGGAAACAACAAATACTGGTGTATATATAAAAATAGATAGAAAAGGCAATGCCACATCTGCAGAACTATTTGTTTTCCAACAAGGAAAAATACCATGGAAGTTACTATTTAGGAAGCATGTTTTTCCCCTTTATGCCCTTTTCTACTGAAAGAAAAATATCAGTGTTTATTATTATTATTATTATTATTATTAAAAGCCAGCTTCACAAGCCCCTAAGAACTCAGCAACAAACTGTGAAATGGCCACATGGGTAAGAAGAGAAAAATTGTGGGAGAAAAAACAGGATGAACCTTTAAAACATTTTTTTGCAACCAACTGAATCCTTTTTGTCCCAGCCCAAACTAATAAAGACATCATTTATTTATCCAAAGCACCTCAAGTCCAGTATAGAGTCTGCATTGTCCAATAGATGTCTTTTTATACCACTTCACACTTGGTTCACACAGAAACAAGTTCAAGTCATTTGGCCAAAGTCATGTGCCAATGGTTTCTAGTTTTGTCTATATTAAAACTGAAGTACTTAACACCTTACCTTTCTTCTTGTATTCATCAGAATCCACTCTCCCCTTCTAAACTTCTCTGCTCAATTCTGCAGAAGACACTTAAAATCTTTAAGTGCTTTTGGTCATTTTAATTCTTCCAAATTTGGCAGTTACACAAATTGCTTCATGTCCAATATAATTAGTTACTGTAAAATGTCCAAAACAATGGGGCATCATTGTTAGGGGTAAGTGGGGGGAAATATTGTGGGGATACTAGATGAAGCAATAAATAATAAATAAACAAATAAATCAATCGATAAAAGCAAAAACAAATTTAAAAACTTTATACAGGGGCACCTGCGCGACTCAGCTGGTTAAGCATCTGCCTTCAGCTCAGGTCATGATCCCAACGTCCTGGGATCGAGCCCCACATCGGGCTCCCTGCTCCGCAGAAGCCTGCTTCTCCCTCTCCCACTCCCCCTGCTCGTGTTCCCTCTCTCGCTGTGCCTCTCTTGGTCAAATAAATAAATAAAATCTTAAAAAAAAAACTTTATGCAGAGTAAATAATATCTTTAAACCAGACTTCCCAGGATCTTGTACAAAATATTGATTTATTCATCTTTGTTTGGGGAAGACATCCAGTGATGAGTTAAAAAATCGAGATATAACCTCTTCCCAATAAGTTATATTAAAGAATCCATAGGCTACTCGTTACACTTCAAACTATACTGACCTCTGTGTGAGAGAAAATCTTATTTTTTCCTTCCTTTTGGCAATTTTTCAAGATGATTGCTTCTGACTCTTGCCTTACTATGTCAATTTAAAATTTACGTTCTAGAATTTTTCTCCCTGAATTCTCTCCTTTATTTTTTTCCCTGGGGTTTGGGAATCAGTCCTAGATTCAAATCCTATCTCTTTTAATTATATGCTGAGTGCTATGTGTGACTTGGACCCAAGATTCACCACTCTAAAATTCATTTTATGCTTAAATAGCAACAAATGGCACGAAAACTCTTCAAGTGCTTATTTTGAGAATTAGAGAAATAAAAAATACTGCTCACAGTAATTGTTAAATCAATGTTAGTTGCACTCCCTCCTCACTAGAAATTTTCCTTGTTTGCTTAAAACAATATTTCTTTTTCCAAAAGTTTCACAGGATAGTTGTCAAAAATCTAGAAAGTAGAGATAAATCAAATGAAGAAAACCTCAATTATTCTTATTCCTCATAACCAGAGATAATCAGGTTAACAGTTTGTGTCTATCTTTCGAATCTTTCCTTCTACAGGTACACAGAATACCGAATTTTTTTTTTATTATATCACTAACTTAACTCATTACTGAAGTGTAGCATACATACCCGGAAAAGTACATAAATTGTAAATTTTCACAAAGTGAAAACACGCGATATCACTGCTTTGGATGTGCTTCTGGATTTCCCAATGCATCAGGACCGCGGCGGCGTTGCCGGGCGAGACTGCCTGAGGTTGATTCCTGCTCTGCCATTTCCTGGTGATAGGAGCTGGGATAAGTTATTTGACCTCTCTAGAGCTCAGTTATCTTACCTGCTGAATGGTAACGGTTTCCCCGATTGTAAAGACTGAGTTCATGTAAATAATTTACTTAGAATCATGTGAGACCTACTGCATACACCCAATAAGGGTGTATTATTGAACAATATCTGGAGAACCTTTTCGCTCCCAATCATTATGTGTTCGCTTGTGTGTAGGGAAGTTATTTTTCTCTTGAGAAATTGGGTTAACTCCCTTAAAGTCTTCTCCGATTTCCTCAGATGCAAGTAGCGGCATGGAAAGTAATCGCCATTTTCACACGAAACCACGTCTCGGTTTGAGATCAGCCTCCCTCACCTGGTTCCAAGACGACAAAGCTTCCCCAAATACACCCTAATCTATCTTTCCAAACATAAATAAGTCCTTTTGCTCCTGTCTATAAACGTACCTATGAGGCTATTCATTCTCCTTTCAATGTGTCTTGTTCTTCTCTGTCTCTGACTTTGGGCTTAGACCTCCCTGCTTTCTTGGAGTGCCTTTTTCCATCATTGCTTTCAAATCTTCCCTCACTCCTCTAGGGAAAGCCATCTTTCACCTCTGGACTCAGTATCGCCCTCACCTGGCAGTCATCATGCACTGCCTTCATCATAAGGCAGTTCCCGTATATAAGGCACTTAACAGCTTGCAAAACGCTTTCACATATAGTGTTTCTTTGATCCCCACAGCGATCTGATGAGATAGTAAAGCTGTGATTATTATCCCCATTTTACCGGAAATGAACTCTTCATCGTGAAAACACATCTGGTTTCTGCCTAAAACGAAGCTCCTCCAGACCAAAGACATTATAGGCTTCTCCTAGTTTAGTTTTCTTGCCCACAAACCTTATTTACCCTGGAACTGATCTACTGCCCAAATCACTGCTACCAATAAAAATAGCAAACACTTCTGAATACCTTGTACATATCTCTGGGTAACACATATGGTTATCATTTACTTATTTAACAGTACGCTGAATGTCTGCTGTGTGCTGGCATTATGCTCCATCTTGAGACCCCTGGCTAGGCCCTCTTTGTTCCTCTGTCTACGCACAGGTTATGTGAAAGAGCACTGGATTACACACCTAAAGGCCAGAGTCAAGTGCTGCCTCTGCTAGTATACATGCAGAGCTATCTTGTGCATTTCTGGAACCGAGTTTCCTTATCTACAACAAGGAGATCATCTCTAATCTGACCACCGCATGAGAGTATGAAGATCAAATAAGATAGGCCAGTGCTTTATATGCTTTATAAAAATATTAAAGACCCAATGGTATACATTTATTAAAAGATGGTTCCTTTTGCAACGACATGGATGGAACTGGAGGTTATTATGCTAAGCGAAGTAAGTCAATCAGAGAAAGACAATTATCATACAATCTCACTGATATGAGGAATTTGAGAAAGAAGACAGAGGATCATGGGGGAAGGGAGGGAGAAATGAAACAAGACAAAACCAGAGAGGGAGACAAACTGAGGATTGCTGCAGTGGAGGGGGGTGGGAGGGATGGGGTGGCTGGGTGATGGACATTGGGGAGGGTATGTGCTATGGTGAGCGCTGTGAATTGTGGAAGACTGATGAATCACAGACCTGAACCCTTGAAACAAATAATACATTATATGTTAATAAACAAATAAAAATCAAATAATAAAATAAAATAAAAAGTGATGGTTCTTGCCCTTGCAATTCTACAATTTAGTTGAGAAGATAAGAAATGTCAGTAAGAAGACAAGTTATAATATAAAATGACCTGTGTTAAGTGTGAGAAGGTGTAGAGAGAAAATGTGAAAGGCAATATTGTGCTTTAAAATTTGGAAGCTTAAAACATTATTCCAAATCTTAGTTTGTCCCCTATTTCATTAATGTTCAAATTGTGAAATACTTATTCTTCCTGTGGCAATCAACTCTCAACCAGAAATTGGATCACCTATTTGGGTTTTTAAAATGTTCTCAATGCCCTGCATGACTGTGGCAGTATTTACCCAGGCTCATTCCATTCTTGTACACATACTGAAATTGTGTAATTGAAGACTTATTGAACACAACTGAAAGACTTATTGCTCCCCACCCCCCATTTCTGAGGTAGAAAGAATAGGAGAAAATGTAAGGAAGCTGCTCTTTGATCTCTATGCACATCAATTCCAGGTAATAAATCCCCCTGCAGTTGGAGCTAAGACAGGATCTCAAAAGCACATGGACTTTTCCTATTAGAAAATAGAAACCAAATAGTGACTATTTGTTGTTTAGATTTATTTTGTGAGTAATGTAACTGAAAAAATAACCCAGCATTGAAGGATGTACCATTTTTAATCTCAGCACTTTTAGCTACTGCCAACACCAGATAGAGTATCTTATTGCAATAATTCAAGGATTTCTCTATTAGTTTCTCTAAGCCCTTAAAGCAAATGAAGCTCTTATGATATAAAACAGCTTCTTTCTATATTTTTTTCTCAGCTCTCAAGCCTAAATGCATTTCAGGGTAGAATTTTAAATGAACTAGATAAATGAAATTCTATCTAACTGTATTAATTTTTGACACTCTTTTTATGATTCTTTTAAAATGAACATAGAAACGGATTGCAACCCTGGCTGCTGTACGGCCATGATGAATAATAGCACACTACAAATAATATTTTTTTTCAAACTTTTGAAAGAACAATTTAGATGTTTAATCTCTTAGGTGGGTTTACAAACACCCTACATTGATAATTGACCAAGGAGTTATGAATAAGATTTCTTAAACAAAGAAAAGCACTCGTATATTAAAGGAAGCATTTTCATACTTTTTCTCCCTATTGTTTAACCTTTTGTTCCCATCACAAATATCTCCGCGGTAGTTCTTATCTCTGACCTTGAGGGATGGTATAGCTTTATCGAGGCTGCCTTTTAGATCACAGATGACCTTCCGCTGATGTCATTGAGCTCTGCCCTGCCTCAATGATCTGCTCACAAAAAATACATATGCTGAACAGTGCTGGTGTGTGCAGTAGGGGTAAGTGAATTATTTACAAAAATTTGAGTTGACACCTTTTATCAAATGTGGAAAGATGAAGACAAAACAGCCGCTATTGCTGTCGTAAGCAATCTGCTGGTGATTGAATAAAAGTGTCAAGAAAATGGCTGCTTGATGGCCTTTTGTTCTCCCTCATCCAGCTTGATGTTAGTTTGAGCTGTCAGTTAGGAATCACGGCAGTGTGATTTATCAATAGACTGAGTGACCTTCTATTTTAGCTTGTGGTAGACCTAGAAGACAGCGCCCTCTACTGCGAACACACAGCATTTCCTCTTAGCGTGCCATCAGTCTGAGTGATTGGTTTGCATTTGCTAGAAGCAACTCACCCTTGCGATAATTATGGCTTTTTAAATTTCGTCCTGTTTCAATTGCCTCCACACATTTATTAAAAATTAGCAAAATTCAAAAAAAAACTTCAAGCATATTTCTAGACCTTCCAGCAAACTAATTTAGAAAATCAGTATTTCAGATAAAATGCTTCCTCCTTGCTAATTAAACTGCAGAATAAGGAAACATTATCTTTGATAGCAAACTGAATCTTTAAATAGTGTTTGGATTATATTGATATTAATAATCCATCTGCATTAACTCAAATTATTTTATAGTCTCTATTTAAAAAGGGGGATTTAGACTTATTTTTCTGCCATAATATTGTGGGTGTCCTCAAGGAAAGATAATATTACCAATTATTTTGTGAATCCTTGAGTGACATGAAACCATAGTGGACCAGGACGTTAAAACGAATATTCTTACTGCCATCGTGTAGATATATGCATTTTTTTTAAAGTGGGACTTTCTGCTTTAGTGGATATTTATTTGATCCAAAAGTCAAAAATTCAAAAGTAAATTATGAGCAAGAGGATATTCCAGCAGTTATTGAAAAGGAAATAATGAATATTTTTTTAAAAAGGATTAAAATAACTTTATTTGACTTCTAATAACCCATAATCTTTTAATGTGCATTCTTAATTTGCTACAATGTGCAGCAAATTTTTGTTCTTTTAAAAACTGCTAGAAATACACTCTTTTAAATATGTTTCTTTTCTTTGTGAGGTATTTCATAACAATTCTTTGTTTCCACTTCTCATCTTGTATTTTTAAATCAGACATGAAAAATAATCATGTAAGTATCATTTTGTTGGCTGTATCACAGACTTTACTACTTAAAGATACCTTCCTAGGGCTGTCTTTCTTCAGTCTCTTACATGTTGTTTTCATTGCAACTCAGACTAGGGCAGACTAGGTTAGAGATATAAGAAGATGTGCTTCACTAATTCACAAAAATTTCTACTTTGTACTCCATGCTCTTTCCTCCTCGATTTAATTTAGTCCATTAGATGGCTTCCTCGCTCTCATTTAAATCCACAGAAACACCACAAACAGATTCAAGCCTGGGATTCGGACCTCAACACTTTGCATGAGCTTTGACTTTTTCCCCTCCGTCCTGATATACATACACACCATGACTTGTTCATAAAAGATCTGCAGCAAAGTTGAATAATATGTAAATTTTTATGTTGTAATGAATTAGGTCCTAAGATCTTTAAAGGTCAGACACCTGGTATAATACATCACATTCTTTAATATCAACTACAAAATAACTGTAATAAATTTTTCCAACACCACATCCTCACACACTGCTACCCACAAGGAAGCACCAAAGGAAATGTGTCATTTGTCAAAACATGCAGAAAAACTGGCATGTGTACAAGTCACTTTAAAAGTAATGCTCAGGTTAGAAATAGCTTTCCAAATGAATATTTTGTCGTTAAACAAAGAAAAACACATTAGTGCTTGACTGAAATCATCTCCCGAATATGTAAAAAGAATAAGAAAGAAACAACTAACGTTCTAGAATATAGGATGAAATCATTTTAATTAGTTGCAAGATAATGTATAATTTATAGGCAAAGAGCCTTATCTGATTATCTTTAAGGAAAAATTCAACAAGCATGGAAATTCAAGCATGGATGAGTGAGTGAGCTATTATAAAAATATATAGTATCTGAGTTATAGAAATATGATAGTTGCTATTAAAACAAAAACATTTATTTATTTTGCAATGTTATTTGCAAACTTCAATTACAAGTCTCTATTATAGGAGCATGTCTATTAGCAAGGGAAGGAAAAGAGGTTTGCCCACAAATAAGGTAGACCTCGGGGATTAAAAAAAATGCAACCCCCACATAAATACCTGTTTTCATTTCCATCCACCCTGTGTCCCTATTCTGCAAGAGTGTATTAACTTAAGACACAGCAAAATGAAAATAGAAGCAGAAATGTTCACCTTTAGAGTTTCTGGTGTGAATCCAGAGAGGTCCCTGATAAGTTTTTGCAATGCTATTGAAGATGTGCCCTTAAAATATACATTGTAAGTGGTTATTTTATACACACCTCTTGGTTTGGCAATGAATCTTCGGGTAGGGACTGAGACTCTATTTGAGAAATAATTGAATGGATTTATCAGTTTAAATAGTATTTGTCTTATAACTTGAAAATGCTTAGAGAAAGACTGTGGTCACTTAAACAACCAACGTATTCTATAATGGTTCTGTCAGCACATACATATGGCACCAGTCAATAGTCACAAAGTGAAGTGGAAATTTTGTCCAGATCATTAAGAGGCACCCCATGAGTAAAAAAAATTGAAGCCAGTAGAGTTTTCGTATTTGAAAGTTCTGGAAAATTGCCCAAATCCTACCCTTTTAATACATATACATAAAATTAAACAAAATATTCATAACCTTTATAGCCAGATCCAAAATGGACTTTCAAAGCTGGGGAGAATGAACCCTGCCCCCCACAGCAGCTGAACACCTGTGTTCTTGCTCCCGACAAATGCTGCATAGAACTCATTAGACAAACTGAGGGGAGTATGGAGATCTAAAGTGAAACTTTCAATGCTGAAATAAACTTGTTCAAAAAGGGCAAAGAACATAAAGAAACAATTTAAAGAGAAAAAATGTATAGTAATTGAAAGAACACAATGGAAAGAACATCAACCCCCCCACAAAAAAAATGTTTGAGACAATAGCACACATTGCTCACAAAGGTGTAGTGAGAACATTCCCATACTCTGAGGGAAGTGTACATTTCTTTGGTTTTCTGGAAAATTATTCCAGATAGCAGGAGTCTCGTAAAGAATTTGGCAGCATGATCCATTCATTCTTTCACTCAACAAATGTCTATGAGTGCTTAGTTTGTGCCTAACAGTGAACAGACAGCCAAAAAAAAAAAAAAAAATCCCTGCTTTCAAGGAACTGATGTTTTGGTGGAATGAGATAGACAATAAACAAGCAAATGATTCAATAGCCAGTATATCAGATGTGGGTAAGAGCGATGGAAAAATTATTTTAATTTGCAGGGAAGAGAGCAAAGGTGTATGGCTATTCTAAATAGAACAGTTAAGGGTAGCTTCACTGTGAAGGTGGCATTTGAGCAAAGAACAGAAAGAAGTTAAGGTTATTGAGGGAAGAGTCCCAGCATGGTTGATCTCAGAATCTTATCTAGATCAAGGTCCATGGCGTCAGATTGGTTTACTACCAGTCATGAGGGTGTGCGAAAGCCCAACTCCCAGCATGCTCTTGGCTGTGGTGACAGAAAGCCCAGCTCCCAGCAGGCTCTCTGCTGTGCATGTGGCAGAACTACCACCTGAATATCCTACACCAGAGAACCCACACCCATCTCAGCCAGTGATGCAGGGACCCCGCACCCAGAGGCCCCAGCCCGGGGAGCTGTCCTCAGTGCTGACAGGTGGCTGGGCTATGGCACTGGAGCATGAAGCAGGACCGGGCTGGTCCCTTGCATGCCCCCTGAGCAGGGGGAGCTCAGCACACAATGACACCCCCATGAGCACTCTGTCTGCCTTTCCCCCTCTGAGTGTTCTCTGAGAGAACTCACAGTGGTACTCTGCATCTATCCTAGGGAATTAGCAGAAATCAAAACCAAATATATGATAAAGTTATTCATCATTTCTATTTATAGTAGAAATATTTGGTGAGAGGCAGGATTACAACTTGTATTTCCAATGAATGAGACATAGGTGCACACAGAAAAAAAAGATAGACAAAGAAATTTATTAATGTGTTGGCAAGAGTTGAGAGCAGGGGCCAGTAAACTATGGCCCGGGCTGCCAAATCTGACCAAAGGTTTTTTCTGTAAAATTTTACCAGAACACAGCCATGCACCCTTGTGTGGCTGCTTTTGCAATATGACAACAGAGTTGGGCCTGTCGACTATATGACCTACAAACCTAAACAGAGACTATACAGCCTATAAACCTAAAATACTTAATATCTCACCCTTAACAGCAAAAATTTGCTTGTCCTTGATCAACAAGAGTTCAGTTACAGATGTTTTAATTTCCTCCTATATCTCTGCATTTTCTATTTTCTGGGCAGATAAAAATATAGTCAGAGAAAAAGGTAAATAAATAATTTTGTTCTTTTCCGTTGTTCTGGGAATATACTAAAATGACGAGTGGTTATTACCAAATCCAGTTTGGTTCTGAGCCATAGTTAAAGAGCTTATAATGAGGGCTATAAAATGACTACTTATGTCACAAACATTTGTTGCTCACACTTACTATACATCTCAGGCCCTGTCCTGAGTGCTTTGCAGCTATTAACCCCCAGTCCTCATGATAATTCTATGAGACAAGAATTAGTCTTAGCCTCACAGATGAGGAAACTGAACAACAAAGGCGTTAAATAACTCACCCCAGATCACATGTTTGGAGCCATCACTCAAATCCCAGCAGCCTAGAACTCGGATTTGTACTCCAAGTCCTACGTTCTGCTGCCTCCTTGTGACTACTTAATTCTTGTACTGCCTCCTTACAAGGAAAATGTATCTTGTCCGTGGCAAAAACTAGTCCTATCAAGTTAATACTTGAAGTCCAAAAACTATTGCAGAGGCTGGAAAGGGAATGAAGCGTGTGGGAGAGAAGGAAGGGAGAGATGTGCGAGGTTAAGTTTTTGTAGTCCAAATGATATTAAAAAGGTGGGCCATGGGAAGGAATCTGGTATATTAGTCCAGATTCCCCAGAACAGAAGCAATAGAGTGTGTGTGTGTGTGTGTGTTTGTGTGCACACATGCATGTGTGTAGAAAGATTTGTTTTTTAAAAATTGGTTCACATAATTGTGGGGACTGGCAAGTCTGGATTCTACATGGAAGGCCAGCAGGGAAGAGCTGATGCTGCAAAGCTGACTCTGAGGCAGTCTGGCAGCAAAATTCCTTCTTTCTTGGGGTATCTCATTCTTTTTCTCTTAAGGTCTTCAACTGATTGGATGAGGCCCACCCACATTGTGCAGAGGAATCTGCTTTACTCAGTCTACTGATTTCATGTTAGTCCCATCTAAAAGCTACCTTCACAGGGACATCTAGATTGGTGTTTGACCAAATATCTGGGCACCACAGCCTAGCCAAGTTGACACATAAAATTAACTATCAAATCTGAGTAAATGAATGAGAAGGAGGGAACGAAAGAAAGAGGAGACGACTAAGGGACACAGCAACAGTAAGCTGGGGGGATTCTGGAGATGAATGCATGCTCTTCTTCCCTTAAGTTGTTTATAATCTACTAAGAGAAACAGAGAAGCCAACAGAAAAGTCACAGTTGTAAATGGGCTCACGTCTGGACTCTAAACATGGATTTGGACTCATGTGAGCGTGGGTGGTCAATGGGTGGACAAGTAGCTTAGGAAATTGGCACAAGGGTTTGATGTGGAGGGGAGGGGAAGCTCAGACGGGGGGGTGGGAGAAGGGTTGGAAAGGACAGCAAGGAGCCTAATATCATCTCCCTGATCCTGTGCTGCTGGCGAAAGCAGAGACTTGTCTTCATGAGGCACTCTGTGACCTTCAGGGGTCGGCATGCTGCTTTGGTGAATAGGAGGCCGTGTGATGAGTGCAGGATTGGGTAGCCCAGCTTCAGCATTCAGGTGGCAAAAGTTCCAAGGACCTCTCTACCACTTCTAGACCTCTAGGGTTTACAGCGTGAGGAGGTCCAGGGAATAATATTTTGCATCTCCAAGTGGTGGTGGTAGGGCCTCAAATGAGTATCAAAGAACTGACTGAGCAACAGACATAGGTGAGGCCAGATGGGAGGTCCCTGCACATAAGCAGATGTCAGACGTACCTAGAGAATCTTTGGTGAGCCTGTGCATGGGTTACTGGGCTCCTGTGGACTTAGGGACGGATTAATGTTGCTCTTAACCCATTAGTACGACAGGCTGAAGAAATTGGTGACAGCACCCTGTGAGGCAAGTTTTGATGGACATAAATAGCGTGATGCAGAGAGAGGCAGGGAGGCTCAAGAGATCTTTGGAGTTTGAGCAATTGCATATGTTCTGTGCAATTTGAGCATGACATACGTGCCAGGGTAAGGTGGAGATTCACAGCTTCTCTGAGTTCACAGACCTTTTCAGATAAGTCTTGTTCAGACTGAGTCATTGAGCCACATGATTCTTCTTTCCACTTCTCTCCACCCATTACCCCCCCAGTACCTTCACTCAAATCCGTCTTCCTTATTATAGATCCTTCCCCCCAGAGAAAATATCCTTGTTCATTTGCAGACTGATAACTACAAAACTTCTTTGATTGAGAACAAAAGCAGAACGTAAGCCCCATCAGGGCAGGAATTTCATTTCTGTTATTCACTATCTTACCCCAGCTGCTTGACAGAGAGCAATCGCACAAGATATATTGCTAAGAAAAAAAAAAAAAAGACAATTCCACTTCCTTTCATTTTGGAGATTAGTAACAACTCGTAATACCATAGAAAAGTCCAAGAAGATATAAAATTGCTTAGCAGAATGCCTGCCACATAGTGGTCAGCACAGGTCAGCTGTTATTATTTAAAAAATAAGAAAAACAAAAATTTATTTTCTAGAAAACAAAATCTTAAGCATATAGCAGCCAGATTATGAAGGACCTCTGTGCCATATTGAGATGTTTAAATTTTATCTAAAGGCAAGATAAAACTTCAGAGAATCTTAAGCAAAAGAATAAATGGTATGTGTTACATTTTTTAAAAAAGATTTTATTTATTTATTTGACAGAGAGATAGCAAGAGCAGGAACACAAGCAGGGGGAGAAGGAGAAGCAGGCTTCCCCCGACGTGGGACTCGATCCCAGGACCCTGGGATCATGACCTGAGCCACAGGCAGATGCTTAACGACTGAGCCACCCAGGTGCCCAGTATGTGTTACATTTTAAAGAGACTTCTCTCTCAGGCGCCTGGGTGCTCAGTCGGTTGAGGATCTGACTCTTGATTTTGGCTCAGGTCATGATCTCGGGGTCATGAGATCAAGCCCCATGTGGGGCTCCCTGCTGGGCAAAGAGCCTGCTTAAGATTCTCTCTCCCTCTGTCGCTCCCCCCCTAGCCCCACACATGCAGGCGCCTGCACTCTCTCTCTCTCATTAAAATAAAATAAAATAAAATAAAATAAAATAAAATAAAATAAAATAAAATAAAATAAAATAAAAAAGAGACCTCTCTCATAGCAGTATGAAGAACAAAATGGAAAGAATTTTGAAAAGGCAGAACAATAGAAAGGAGGTAGCAGATTGGGAAGGTATTTGGGAGAAAAAATTGGCAGAGCTGTTAAGTAATTTTAAAAAAGAAGAAAACTGAGTGAAAGAAAATGCAACATGAGTACTTTAAGCTTAAGAGAGACTTTGTTACAAATATGTTTATAACTGGTTTACCAAGAAAGATCACACAATCTCCTTTCCTGGAAGTTTTTAGAAATGAGATGGAGCCATCTGTTTGGTAGCTGAAGGCTGGGGCTTGGGCGAAAGTTGATCCCACTCTTTTGATGCAATGATTTCCAGAGAACCAAAAAGCAAACACTAGAGCGTACAGAAATAATATATAGTATTTTTAAGGTTTTAATCATATATATATTTTATCATCACATCTTCTTACCTTGTTTTTATTTGGTTACAGAATTTTCCCCACTCACCTTTAAATATGCTATCATTCTCTGCCCATGATCTTTTTCCCATCATGTTCTCATTATGTCCCATCACTTTATGACAATGACATTGCTGCACAGTGACTTCATTACTGTACAGAAACAATATGAGTTTACAGCTAAAAAAGGATAATTAAAAGCATAAATTATGGCTGCTGTCAAGACAACAGACATTAACACTGAAACTTAGAACATAATGCAGAGATAGTTTAGGTTTATGCTACCTGAAATCATTGGGAACCTTGAATGCTCTCTCTACAAATAATCCACCCAAAAGTTATTACATTTTTATAAACAAGGAAACGAGGTGAATCACCCTAGATTGCCTCTTTTCCAGGTCTGTTTCTTCTCTTGATACACGCCACACTGGTATTAAGAGGTGTTATAAGAATATATCAAGAACACTGAAAGGGGAGCACCTGGGTGACTCAGTCAGTTAAACAGTTGACTCTTGGCTTCAGCTCAGGGTTGTGAGATAGAGACCTCGTGTCTCTCTCTCCCTCTTCCTCCCGCCTCCCCACCCCGCGCCACCCTGCTTGCTCATGCTCCCTCTTTCTCTCTCTCTCTCTCTCAAAAAAAAAGAACATTGAGAAAGATATGAATATAAACTAGATATCATAAAAAACCAACGAAATTACGAATATATGCCCTAAGCAAAATCTCTAATCTTGTACAAACTCTAAGAGATCTTACCCAACATGTAAAAAATAGGATGAACCAACTACCGTCTGCTAAGTGAAATCACAGCTGCATCAATCCTTTAATATCGTGAGATGGAGAAGCAGTCCTGCTTCCATTTACACATCATCCTCTCAAGCCAGCCTAACGCTGAGCTTCAGAAAGCCGTTCCTCCGTTGCCAGTATGGTTCAAGACTTCAAATTCGAAACCGAAATTTCAGCATAGGGGTCCAAGAACAGTGTGCTTAGAGAAAAGAAGCTTGGGTACAATTTCAGCCCTGGGAATTTTTAGCAGACCTGCTTCTGCTTGAAAGGATGGGCCTCATCAATAGAGATCCGCAACGGATGAGTTATGTACAAGCAGAGGGTGCTTGGCTCCTCCACTGGGGGCGCTGCAGTGGAAATCCAGGATTATTTTGAGGGGCTAGAATAGATGAGCTATAAGATTACCACAGCTCAGAGTTTCCAAATCTACAAACACACACACACACACACACACACACACACACACACACACCCTGAAAACTTTGACACTCCAAAATGATAACAACCGGTCCCCCCAAAACTGTGATGTTTTCCTTTGTATGTGTGTGTCTGTATCTACTCATCTATATCTATCTATATGCATGCAGAGAATATTTAAGACGTATGCATATATTTATATTTTTAGATTGTTGAGTATTTTACATACCTATATATGTCTAAATTTTTAGATTGTTTAGATTGTTGAGTATTTTACATATCTATATATGTCTAAATAGGTATATGGATAAATAAAATTATGCACACCAATTTATCAATGTATCAGAGCTTTTATATACACATGATCTTACAAAGACAATAAAATTGTATATTATCACAAAAAAATAACTATTAAATAGTAAATAAGAAAACGGGAGGAAACTATTGGAGGTGATGAATAAGTTTATGGCATAGATTGTGATAATGGTCTCATGGGTATATACTTATCTCCAAATTCATCAAGTGTACACATTAAATATATGCCGCTTTTTGTGTGTCAAAAAATGAAAAAAAGAAACTATCGTTTTTTACATGCCACATTAACAAATATTTAAGGAAAATCTCTAATCTTGGCCAAAATATTTTTAAACTAGTAGCCAATACACAGAGGGGGGCAATTTGAATCTACCAAACCCTCCTGAAAAGTAATTTGGCAATGTGTTTTATGAGAAAAACAAGTTCACACAATTTGACCCAGTAAAATTATTCATGGCAATATCCTAAGGAGAAAATAAAACATAAGAAAAACACATGGGCATGAGTATTTTTACTGTAATATTATTTACAAGATGAAATGGAAGCAACAACTATAGACTATGTGAATTATTCTGCAGCCATTATAAAATTAATAAAAAAGAAAAAATGTTATAAAGAAAATGTATTTAAGAGCATGAATTCCTAAATGTATCTGAAAAGTTTAGTCATATCTGCTCTCTGGTCCCTTAGAACTTCAAAAGGACAAGGCCCCTGATGTGGTTATAATACAGGGAGATACCAGATTATATAAAATATATTTTCATAAATGTTTTCCATTGTTTTTGTTTTTATTTGTATATAATAAACTCATCTTATCATAATTATTGAAGATTTTTGCAGACAAGAAGCTGGGAGGATTATCCCCACAATATAAAAAGAAATGTTTCCTAATGGTAAATAGATTATTTATTCCTCAAATTCTTCATTTCACCACTGAAGAACCTACATATGTGATAAACCAATAAGTAGACTCCTTGAAGAATGATTCCCCATGTTTACTAAAACGTGAGGTCTAATTTCTGTTAAAATATTTTTCAATATTTTTAATGAATTTTAATAAAGGTTTATCAGGCGCTTGTTATGGTGCAGAACTTTTATTAAAATCTGTGATCCATAAAACGCTTTTTTTGAATGACACATAGTTTAGTTTTTCATTTAGAGGCTATAAAAGTGTTCACAAAAGTTATGTTGAAAAAAAGTGATTGAAAGTGCTAAAACACTGTACAGAATATAAAATCCTTTCATAGACTTTTTATGACACATGAAACATGAGTCTTAAAGGTTTAATGTTACTGACTTTTATACAAGGCTTTTTAATTCTTGATTCCAGTTATGGTTCTGCAAATGAACTGTGACATTAAAAGGAATCAGGCTGGAACTGCCTGGGCTCACTTTCTAGATGAGTTCCGACTGGCCATGAGAGGTTTGCTCTTAGGACGCACCCCGCCCACAACTGATGAACACTCACTGGCTTGCGCATAGCAGAGGAGTGAGCCTGCTTGACAGATTCTCTCCTACCTAAATTCAGTATTAATGTTGGGGAGGGCACCCAGATTACTATTAGCAAATATGAAGTGTGAAGGATGACTATGCCTTACTCCTTGTTTCTTTAATGTCGTACACCATTTACTGCTATAATTGCAATGTTGTCTTGGTGAACTACAGAGCCAATATTGCTGTCTGTCCCATTAAAATAACAGATAGAAATTCACTCTGGCTCTACCTTTTGGGAATTTTGAGTCAAGGTGCTGACCTGAGTCCAAGACAAAAGACAAATTCGCTCATCTTTGGTTAATCTCTAGCATTTGAGTTCAACCATATAAAGTTCCCATTTTTAAAAGGTAAAAGGCCATTTAAACTTTCCATTTCTTATGATTCACCTTCATTTTCTGAGGTTGTCTAAAACTTAACATGTTTCAAAAGCGACAGTGGTAGTTTTATTAAAAGGAAAATAGAGCAATATGTGGTGAATCGGATCAACATAAGAAAGAAATTTGGGTAATCCAGATTAGACTTTAGAATAATAAACTCAGTTTAAGTTATCTTGAGAAGTGCCTCAACATTACACATGATTTTCTATGTGTAGACACTGTTCTTATTGGTTAATTTCCTAAAAGAATCAGACCAAGTTCCAATTTCCATCTGTTGATATTGTGCTATAAAAATCACTTCTGAAAATGCTCAAATTTATACAAGAGATGAAAAAATTACCGTGTTGAATAACTATTTCACACATACTTTAGCTGCAGTAAGAATCATCAGTGGTATACTCCAAAAGGCTGAAATAAAATATCTGTGTCATATGAGATATACATTATTCATCTGTTTGTCTTAATAAAAAATCTTTCTTATTTCAAAATTATTTTAATATGAAAGGAATGAGACATTGGATTTCTCAAAATGAGACATAACTTAATATCCTGAGTGTAACTGAAAGAATGATCAAATAGAGTAAAACTGTCTACTTCCTTGTAATCTGTAATAGTTCTAATATGAAGCATGTGATACTAATTTAACAAACATTATAAAATAATTTTTCTTTTTTTCAGTAGGCCTATGCCCAATGTGGAGCTTGAACTCCCAAACCCTAGATAAAGAGTCACACGCTCTACCAACAGAGCCCACCAGGTGTCCCTAAAATAATTTTTCTTTATACATCCTAGCACTGCATGTTTTTAAACCAAAGTCTCACAAATTTTACAATAATCTTAGTGTGCTTTAGAAATTTTTGAAAGACATATTTTGGTACATTACTATATACTACATTAAAGATATATTGCAAATTATAATTTTTTCTTTAACTTCCATGATTCATTATAATCCATTTGTAGTTTGGTTTATATACTGTGTCCATAAGATATTAAAATCACATTTCAGCTAGAATATTCTGTGTTAAGACTATTCAATAAGACAGATTTGCTTTTCTCTCATGTATTCTAAATTAATAAACTTTTACTAAATTGCCAAATTATTTCTTTACTATATGATCTTTGAATATTACTTATCTATTACCCTAGCGATGAACAATAAAATATTCAAAATACTTAGTCCTTGAAAGTCAAGAGCTAACAAGCAAAAATCCTGCCTGACACTCAAGAAGACACAAGAAATCTTGCAAAGGGAGAGAAGCTTCTGAGATATATCGATAGAAATCTGAACAAGCCAGGGGGAGAAAAAGTCATTTCAACTTTTGTCAATATTAAAAGCATTTTTAGAACCATCAAATGTTGCTAATTTAGAAAGGAGAAAGAGTAAGCTAAGGATGTGAAAACAAGTCTAACCTTTTGAAAAACAAACTATTCTTAAGATGTGATATTTTCTAAAAAATCGTATTTTAATCTTTCAGTAGGTATTACATACATTTCTTTTTTTAGGACAATTTTTTATATCTCATGTTTGCTGTTTGACTGGATTTGAAAATTATGACCATGATGGATATAAGAGACATGTGTTCCTTCCACTTGAAGGCAATAGGAGCAGGTGTGCAATCTCCAAGCTGTCTTTCCTCATCAACAGTGATCACAAAAGCCACAGCTAAGGTGGCAGAGACACAAAACAGAAGAACCCTGGATCCCTGGGTCACAGCATGGAGAAAGGCTGCTCTGGAACATCAACCTGACCCACTTCATAATTTGCCAAAAGAAGAAATAAACCTTGTTGTGTTGTGTCACTAGCATTTTAAGATTTGTTACTGCCGCAAAGCCTAGCCAATCTTGATGGTACTCTGTCTTACAAGCTAGATCACTCAGAGCGATTCTCAATTTCTCCGTCTTGTCCCTTCCCCACATCCAATCAACCCACACATTTATTTCGCTTCTCTACTACTATTCTAAGTTCTGTTACTGTTCTACTAAATTCGACTATGTTCTGAGCACCAAGAACACAACGATAAATAAGATGGAAGCTCACATTTTCGTGGATGAAACAGAAAAAAAAAAATTGTTTGAACACAATGAGATTGGGTGCAGGAACAGAAGTTGGAACAGCAATGGCACAGAAGAAGAGGTCATACTTTTCATGAATCGACTGAAGCTTCTCAGAGCAGAAAACCTTTAAGGAGTATCCAAAGGATGAATAAAAGCATCCTCCCCACAGTCCCTGGTGAGCGAGGTCCTGCCTCAAACTGAGACAATTATAATAGCCTAACTGGGCTCCCTGCCTTCAGATTTCTCCTTCCCTCCACTACCCTACACATCAATCCTCCCCAGTGCCCGCTAGGCTGTCTTCCTTAAGCTCAAAACTAACATGGCTGCGCGCCTGCCTGAAACCATTCCACAGCTTACTTTTCCATCTTGTTTCCTACAACCCCTCCCTTTGTGCTCACCACAGAAAACTTGTCATCTTTCCTTGAACACCCCAAACTTTTCACACCCTGGTGGCTTAGTATCTTTTTGTTCCCTCTGACGTGATGGCACTCTCCCCTTCCCTTTCTCTGCTTTGGCAAACGGCTATGATGAAACACTTCCTGGCACAAATTGGGCAGAATGAATCCATTTTTTGCTCAAGCTCTGCAAATCTATCTGCTCTAATAATAATAATAACTAATATTTATTGAGAACTGCCTTTTTGTCAGGCATTTAAGCACTTTCTACATAGATGGTTTTACTCAATTTCCACCAAAGGCCTATGAGGTAGCTATTATTATTATGCTCCTTTTATAAATGAGGAAATTAAGGCTTGGCCTCAGGAGTAAGCCCAAATTTTTACACAGCTAGTAAGTGATAGAACCAGCAGTGTAAGAACCTGCCACAGCTGGACAGTTGGATTCTAGATTTGTACACTTAACCACTGTTCTTCTTGATCCTCGTTCAAGTGAAAAGTCCCTTGGTCCCACAAACAGACTTAACCTCAAGCAACTTTTCCTACCTTTTTCACCATACACTAAATGACTTGTATCTATGAGGTAAATGCATGCTTAGCCTGTTATTCCCTTATGTGGAAAAACCCTTCTTCATTTTATTTGCCCAGTTCACCCCTGCTTGTTGGTCACATGTCAACCCTGGCACCCTCTCTTCTCACATCCCCACAGTGAACGCCTTCCTCAGCACTCACTGCTTCCTGCACGTCTCTACTGTAATATGGACCACCTTGGGCCCTAACTGTTGGCAACACTCTCTCCCTGTCTCTGTCTCTGTCTCTGTTGCTCTCTCTCATTCCTGCAGGGCTGCTTGAGGATCAACATTACTCTTAGTCTTGGGGCACCTGGGTGGCTCAGTTGGCTAAGCATCTGCCTTCAGCTCAGGTCATGATCCCAGGGCCCTGGGATGGAGCCCCACATCGGGGGGGGGGGGTCTCTGCTCAGCAGGGAGCCTGCTTCTCCTCTCCCTCTGCCTGCGGCTCTGCCTACTGTGCTCTCTCTCTTTCTATCAAGTAAATAAATAAAATCTTAAAAAAAAATTACTCTTAGTCTCTATCCACAGTACCTAGCTAAGTGTCTGGCACACAATAAGTGCTCAGCAAATGTTTCTGAGAGAATGAATGAATGATATAGGTTTTGTTATTCACATTTTATCACCATTAAAAATTTGGTCCCCCAAATTATTAATTTTTTATTTTTGAACGAAGGACATTCTGTCCCTTCTTAATAACTTCCTAATGAAAGATTCAATTTGTGAGTTATGCGATCCCATTCATATTATATTTCTTAATTCATTATTTATTTCTCTCATATATGTATGAGTAGATATATATTACAGAAAATTAAAGCTCCAAAGTGAGGCTTAAAATGATATTTTCTCCTAAACTTTTTATTTCAAAACTTAAATTTCAAGACTGAAAACATAATCTCAAAGCATGACACTTCCAACCTTTCCTTTTTCTTTTGTAGTTTGCTACAGGGTTTGAAAATCACCTGACAAATAATAATAACACAATAATAATGGTTGAAAGATATGCAAAAATCATTATCTATAGCAATCTCTATTTTCATGTTTTACGTGAAGTAGCTCATGTACTCCTCATACCAACTCTATGAGGCTATGTGTTCTTATTATGCTTCTTTGACAAATGAGGAAACTGAGGCCCTCTGAGATTAAGTCACTTATTTAAGGCCACACAACTAGTGGAAACAAGACATGAAGACTGTTTTCATCTTGTAGAGTATTTTAGAGGAGATGATGTTTTACATATTGATATCTATACTTCCAAACAAACTAATAAGAATGAAAAGAATGAAAGTAACCTGTATTGGGGCTATGAGAGTATTATGGGGTAACAAGAGGACCTCACACATTGCCTTTGAGCCTAACTGCATATCCCTATGATGCTTTGGCAAAATGAATCACCCCCTCCTCCAGGCTGGGTGTGAAAAAGTAGATTTGTAAAGTGCTTTCATTTTTACTCCTGCTTCATTATTCATATTGCTGAAGACTTTCACTAACTGATGGACCTAACAGAGTTTATATAAGAGGTTCAGGAGGCCCAAGACCTCATAATCAATTTTATTATTTGTTGATCACCTAAAATTATGGCTATTCACAGATCACATACACAAGTACAGACAGTACCTTGTCTTCAAAGGCCTTACAGTCCAGTAGGGGAAATAAATAACTAGAACGCGCGAGAGAAGAATGTGCATGCCATGTAAGACATACAGAGAAGAGCTAAATAGAACTAAGAGAGGGAGAGAGTATTTCAACTTAGTGAAACAAGTAGAATTTGAGTTAGAATTTAAAGTAGGAGGAGAATTTCAACAAGTTCTAATAAGGAAAATGCAAATCTGGCCAAGGACAAAAGAGTGGAAACAGAGCCATTCAGACAGGCTGATGAATGGAGAATGTGTAAAGAGGAGGACTGCAAAGCAAGAAAAGATGTTCTTTGAGACCCATTTATAGGGGCTAAGGAGTTGAATGGAATTCTTTAGGAATTGAGAAATCAGTGAGGGTTTCAGGAAGATATTTTCTTGCAAAAATGCCAAATAGAAGGAAGAAGAGAGAAGCTAGAGATTAGAAATTGTGAGGCTATGGCAATCAAACTGATAGGTAATTGGGTCTTAAAGGGAATTGGGTGAAAAGGACAAATTCAGAAGACACTATGAAAAAGAAGCTATTAAGACTCATTACAAATTACATGTTGTGAGAAAACACTCAGACTTTAAACTCTTTCTGGTCTTGAGACTATTGACGGTTTTATTTAAGATAGAAAACACAATAGCAAAATAAAGCTCAAGGGGAAGGATGACCTTCATGTCTGGACATGCTACATTCTGTGGGGCAGAGACTGTCAAGTGGGGATACCTAATGGACAGGACTAGAGCTCAGAAGAGTTGACACTTGGACATATGCATTTCTAAATCACTGTGAAAGATGAAGTTGTTTGAAACCATGAGATTTGAACAAATGTCCAAATGAGGAAAACTACAAAGCAGTAATGAAAGAAATTTTAAAAGATACAAATAAATGGGAAGACATCCCATGCTCATGAATTCGGAAAAATTACAATGTCAAAATGCTTAAACTACCCAAAGCAATTCACAGATTCAGTGAAATCTCTATCAAAATCCCAATGGGCTGTTTTTAGAAATAGAAAGAAACAATCTTAAAATTTATAGGGAATGACAAAAGACCCTGCATAGCCAAAGAAATTTTGAGCAAGAACAAAGTTGAAAGCATCATAATTCCTGACTTCAAAATATATTACAAAGCTACAGTAATCAAAGCAATATGATACTGGCATAAAAGTGACCTTTAAACCAAAGAAGCCAGAAATAAACCCTCACATATATGGTCAACTGATTTTCAACAAGGGTGCCAATAATACACAATGGGGAAAGGATAGCCTCTTCAATAAATGGTGTTGGAAAATCTGGATATCCACATGCAAAAGAATAAAATTGGACCCTTAAGGCAAAAATCAATTCCAAATGGATTAAAGACTTAAACTGTAAAACTCCTAGAAGAAAAGATAAGGGAAAAAAATCTTTCTTATCTTGACATTGGCCTTGGCAATTATTTATTGAAAAGCATAGACATCAAAAGCAAAAATAGACAAATGGGAGCGAGATAATACCTCACACCTGTTTAGGTGGCTATTACCAAAAAAAAAAAAAAAGAAAGAAAGAAAGAAAGAAAGAAAGAAAAGAAAAGAAAAGAAAAAAAAAGAAAGATGGAAGGAAAAAAAAGATAAAGAAAAGATGACAAGTGTTGGTGAGTTTGTGGAGAAAAGAGAACCCTTATACACTATTGGTAGAAATATAAATTAGTGTAACTAGTATGAAAAACAGTATGGAGTTTCCTCAAAAAAATTAAAAATAGAACCACCACATGATCCACCAATCGCATTTCTGGCTATATATCCAAAAGAATTGAAATCAGGATCTTGAAGAGATATAACTTAAGCATTCCCATGTTTATTGCAGCATTATTCACAATAACCCAAGACATGGAAGCAACCTATGACCATCAGTGAATAAATGGATAAAGAAACTATGGTACTCCATTACACATAATGGAGTATTACTCAGCCTTGAAAAAGAAGGAAATCCTATCATTTGCAACAACATAAGTAATTCTGGAGAATATTACGCTAAGTGAAATAAGTCAGACATAGAAGGACAAATACTACATGATCCCACTTGTATAAAGCATCTAAATGAGACAAACTCATAAAAGCAGATAGTAGAATGGTGGTTACCAAGGGTTGGGGGGACAGAAGAGGAATGAGTAAGTGTTGGTCAAAAGGTAAGTTTCAGTTATGGAAGGTGAATAAGTCCTAAAGATCAGCAGTACATTATAGGTTTATCGTTAATAGTAGTGTATTGTATGCTTAAAACATTTGCTTAAAGGGTAGATATTGTAAGCATTTTTACTACAAAAATAAATTAAGAGGGCAAGAAGAGACTTTTAGAGATGCTGCATATATTTATGGCATTGATTGTGGTGATGGTTTCACAGATATAAACTTTCCTCTCAATTCATCAAGTTATATACATCAAATACCTACAGTTTTTTGTATGTCATTCATACCTCAATAAAGCGTGTTTTTTTTTAATTAGAATAAAAAGTGGCCTCTGCCCTTGGGAAATTTATTATCTAATTAGGGAAGGAATGTGTTAAACCAAGTTCATAGATACAAGGAGAGAAAAAGTTGGTGGTTGTCAGAGGCAGGGGTTGGGTGAAATGGGTGAAGGGGGCCAAAATTACAAACTTCTACTTATAAAATAAATAAGTCAGGGTGATATAATGTGCAGCATGGTGATTATAGTTAATAATACTGTATTGCAGATTTGAATGTTGTTGAAAGAATAAATCTTAAAAGTTCTCATCACAAGAAAAACATTCTAAAACTAAGTGTAGTGATGGAATTTAACTAGACTTGTGGTGATCATTTTGTGATATATATACATACAAATATCAAATCAATATGTTGTACACCAGAAACTACTATAATGTTGTATGTCAGTTATACCTCAATTTAAAAAAAAGAATGTTTATAATTAGCAAAATGAAGGTCTTTAAATATGATACCAAAACTTTAAATTGAGAAATTGAATCAAAGAGAAAACAGATTTAAAAAAAAATATTGTCATCCAAGCAGAATTCAAGAACACATTTGAGATAAAGATGAGAGTGGGCCCCTTTAAAAGTGAAAAGTCTTACCTGAGCTAGATGAGACACACAAAGGAATTTTAAAGGATGTATATGCTACATTAGCTTGACTTAATTGTTGTTCTCCTATTTTCATCATTAACAATAGCAAAAGCAATATCATGAGCATCTACTGTCATGAGAGCATTTGATCTATGACATAGAAACTAATTAACTAATTGAACATCCAGTTGCATGGAATCATGAAACCTAAAATATGATTTGGGAATATTAGGATATTTATATTTAAAGTACAATCCTCTGCAATAATTTAAATAACCTAAGAGCTAGCAATGACTGTTCATTTCACACAATTGATCGGACTTTAGAGTACATCAGTGAAACTTACATATCTACTGAAGGTAAACTACTAAGAACCTCTAATGAAAAAAAATTGATGATATTAAAAAATAAACTGTGTCGGCAAAAATGCTTCAAACACTCCAGACTTATTTTGGGAAAGCATGAGCAAATGAATTAAGTGGTCAGTAAATAAATCTGGGATACAAAGTAGCAATACAAATAACAATCCATTTCTTATAATTAAAGCTTAGCTAAACTATCATCTGGCCACAATGATAATTTTTTATAGAACTATAAATATCAACGAAGGATTTGTAGAGAAAAATTGCCTTGCAGCATTTTTGGAAAAATTAATGCATATCCAATATTGATCTTGATTTGTGAATGTTAAACTATGCCTCCTCGAGTAAAATATTCTTGGAGAAGTCAATAATATGCCATAATCTCATATGACACTAATAAAATAACGCAAATGACAATTCATTTTTGTTTACTTATCTATGACTTAATGGATGGATAAATTTTGTTAAAAGAGGAAGGGAGAAATTGGTGCATAGTAGGCATATTTATAAAGCAATTGTGATTGATTTTCTTTTTTTGGTCATTTTCCTAAGAGAGAAAGTGAAACAATCTCATGAAATCCTTTCCTTAAAAGTATTTTTATAGCTGCTGATACGTTATTAATTTCAGAAGACGGAAGCCACATATATTAGGTAGTTTGTTTTGTTCACTAAGATATAACAAAGTAATAATCTTGCTGATAAAGTCCAGGGAAGCTAAAATTATGCAAAACAGTGCCATTCTAATGACTTTATATGTAACACTAATTCTGATTACTCAAAATTGCTGAAATTAGTAACACTAAAGCTTTCTTATGCTCAAGGGACAGTAGTAAGGGCAAAGAATAACTGAACAGTAAGATAGCCAAGGGAAGTCTTAGACTCAAGGAAATATACAGAGCAAGTTAGAACTATTTTCCATCTAACCCAATTTTGCCATTCATCCATTATGAGAATGCAATGAATTAAAGACAGGTGTACTCAGCACACCAATGAAATTCGCAGTAACTAACTTGCTGGAGAAAATACAATGAACTTTGGGGAAACAAATCTGAGCCTGATTCTCCCTGGCTATTTCCCAGTCATCATTCAAACTTTTTGAAAGCAACCTAAACTCTTCCAAGGCACAACCACTTAGGCCATTGCAGAAACATTACGGTAACAGTTAAGGCACCACTTAAACCCAAAAACTTGGAGCCCAGAAGTGCTTTGGCCAATGAGAATTCCTCTAAGGCATGCTTTCTCTGGAGAAAATACTGTTTGACGACAGTTTGAGTTTGGTCATATTATACACAGAACTGAAACCTTAAACAGAATAGTCACTTAGGTGAAAGATCAGTGGTTGAAAAAAGTAGTTACAATTGGCTCACCTATGTAAAAGTAGGTCTTAAAAATAAAAGGAAAGGGACACCTGGGTGGTTCAGCGGGTTAAGCACTCTCGATTTTGACTCAGATTGTGATCTCACGGTCATGAGATTGAGTTCTGCATCCAGTTCTGTGCTGAGTATGGTGCCTATTTGGGATTTTCTTTCCCCCTCCCTCTGCTCCTCCCCACTCTCTCTCTTTCTCTCTCTCTGTCTAAATAAATAAATAAAAAATAAAAAGTAAAAATAAAATAAAATAAAAGGAGGATTCCACCCTTTTTTGCTTTACCCTGTCTCATAGACAAAAAGGAAAATTCAAATTAGTAAATTAGTTATTCAAATTAGTATGTCTTTTTATCATCATATGAAAAATGTTACTAATCATAGACCTAAGTGTGAAAACCAAAACTATAATATATAATACATATAACATATAATATATAATATTGGGTTAGGTCACAAATATTTCTTAGATATGACACCAAAAGCATGATTTATAAAAGAAAAAATTGATAAATTTGATTTCATCAGAATTAAAATCTTCTGCTCTTTGATAGACACTATTAAGAGAAGGAAAAAACAAATCATAGAGCTGGAGAAAATATTTGCAAAATATATATTTGATAAAGGACTTTTAATCTAGAATGTATAAAAAATTCTTAAAACAATAATAAGAAAACAACCCAATTTTGCACAACAAAGGAAACCATCAAGACAAAAAAGCAGTCTCATAAATGGGAGAAGATATTTGCAAATGATATCTCTGATAAGGGGTTAATATCCAATAAAAATGGGCAGAGGACCTGAACAGACATTTTTCTAAAGAAGACATACAGATGGCCAATGGACACATGAAAGATGCTCAATCACCAGGGAAATGTAAATCAAAACACAATGAAATTTCACCTCATGCCAGTCAGAGTGGCTAGTACCAAAAAGACAAGAAATAACAAGTGTTGGTGAGGATGTGGAGAAGACAGGCCCTCATGAACAACTGGTGGGAAAGTACCTTGATACAGCCACTATGGAACACAGGATGGAGGTTCTATAACGGCACTCCAGCCAGTCTTAAGGGTTAACTTGCTGGCTGACCTAAGGCCCTTGATCTGTAACAGAACTAATTTACTTTCTTTGATATTTGCAGACCACTGGCCTCGGGGAATGAAGGACTGGAACTTTCCCAGGCCACAGAGGCCAGCAAGTCCATCTGAGGCAGCCTCAGCTTTCTGATTAGCCCAGCAATTTTTTTTAGCAAAATGTTTTTCTTTTTTAAGGTCGCACAAATGACTTTACCGACCTCCCTTTGCACATCTGTAGACCTTGCCCTCCTTCGCAGAAAGAACAGAGAACTCTTGCATGACCCCTGGGTACTAAAGAACCAGACCCTCTTGCACAGCCTCCCCACCCCCACACCCCCACACCTCCACACCCTCCCCTTCCAAGGAACTAGAACTTCTTGCACAACTTCTGAGCACCAAGATAACTCGGTAGCTGGCATGATGGAGTCTGTACTTATTCAAGAAATGTCACAGACCACTGCATTCCCTTAACTGATTAAACCTTTTTAAAACCCCTGGGCCAGAGTTGCCTTTGGAGAAGAGTCCACCTTCTCCCCAGGTTGTCATGCTCCTGAATAAAGTTCAAATTCCTTTCCAATCAAAACTTGTCTCCTGAGTATTGTTTTTTGAGCAACGGGCAGCTGAACTTGGGTTCAGTAATGATTCCTCAAAAAATTAAAAACAAAAATATACCATATGACTCAGTAATTCCACTTCTAGGTATTTATCTAACAAACAAAAACACTATTTTGAAAAAATATATACACCCCTCTGTTTATCGCAACATTATTTACACCAGCCAAGATATGGAAGCAACCTAAGTGTTCACCAATAGATAAATGGATAAAGAAGATGTGGTATATGTACACAATAAGGTATTACTCAGCCATAAAAAAGAATGAAATATTGCCTTTCATGACAAAGAGAAACAGATTCATAAATACGGAGAATAAATTGGTGATTGTCAGAGGCAAAGGGGGTAGGGGGATAGGCAAAATAGGTGAAGGGGATTAAGAGGTACAAACGTCCAGCTATAAAACAAGTAAGTCATGGGCACAAAAAATACATCATAGGATATATAGTCAACAATATTGTAATAACTTTGCATGGTGACAGATGGTAACAGCACTTATGGTGAGCATTTCATAATGCATATAAATATTGAATTGCTATATTGCACACCTGAAACTAACAATATATGTCAACTATCCTTCAGTTAAAAACTTTAAAAAACAACCCAATTTTTTAAGTAAGCAAAAGATTTGACTAGACCACCAAAGATATACTGATTCCAAATAAGCACATGAAATGGTGCCAAACATTATTAGTTATTAAGGAAATGCAAACTAAAACCACAATGAGAAACACCTATTAGAATGGCTTAACTCTAATATATACATACCTATTAGAATGGCTAAAACTTTATAAACTAGCCATACCAAGCATTGACAAGAATGTGGAGCAACTGGAACTTTTATACACTTTTGACGGCAATGTAAGATGGCGCAGCCCTTTGGCAGTTTCTTAAAATGTTAAATAGACACTTGCCATACGATCCAGCCATTCCATGCCTAGCTCTTGACTCAAGAGAAATGAAAAACATACGTCCATAAAAAATCTGTACATGACTGTTTATAGTAGTGTTATTTGTAAAAGTCAAAACTCAGAACAACCCAAGTGCCCCTCAACAAATGGTCATCTATCCGTACAATGGAACACTAATCAGCAACAAACAGACATGGTACCAATACACGCAACAACGTAGATGAATCTCAAGATAATTGTACTGAGTAAAAGCAGCCAGACAAATGGAGTACATGCTGTGCGATTCATTTATATAAAACTCTAGAAAATGCAAACTAACCTGTAGTGACAGAAGGCAGAGAGCAGTGATTGCCTGGGCCAGGGGTGGGGCACTGGGAGTTTTGGAGAGAACCTACAAAGGAGGATGAAGAAATGTTTGGGCATGACTGACATGTTTAGCATCTTGATTGTGGTGATGGTTTCATGGGTCAAAACTTCAAATAGTACACTTAAAATGTATGTAATTTTTGCATGTCAATCATACCTTAATAAAGTCATTTTTAAAAAATTGTGTAGCCCCCTTTTATTTTACTGGAATCCTCTAGAAAAAGGAAAATACAAATAAGTAAAAAAAATCCTTTTATCATAAACTACTGAGTCCAATTTGTTAATGGAATCTGAATTCCCGACATCTTACTTTCAAACTTTTTTTGTGAAGGGGGCACCCCATTACAGGTCCCACATTCCCAAGTGGATTTTACAGTTCTTCTCTGTGCATCTGGAGACCTTAGCAGATTAATCTTCGTTCTATGTGAACTATAGACCAAGCATACTTCAAATGCTTAATATGCACTACTCCACTTAAGTCTTACAATAATGCCTGAAGGTATATGTCATTATTATTTCTGTTTTACAACAGAGGAAATTGAGGCTCAGGGGGGTTAAGGAAATTTCTTAAGGTCACACAGCCAGTAAGTCCTAGAGTCTAGATTTGATCTCAAACAGTCAGAAACTAGAGTACAGATTCCTAAACATTAGCCATATTGCTTCACTGTAGAACAAAAGTGTTTGGTCGTGTGATAATTTATCTGCCACTGGAAAAATGTGAAGAAGAGGCGTAATAGTTTCTTAGGTCTGTCCTAACAGTGAATCAAAACCTCAATAGTTTAAAGCAACAGAAATTTCTTGTCTCCCAGTTCTGGAGGCTAGAAGTCCAAAATTAAGGTGTCAGCAGGGCCACACTCTCTCTGATAGCTTGAAGGGAGTCCTTCCTTGCCTCTTCTATCTTCTAGCATTTACCAGCAATCCCTGGCATTCCTGGGCTTGGGAGGCATTACTCCAGCCACACGGCTGTCTTGTATCCCTTCATATCATCTTCCCTCTATGTAATGTCTTCTGTGTCCACATTTCGTTTTTGTGTAAGGACACCTGCCACATTGGATAGACTCACCCCAATGACCTCATTTTAACTTGATTACCTCTGTAAGGATCCTGTTTCTAAATAAGGTCACTTTCTGAGGTAGTGGGAGGTTAGGACTTCAACATTTCTATTTGGAGAAACATAATTCAACCCATAACAGGTAGGTAACAGGTGGATGTGGGAAAACTGTGACTTGCCTTGTAACGATGAGTACCTTCCTTATCTACCTTATCTTCCTTATTCTATGTTGGTAGAATCTCTTGTGGATCCACAAAACTATAAGAATGACCTTGCAATCAATCAATTATCTGGGAAGTCTTAGGAAAAGAGCGTCACGTGCAGCTTTCTTCACTTAAATCAAAGCCCTCGTTTTCTTTACAATTTTCTGATTTTCACAAATTATAAGATCCCTATTTGGACATATTTATTCTATAAATACCAGTTAAACCATGTACTAAGTGCTGGCTACTGGGGATACAGGGTTAAACCATGACAGTGTAGAGGAAAGGCAATGTCCATCAAGTATATCAGGAGATTTACAGAGAATGCTACTAGGTCCCAAAGAAAACAAATGACCCTACTCAGGAAAGGGGGTGATGATCAAGGAAAGCCTGAAGTGATTCTTAAAAGACAAATAGAAGTTTGCCAGATGACAAAAATTGGAAAGAGTGTTTCAGAATGTGCAACGTCGATTCACTCAAAACCAAACTCCATTCTTTCCCCCAAATCTGCTCCACCAGCTGCTCTCTCCGCATCCAGTGGCTCAGAATGGAATACTTAAGAGGCATTCCTGACTCCTCTTTCTCTCATACCTCTATCCAGCCCATCGGGAAAGGCTCTTGTCTCTACCTTCAAAATCTATCTACAATCTGTTCACTTTCCACCACCTGCGCTGTTCTAAGCTAACATCATCTCCCACCTACAATAGACTCCTTCCTGCCTAGTCATGCTGCTTCTGATTTTGCTCCCCTCTACAGTCCCTTCTCAACACAGTGTCCCACATCAGTGTTTTACGATGCCATTCAGGTCATGGTAGTCCCCTGCAGGAGCCTCCCTTTCACTTAGCATAAAGCTAAGTTGTACGACGGTCTAGAAGGCCTCCACACTTTAGACCCTCGATTGCCCTCTCTCCTTTCCCCGGCACCATTATCTGTCAGACCCTTCACCCTATTCACTGCTTCCCAGCTGCACTCATCTTTTTGTTATTCCTAGAACAAGAAAGGCAAATTTCCATATTAGAGTCTTTGCACCAGCTGTTCCTGTGCTGGAACTCTTCTTCCAAATCTCCACATGGCTAATTTCTGTACCTTTTCAGCTCTTACTCAAATGTCACCTATCCAAACACTCTGGATGAAAGTGCATCTCTCCCTTCTCCCCAGACTACCACCTCACATTCTCAATTCCCCTTGCTTAGCTCTAACCTTTCCCCCATGGTATTTATCACCTTCTAACATACTATAATTTACTTAGAGCAGATGCTTGTTGATAGTTGGTCTTTCTGCACTAGAAAGTAAGCTCCATGATGGTACAGATCTTTGTTCTCTTCATTGATGTACACCTAGATACAGTGCCTATTACATCATAAATGTTTACTTTTTTCTTCTAATGAATGAAAGGCCCATTGAGATGAGAAAAAAAAGCATTCCATAATCTGCAAATGATCAGTGTCACTAGAACATTAGAGACATGGGGCATGAATGCAGAAGGCAAAATTTGAGTTGTAGAAGGTACTTCCATGCCCTGCTAAAGAGTGCTCACAAGCGAGAAACCGCTGATAAGATTTACACATAGAATTAATGTGATAATATTTGCATATTAGATCACTCTTGCAGTAGTGTGGATCAGCCATCTCCAACTTTCAATGTTCACCAAAATAAAATTTTAAAATAGTTTTTTTATGTTGTCATAAACATGGCCCTTCCTGAATGCAAAGAGAGACATAACTGTTTAGAGCACAGACTCTGGAACAGATTACCAATAGCTCTAGAATCTTGAGCAAATTATTCAGCCTCTCTTTATCTCACCTCCAAAAAAAAAAAAAAAAAGTTGTTGTAGGGCTTAAAGGGCTGGAACAAGTAAAACATTTAGAACAGTGCCTGGAAGAGTAAGCACTACATATGCATTTCAATATTGTAACTTACTGTGCTTTCTGGTTCTTTCAATAGTTTCTTGAATAAATAGCACTTAATTTAATCAGATCATCAATCTTTCATGCATAATATTTTTAATACTAAAAGAAGAAAAACCATTTCATGGATACTTTATTAAATTGCAAAATTACAATTTCATCTTTCCTCCAAGAGTTTTGCATTTTCTCAATTTTATCCATAAATACCTGCGGTATTGTCATACCTTTTAAATTCGTGAAATTTAAAGACATGATCATTGAAACGAACACTTCAAAGACAAAGTATTCTGTTGTGTTTTGACTTTAAACTACTCCTGTCTCAGATTTCCACGAATTCCAGTCTAGATGAGCAATATTCATTAAAATACTCACTGCTTGTTTTATTATTTATTGTTTAGATGTCTTTCCATTCAAACAAAGAGACAGATTGTCTTCTAGCTGAGACACCTGGAAGGTGCTGGAAGCACAAAGGCCATGATTCAAAAGTCTGCGGTGCAGTCAACAAGCAATTACTTTTGCATGTGATAGGAGACTGTCAGCTTCAAACACAAGACATTCTTTGGGAAGATTAGTCCAAATTACATTTTATTACATTGGCCCACTTAAATGGCCTAAACTTCATATACTTATTCTAATGGAATTCCAACTGGAGCATTAATATATTGTTTATGACATGTTTGGAGTTCTTGTGTTATCAGCATGCATTCACGAGAGAAGCTTCAAACAGTATCAGATAACAGTGAGGTGGTTGCTGGCTGTTGTACAGCATAGGGGATTTTATCATCTTGTTGAACCAGTGGCAGTGATTAAATTAAACTGTCTGAACAAAGCTTTTGCATGTCAGACTGTTGAATGGCAAAATGAAAGAGTGACACACTTCAAAGATCAGAGGAAGGGAGAGAGGGCTAGAAAAACAGAGTTACATAACTCCTTATTTCCAACATCCAGACACAAAAGCAACAGTTAAAGAGCAGTTTCCATTTTACTTCGTCTTTAAACTTTTTCTGTATCATTCCATTCAGTTTCTAGGCACGTTTCCCCACATTTCTTTTTCACATAACATATTTCACTTGACTTGGAACACTGACTGAATGGTGAGGTACTTTGGGGGATTTTTACTTTTGTTCTGTTTCTTTGTACAAACAAGGTTTTTAAGTTTGTTTTAATTTCCAATTTTTCTCTTATTAGTTCCAAATGAGATATTTAAGGAAGAAAACCAAAGGAGATTAAGACGTTTCCATAATTTACAAGCACACTTTTTATTTGGAGAGACAAACATAAGGGCTTTTATTTTTCTACTTCAAGAAACAAATTAAAACTTTGAAGTAAAAGCTTAATAGAACTAAATGAAAATTATTTGTATGTTGAAATATTATGATATATGAACTCTCTGAAGAAGTTCATTGGCAAAGAAGTTTTAAGGATCTAAATGTATCTGAGATACAAAGTAAGTTTTATAAGAATCCACATGTTTCCTGTCTAATGAGATTTTTACATCAACAAACTGTTCTGACATTTATTTATAATTATCTTTGTTAGTAAAAAAAAAAAAATGGCTTTGTTAGTATTAAGAAAAATGTTATTTCCTCTCAAACAAAATAAAACTGGGAAAAAGTCCAGAAAAAGCAAATTGAATTTTAGTGCTGTTTCCATTACAAAATCAACATAGTCCCAGTTTTAAATTATTTTCTAGGTTGGTGGTTTCCTTTTTATTTAAGACTCTCAGTTGGTTATTTAGAAACATTGAAGAAACTTCAGTGTGTCAGGGTAGTAATAGAAGATAAGTATTTAGATGATATTAACTCTTGTAAATTTATGTTTCTACTTTTACTTCAATTTTGATTTATACAATTTCCAGGACTATAAAATAATAACCTTTTTGAAATAAATGCTGGTTCTTAATAATGTATTTTCACAATTAAGTTTTTCACTTTCATTTATCATGAAAGGCGGTAGCTTTTCATAGAAATTCACTGCTCAGTGACATCCACTAACATTTTAAAGTACGAAACACTTCAAGTCCAATTCCACTTGAGATATTTAGTGATGGAAAAAAATCATAGGAGAAAACAAACACAAAGTCAACCTGTCCTCTTAGAATACTTCGCTGGGAATAACTACATCAGTATACACGCTTTATAAGTGTACTTCTTTCTTTAACCCACGAAATATTCAGGTTTGTTGAATGTGGTGAGGTCTAATGAAACCAATAGAGGACAATCAGGATTGTGTACAGATCTAACAAAAGATGAATTTTGACTTAGTTATGTGGGATATTTTCTGGATTAGGTTAGAAACATTCTCGTTTAGAAATTTATGAAGACAGCATAAAAATTCTTACATTCATAGATTTCAGGGCTCTGGAATCTGTATGATTGTAAACTTCAGAGTTTCATTTAATAAACTTTTTTCAAAGTATGTATTTTTTATTAAAATATAATTAGGAAGAAGTTATTTGGGGCGTTTTTCTATTATACAGAATGTATATATTTATCACAGATATTCTCTCATTTCCTATGCATTCAAAGCCTTCTACAATCTTAAAAAACAAACAAATCATGTAAGTAATAACAGTTACTATGTAAATATCAATATTTATAGTCTAAAAAAATAAACTTTTCCATTTTTCCCTACACTTTACAAAAATTATTCTGAATTAAACAGTGAAGTAAATCTCCATGAAGTCATAAAAGCAGAAAAATTTTAATATATATTACCTGGTAAAAATATAAGAAAATTAGAAATGAATAATAAAATTTACATAAACCCTCAATAAGTAAGAAATTCTAAAAGACTCCCCAAGTAAATCCTATTTCAAAAAAGAAACTAATGATACCATCATGGGTCAAAACTCATGAGATATCTTCAAAGAGGATTTTCACAAGACAGCCATACTCCAAGAAATTTTTAAAAAATGAATTTAAATTAAATGAGCTCTCAACCAAAGAAGTTAGAGGAAAAGGAAAAAAAATGTCAAAAAGTACAAAAAGGAATTAATAAACATAAATTTTGAAGTTAATAAATGAAAACAGAAAATTTTGGAATTGATAACTTCACCCAAAAGCTTATACTTGGAAAAGATCAATAAAATAGATAATACTTTGGCAAGTCTATTCAAGAAAAAAAAAGGGGAAAAGGAAAAAACAAATATGTTAAAAATCAGACAATCTATAATCACAGATTAATTTTTGAATTACAGATCTTTCTCAACTTACAACAGGTTTACATCTGGATAAACCCATCGCAGGCTGAAAATGTCGTAAGTCGAAAATGCATTTGATACATCTAACTTACAGAACATCATAGCTTAGCTTAGCCTAAACGTGTTCAGAACACTTACAGTAACCTAGAGTTGGACAAATCATCTAACAGAAAACCTATCTTATAGCAAAGTGTTGAATATCTCATGTAATTTATTGAATACTGTACTGAAAGTGAAAAACAAAATCGTTTTAAGCATATCGGTTGTTCACCCTCATGATCACGTGGCTGACTGGGAGCTGTGGCTGCCAGCCCTGCTCAGCATCACAAGAAGGGATTAGGGCACCTCAGTAACTCATGCCGTTAAGCACAGGACTCTTGCTTTCGGCTCCGGTCATGATCTCAGGGTCATGAGATGGAGCCTGGAGTCAGGCTCCACACTCAGTGTGGAGTCTGCTTAAGATTCTCTTCCTCTCCCTTTGCCCCTCTCTCATTCTCTCAAATAAAGAAGTAAAACCTGTAAACAAACAAACAAACAAACGAGAAAGGATCATACTATATATTGCTAGCCCCCCCCAAAAAAGTCCAAATTCAAAATTTGAAGTTCAATTTCTACTGAATGTGTATCATTTGCAAAACATTGTAAAGTCGAAAAATCTTAAGTCAAACCGTAAGTCAGGGAATATCTGTATAAGAAAATATACGAACACAAAACCCAGAAACCAAAAAAAGAGAAAGAATGGCTTATTTTCGTAGATAAAAACATAAAATTTTTGTTGGACAAAAGATATCCTCAACAAACTTAGAAAATAAATTACAAAATTAAAATCTGGGAGAAATGTTTGCAAGCTATATGAAAGACAATTAAAACAAGAATAAACACATTTCAGAAGAAATAAATATGGTTACAAATCTTTAAAAACATGACCCTTCTGTGACCTAGCAGTCTATTTTTAGTAATTGATCCTCTAGTCAGATGTCCTTTGCAGCTATGTTGGTGAAAAAAAATCACAATACAAACCGCAATGAAATTATATGTAATCATTAAAAGAGTCAGGAAACAAATAAATACAAATATCTCCAAAGCCTATTATTTAATGGGGAGCAAGGGAGAAGCAGGTTATAGAACAGTATAGACAGCCTGATCAAAATTATGGTTTTAGGGGCGCCTGGGTGGCTCAGTCCGTTAAGCGTCTGCCTTTGGCTCAGGTCTTGGAGGGAGCCCCCGCATCCCATCAGGCTGCGCACTCAGCATGGAGTCTGTTTCTCCCTCTCCTCCTGCCCCTCCTCCTGCCCATGCTGTCTCTCACACTCTCTTTCTCTCTCTCAAATAAATGCATAAAAAAAATTTTTAAATTATGGTTTTATAAAAATGAAGTGGAAGAAATGTTACAGACACATAGAAGGGCCTGGAAGAACATACACCAATCTGGTAGCAGTGGTTATCTCTGGGAATCGGCATCATGATTATGTAGGTTCAGTTCCTTCCGACTAGAGCAGTCTCCTTTCTTCTCCCATGACGCTGGTTGAGGAGACCTGCCCCTCTTGTCCTTTCGAAGGCCCCTCCTCTGGGTCATTGAAGCTGTGGTATCATATACCTGATTCATCTATCCCTTGTGTTTTCTGTAACTGAAAATTAAATTTGAAATCTGGACTAGACATTCAGATTAGATATTTTTGGCAAAATATAAGCAGTTTTCTCCGGGGAATAGGATTACAGTGACATTATAGGAGATTTAATGATATTTATTTCCTGTGATACACATTTCAAAATTATTTGGGTTTTTGCAATAAACAAGCACATGTGCGCTTTTTTAAAAAAAGAAATAGAGACACTGATAACCAAATAAACCTAGTAGCATACCAATCAGATATTTAAGGGGGGAAAGCACAGTACAAAGTAAGATGTTTCTTTTCATAAAAAAGAAAGGGTTGTATGTGTATGTGCCTACACATATACACATGTGAATCCATATAGGGACTTACAAATATGAAAAAAACTTAGCAAAGATTACTTTTAAGAGTGATATTAATTTTCCATGTGACTCATTTTTGCTTTTGCTTAATTTCTACTTTTTCTTCCATAAGCATGAACTGGTTTTTTGTAAAGGAGTGAAATTCGTGATTATTTAATGAAACTAATGATTTCGGTTGTTGGAAATAGCAACTTCTCACAATGAGGAAAAAGAAAGAACAAATGGTCGAAGCATACACAAGAACTCAAAAACAGCACTGGTAGAAGCAATGGCCTGGTTTTTCAAGGAAATACCAAATTACATTCAATATAAGTAATCCTTACTTTCCAAAGCTGTGCATTTCTAGGAAATGCATTCCAATTGTGTCCTCATAAAGCAGACCATATTTCATGATCTATTTATTATAACTGTGTTCGGGGGCAACAGACAGGAAAATATATATTTGTTCCACAGAACTTTGCTGAACAAATTATAACTATGAGCAAATTTCTTTAGAATCATAACCATGACCGCTACAGTAATTTAAAATATAAAATTATATTCCAAGTAAAAAAAATGAACGGGAATATGTTGCTAATTAGCATACAAGGACCCTGGAAGTATATAAATCAACACATAAATATGTATTAAGCTATAAATTTGACCTTTTTAACCTTTATTATATAGGAATATAATGTTTCCTATGTATAGGAATTATATAGGAACATATGTTTCCTATGTATAGGAAACATAGAGAATATAGTCTATGGTGTTGTAACAGCGTTGTATAGTGACAGTTGGTAGCTACACTTGCAGTGAGCACAGCATAACACATACATTTGTTGAATCACTGTATTGTACATGTCAAACTAATGCAACATTGTGTGTCAACTATATTTCAATAAAAAATACATAAATAAATAAATTTAAAATCGGTGCAAGCTTAAATGGGTAAAGCCATCTTCAAAAGGAATTGTGAGGGAGAAGGAAAATCACAGAACATTGCTCTACCAATAACGGTCTGGGTTTAAAGTAGGATTGTGGTGGTATCCACCAATTGTGTAAATATCAGCCTCAGAGACGGGTACAGCCATCTGCCTCTTCCTATCGCTTCTTTAGAGTTGCTCAAATGAACAGGTATACACTGTGTAAGGTGAAGCGTGACTATCTTTCAAGTAGTGTCCGCACTGAAGAGGAATGTTGTTGTGAGTCTAAGTGGTAAGTCGGCTTGGAATTCCCTCTCTCTCTGCCACTCCCTCTGCTCATGCTCACGCTCTCTCTCTCTCTCAAATAAAAGATTTTATTTATTTATTTGAGACAGACAGAGCACAAGTAGGCAGAGCGTCAGGCAGAGGGAGAGGCAGAAGCAGGCTCCCCACTGAGCAGAGAGCCTGATGCAGGACTCGATCCCAGGACCCCGGGACCATGACCCGAGCCAAAGGCAGGCGCCCAACGGACTGAGCCACACAGGCGCCCCCAAATAAATAAATGAGATCTTTTTTAAAAAATTAAAAAAAAAAAGAAGTCTCTTGTGAAAAGCTGAATTAACTGGCAGCACATCTATGATTTATCCCAGAGCTGTAATTGTAACCCTTAAAGATTGGTGCCCCAGGCGGCTGCCCGACCAGCTCACTTCTTACCCCACGCGCAGTGTTTGAGAGCTGGGAAGCACAGAGGAACGCAGTTGAAAAGGCAGAAAGCAGAAAACTGAGACAGTACCCACAGTGCAGAAAAACCGGGAGATGGCGAAGAGAGGCAGTCTCTTGGTTAATTAGTTGGCTGCAAAAGTGAGACAGAGAGTTCTCCGCCTCAAAATGGTGAGCCCCAGAGGAAGCAGCAGGATGAACACGTTGGCCAGAGAACAACCACTGGGGTGACGAGTTATGGAGTCACCAGGGCAGCCGCTGGATGATGACAAACCACAGCCGGCTTCTGATAGGGCTGTTTTTCCTCCTACTCCCCGTGGCTTCACAACAAAAGCCTAAAACTTGAGTAACTTAAGCATGTCCCTTTTGCTTACCTCTGCAAGGGTTTCAACGAATGCAAAAGTTTTAGATATTGTCCAATATTGAACATTATGAATATATTTTCATTTCAATTGAGCAGGAGGGAGAGGATAATTTTCAAATATCAAAAACAAAGACTATTTTTCAAGCTTTTGAGCAAAAGAAGACAGCACCTCATAATGCTTTATAGTTTATAAACCATTCACAATGGGGTAGTCATTATTAGTCCTATTTTACAGATGAAGAAACAAGCACACTATATACCATAGTGGTCTTTAAAAAAACAAAAAAGCAAGTGATGGGCAACTCGTCTTGTATACTTATAGAGGATTTTAAAAAATTCTCCACCAATTGATATGTATCTTATGCAAATATTTTGTGTAATTCCCAAATAGTTAGATTGATAATATTTTTAGTAAGCAGTTTCCATTACTCCAGGGCAAATTGAGATGAATGAATATCTAGTAAGTAATGAGTGATATATATGCATAAATCAATTCAGGAGAGACTTTGTAATCATTTTAACTACAACAAGAAATGTACAGTATTATTAGTGATTATTATTAGGGCTGTAATAACACACAAACAGAAATTTTCATCTTTCTGGGAATTTAGAAACATTTAATATTTAATCTTCCCTGTGCCTACTGGAGGTTTTTCTTTTTACTTGGTGTTTTTATCAATATAATATTTTATCAAGATACTATTCTTTAAAATTGTCTGTATTGGCTTCTCTGGAGAGGGGGTTCAGTGTGGTATTTGCGAACATAGATTCTAATCCAGATTGCCTGGGTTCAAATCCCAGCCCAGCCATTTACCTTAGGCAAATGATTTTACCTCTCTTTGTCAGTTTTCTCATTCAGAACATGGGAGTGATTATAATATTGGTATATAGCCGCATAAGATTTTCATAAGGATTAAATGATTTAACACCCACTAAACTCTTAGAATAACACCTTGCATGTTGTAATCCCTCAATAGTTGACAGACGTTATCGGTACCGTCATTCTTTATATCTAACTTACGAGGAAGGCTAACATAAGCGGAGTTAACTTGAGGACAGGGCCGGTTTCCAAAGGTTTGTTTGCAAATTAGAATGCATTGTCTCAAAGAAATAGTATTGCCAGTGGTGAACAGGAACCCACAGAAGCCCACATATGTCCCTTTCACTCATGATATAGTTGAGATTGCACTGTACTCCCAACCCCAGTCCTGAGCCCCTCTGAGTTCTGGGGAGCAAGTTACAAAGTATGGCAGGAACTGTGGATGTCCCCAGCCACATCAGGGAACACCAAGAGGTTATGGAAAAGGTGTAGGAGGAGGTTGTGAGGGGCAACCTAGCTCCAATAAAGGATGTGAGAGAACTCTTCTTTCTGATGCTTGAAGAAGGCTCAAGGCTCAAGACTTCAAGAATGGCAGTTGCAAGGAAAGATTCCAGGTTGCAAGTATGGTAACATATTCAGTGATTTTTAGATGGAATTTACTCAACTGTGTTCCAGCATTATAGTGTTCAAGATGAGAAAAGTAAATGCCAAAAGACCCGCTCAAAACTATTTTCCATTCTGGCTAAAAAGTGGATCTGCATGAGTAATGGTGGGAGGATCATGTTTTCTCCGAGGGCAACGAGTCTTGAAACAGTATCCTGAATGAAAGGAAGAGCAGAGAGAGGCTGAGGACCTTCTGGGTTTGGCACCCTGCCACCTGAGATTGCGAGTAGTTGTTGTCCTGGGCATTGTACCTGAAGACCACACCTTTGTCTGCTCCGTTTCTCTCCAACCATGTCAGGAAGGAGCCGCAGCAGACCAGAAGGACATACGATGCAGCAGGGAAATGAAAAAACAACTGGGCCTTTGCACATGCTGTCTCCTCTGCCTGGATTCTTTTTTCGAACCAAATCATTTATGGATATGGCTGGACTTGGGCTTCAGGTCTTTCTTAGAAATAAGGCCTTGATTCATTTGTGAGCTCCTTGAGAGCTGAGAAAGTGTCTTATTCATCTTTGTCTCTGCGGCGCCATATGTGGTGACTTTCACTTAGGGACTACTCATCGAATACTGCTGAAATGAATGAACAAAAGCAGGAATTTCGGGGAGGTGGAAAGATGATTCTTCAGTCCTTTCGTGCTCTTTTGTTTTGTTTTGACTGTGAACTGTATCCTTTGTTCTTGTAGAATAAACTGGAGCTACTTTAAGGTCCAGAGTAAGAACTACAGAGAGCTGGCCGATAAGAGCTAGTTCCGTCCAGGCAGCAAAGAGGAGAGAGGGAGCAAGTATGGTGGTTTCCATGCTATCCAAGCAAATTGACAGGAGCAAGAAATCAGAAGTGTCAGAGCAAAATCCCTAACTGGGAAAAAGCTGACATCCAGTTACAGTAACCTCTGCCTCCTGTGTCTTTAAGGAATGCAAGCATAGAACTAGGCCAATGAACAGGTATTGATCAAATAGAAGAATGAAAATTCCAACAGTGGCCACTCAATTAAAGCTCACTGCTACACAGGGCAGGTCTGTCCTTTACTGACACACACTAGGTAAGTGTGAATTGGGAATAAGGAAGGAGAGAGCCTAATTACAAGAAAGGGAGCTGGGCGCTCTGGGTAAGTCCTCTCTCACCTGCTAGGTGGGCCATCTGTGAGCTCTGCCTGGGGAAATATGCAAGTTACTGGCCTTACTGCTGCTAAAATAGCTTTAGGTTATTCAGTATATTAAGGGAAGTAGTTCATCTCAGGCTTAAAGAGAAGCAAATACCACTATATTCCAGTTATGGAGATCAGAGCTGAGAAGTTAAATGCCACTCAAAGAAATAATTTTCTACCTCAATAGGACTAAAGAATTCTTAGCTTTTAAACTCGGGTTTATCAGATGGAAGGAAGTAGTGTCGGAGAATCGGGAGATTAAACGTCAAGACTAAGGCTGTATCTACATACAGCAATCACAACGGCCAAAGTGGAGTGAAATCAATATACTTTGTGACCTCCATGATGAAGGTGCAAGGATCAGCCGTGTCAACTGTGGTGTGATCTAACTCAGTCTGTAAGAAACAGCCGATTCAGCTTTATAGTACTGTGACTTAGGTTATAATCCTAAATTGAGAGTCTCTGGTCTTCCTTTCAGAATTTTATAAGGAGGGAGTGCCCGGGTGGCTCAGTCAGTTAAGCACCTGCCTTAGGCTCAGGTCATGATCCCAGGGTCCTGGGATCGAGCCCTGCGTCGGGCTCTCTCCTCACTGGAGAGTCTGCTTCTCCCTCTCCCTCTGTGTTCTCTCTCGCTTTCAGTCTCTCTCAAATAAATAAATAAAATCTTTAAAATAAAATAAAATTTTATAAGGAAACATGATTCAGTTAAACTGGCCAAAACTTCTCTCAAAGATTTTAAAAATATTCAAAATGTAGGATTTCTGCAAACCACAAATGCTTTCTAGAAATTAGTTATTACTTAAACATATTCACTATGGTTCATGTTTTTAATTACGGACATTTTCCCATGTTATGTATTTTTCTTCAAGTATATAGTTTTACCATGTTTGCCCAATTGCCTAATAAGCAAGCTGTCAGACTTTGGCTACATTTTCTCTATCCTTTTATATGGTGTGATGTGCATACAGCTCTCAACATAGCATAACAGTAGGAGCAAATGGCCAACAACTAATAATAACATTGGTGACCATAACTGTGAATTGACCATTTAGATAAACACAAACCATCCCTCCTCCTGTACCATTTTTATGAATTTAGAATTTAAATTAATCTTATTACCTTTGCCATCAAGACTGAATTTCTTCTCTAGGCCCCTTTATCTTGCTTCTTCCATTTTCTTGTATCCTTATATGCATTCAAGGGAAAACAGTAATAAGAGCCAATATCTGTTGAATGCTCTTTACATTCTAGAAGTGGCACTAATATTTTAGAGATTGTATCTTCTTCCCAATAATCCTAAAAGTAACTACTATTGTTATCGTTTCTGGACAAGACATGAGAACACTGAAACTGGTTGAGATTAAGCCATTTATTCAAGTACAGGTTGGATGTATAGATTATTATTCAGCAAACACCCTCTCCCCCTCCCATTCTGTGCAGAGTAGACTGCCCTGCATTCTTGATATTGGACTTGGCCATACAACTTCCTGAGTCCATGTAATGTTAATGGACATGATGTGAGCAAAGGTCTTAAATGTGCTTCATGGGTTTGGCTAGCCATTTGCATTCTGGTCATCTGCTATGAGAAAATATGCTCCAGATGGATGCTGCCTTTCAGCCTGGGCCACTTAATGAAATATGTGAAATCATGAAAGCCCTCTTCCTCCTTATGCTCAGTCCCCCTGTCTACACTTCCTTTTTCTCCCTCCTGCCCCCAATCTCACCTCTGGACACAGCAAAAAAGTTAGAAACAATATATGTGCTGGCCCAAAGAAAGCAAAGTGCTCTAGAAAAATCACAAAGTGTCTGTTTTACATATATTTTTCTCATCTTTCATTTTAAAGGATTAGAGCATACTTTTGCTCATATTTCCACTGGTTGCAAAGATCCAGAAAACCACTTATGAGTCAATATTTAACAGCTGCTCAAATATAAGTAGATTCTTTTGAATAGCAATATCACTTTTGGATGAGATGGAGACCCAGAAATTCACAACAATGATTTTCATTAAAGAGCATCCTTGGCACTTTTTATGGCAAATATTATTAGCACTTGTCTTTTGGCAAAATTCCAAGCTAAGCAATTATATTATTCCTGTTCATACTCCTCCCATGATTTCAAATGTCATTCTTCTTGCTTTCTTCCTTGAAACAATGCGATGTTACTATGAATGTCAAATTCAATTCCAGAAGCCAGTGAGCCATGGGTTCTCTTTTCTTAATATCAAAGCTTTTAAAGTTTTAATTAATTGTTATAAAGCAGTTGTATGAAAGGAAATATGGTATTTATAACATTGATATCAACTGGTTTCTAATACTTAAAGCCAGTAAGATCATTTAGAGTGATAAATTAGAAAACCCCTTAGATCTTCTCCACTCCCAATACCTGTGATATTTTAGGTATTTTGCCAGAATTGAGGCCTCTCTTCCTGCTGAATCCATATTTCAGATTCACTTGATAAAAGGCAGAACCATGTTAGAGCAAGTATAAGTGAGTCTAGATTTTATTTTACTTTGGGATTCTAAATGTATTAATATCATCCTTGAACCTGGGATTTATTATAATGCCTCAAATCATGCCTTGCTGCAGGTTGAAAGTGCTTCTTTAATTCATTGTATTAATCAGAGTTCTCCAGAGAAACAACAGAAAGTGTGCATGTGTGTGTATATGTGTGTGTGTGTGTGTGCATGTGTGTACATATTTGGAAGAGGCCACACACCACCTATATATATGGAGAGACAGAGAGATTTATTTTAAGGAATTGGCTCACACAATTGTGGGGCTTGGGAAATCTGAAATCCTCAGGGCAAGCTAACAGACTGGAAATTCTGGCAAAAGTTGATGTTGGAGTCTTGAGTCCAAAAGCATCCTGGAGGTAAAATTCTTTCCTCTTTGGGGAACTTCAGTCTTTTCTTTAAGGCCTTCAACTGATTGGATGAGACCCACTTGCATTATGGAGGGTAATCTGTCTTACTCAAAATCAACTGATTAAATATTAATCACATCTAAAGAATACCTTCACAGCAACATCTAGATCGGTATTTGACCAAATAACTGGGTAACCATAACATGGACAAGGTGACACTTAAAATCAACCACGACACTCATTGATCACCAAAGTGGAATGACTGTATTCCTGAAGATGCTCTAGACAATCAAATGGCATGTGGGAATTAAAAATTGAAATTTTTAATATTTATTTTAATCCAAAAAATTATTTTCACCAGTATTTTGTGCATGAATTGACAGCAGTACCTTCCTCAGTCTACATGTGAGGTATCACACGACATGGCCAGCATTTAAGGTGCCCTGTGAGGAGGCAGGAGGGGGATCTACAGTACAAGCACTGACAGGGGTTCCTCACAGCAGAGGCTTCATTCTCAAGTTTATTGGAGCCACTGTGTAGACAAAATATGGTAATCTTCAGGTTAAAGCAAAATCAGATGATTCTGAGGGTTTTGTTTATATATATATATATATATATATATACTTGGTTTCATGACTGCCATAGTTGAAATAACTCACCCTAGGGGAGAAGGAAAGTCTTTAATTATTTCCAATTATACAAATAGCCTCTTCCCATTTCTTCTTTGTTCAATTGAAGATTTGATACCCACTCCTCATGACTTCCTTTTTCCTTAACTATACCACCCAGACTTACTTGTTATCTTTTAACCATCTTCAGTTTTTCTCATCGTCCTTCACCCCCTGAGGCATAGGGTCTCAAACTTTGATGTTTATAAGAAAAACGTTGACAACTTGTTAAAAATATAGAGTTCTTAATGCTATCCCCAAATGCTGATTAAGTAGGAATGAACGGGGCTGGGCATTGGTATTTTCAACAAGCCCTTTCCTGCCGTGGTTCTCAGGCCTTCAGTCTCACTCAGGGGATATACTCTGTGACTGTCGGTTCACAAAATAGCCCCACACACAGAGGGGCAGGGAGAGGAAAGAAAGAGGAAGACCACCCCAGAATGGTAAGTGACAGGTTTCATCAACAAGGGAACTTACATATGAGGCTTGTCCTGGGTGGCCTCAAGTCCCGTAGATCACTGTACATGCCCAGTGGAATCTTAAAAGTTTATATGGAGGCCACAACTGGGTTCAATCATGTTATCAGTCCAGATGGTCTCAGTATCACCTTATTCTCTCCAGGCCATGTCCTTGAAATAGCTCCCACTGTGGGACTGGTCAGCAGGGTGTACATTCCCAGGATGGGGAGGGGGTGAAGAGCTTCTGATTGCATGGAGTCAGTTCGAGGGTCAATTGGCAGTCACATCCTCTTGATTATCTCCTCCAACAGTGACCTTATCTATGTCCCTGGCCTCAACTTCCATTGGGATGAACCCTAATTTTATATTTGTCAGTTTACATTTTCGTTCAGGGCCAAAATTTGCATTTCCAAGCAATTGTTAACCTCTTTCTCTAATTTTAAAGTTATGCCTTACACTTAAACACAGTTTCAGAAACAAACCCAACAGCTTCCCCTCAAACCTGTTTCAACATCCATCTTCCTTAACTTTACTAACCACCATTTTTCCAATTATGTGGGCTCCCAAACCTTAGGAAACCTCAGTCATTGTGAACATTCAGGACCACTCTTTCCTTTGTGTTCCGGGGGGAGGCTGACACTACCTTCCACCCGCTATTTTCAGTATCCTAACTCTTCTTTGCTCTCCCAGCCACCCAACATGCTGCCACCAGATTAATCTTCCTTAGGAACAATTCTGTTGCTAGAAAACTTTAGTGACTCTTTTCAATCAAATTTAACTCAAACAGTTTAGCTTTCAATCAATCTCCTCCTCTCAAGCTCTGAAATTCCTCTGGTGAGCTTTCACATGTACACATCCTCCTCCCAGCTGTGCTATAGAAGTGGGATATTAATCTGTTGTCAACCAAAAGCATGGTAAGCATTTTCTCCTCAGTTTCGTTGCCAATGGATTTTTAGGGTATTTTTGTGTGTGTTTGAAAGTTTGAAACATTTATATTGTTAAATTTGTTGGGGTGCCTCTGTAGCTCGGTCGGTTAAGCGACTGACTCTTGATCTCAGCTGAGGTCTTGATCTCAGGATCATGAGTTCAAGCCCCACGGAGCCTACTTTAAAAAAAATATTATCAACCTTTACTTTTTCTTTTTTGCTTCAAGCTTTTTTTTGGCTCAAGTTTGTGGGTCACTGCAGGGTACAGTCTATCTTGTTTTATGTTATTCTTGTACATGTCTCCTCTTAGACCTTAGACTCTAAGTTCCTTAATGGTAATAATGTTATCTTCTTTATAGGTGTAATGAACATATTAATGAACACTTATTATGAGCTATTATTGTTTTTAGCACCTTACTAATATTAATTTATTTAATCCTCATTTCTACCTTTGTGGAGGGTACTACGATTAGACTACGGATCCCGTTATGCAGATATAGAAACTAAGGTAACTTGTCCCACTATCACACAACAAGGTCACACTACTAGGAATCCTGATGGAGCCAGGATTAGGATCTAGCCAGTTCAACTCCAGAAACCCTATGTGAGACAACTACTCTATGCTGCCTTCTCCTGTGTGGAAAAATAATGGGCACTCAGTAAGTACTGGTTGAATGAATGAAATATATAGACTAGCTGGGTTGGTATTTCTAGGCTACACACAGTTTCTTAGAAGATCTTGTGAGAGGTTAAGGGGTAACAAGAAATGATCGAGCAACCATAATGTGAAATGCCAAAGAATCCCAACCTGAGACTCCAAGTTACGAGGTTTTAGAGCACACAAGTCTTGATGTACCTGGTTGGCTAGAAGGCAAATCTTGAATGATGAATGGAAGGAGCACAGAAAACGTGGGATCCAAAACAATGGGCAGTTTTCCACATCATTATAGCAGTATTTTGTAACAATTTCTTTGGCAACTGACAGCCGGCATTTAAATCAGCTATTTCCTCCTCAGAATTCCTCTCCAAAGAATAATAATGGCCTCTGCAACTCTGAAGGAAATGTAGCCCCTACTCGGATACAATCTTATCTGGGAAATTGCCATGGTATTCGTCACAGCTGTCACTGTGCTGAGCCCATTAGAGATGTGCTGAGTGGAGATCTACAGGGTTGTCTGCTCCGAGGGCTCTCGCTACACATTCTTCCTGGTTTTAGCAGGAAAACAAAAAACACTCAACGTTTTGGGGGGCAGAGTCTCCTCAGAGCTGGGTGGGCAAAAGAGAGCCATTCATACAGCCTAAAGGAGTTATTCTATAGCTCAGGTTGTAGATTTATAAAGACATTTGCAGTGACACAATTGGGAAGGGCAGAACACAAGAGAGTATAGAGAGAAAACTCGGATTTCTATTTCTTTAATGGGAGAGCATGAGGGGAGCTAAAGACCTAAAAAGTTGGGGTAGGAGGTTAATATTGAGACCTTGGACATGGAGTTCTTTTCAGTTCATTTCAATTAAACAGTAGGCTGTTACAATTTTTATTCTTCTCATGTAGAGAATGTTAGAGCTGGGAGTCTAGCTCCCTCTCTGTGATAGGTGATTTAAGAAATAGGACCCAGAAGTGCGAAGTGACTTGACTAGGCCCCCAAATTTAGCAGGCAGCAGGACCCAGTCCCCCGAAATTAGCAGGCAGCAGGATCCATGGTGCCAGGATTAGGGCCAGTGGGACTTTCTTAAAGTTTGGTTTTGTAAGGGAAAGCTCCTGCAAATCTTTTTTTCTTTTTTAAGGACATTTTTTAGGATTTTATTTATTTATTTGACAGAGAGAGAACACAAGCAGGGGGAACAGCAGGCAGAGGGAGAGGAGAAGCAGGCTCCTGGTTGAGCAGGGAGCCCGACAACATGGGACTCAATCCCAGGACCCTGGGATCATGACCTGAGCCGAAGGCAGATGCTTAACTGACCAAGCCACCCAGGCGCCCCAAGGTTCCTGAAAATCTAATGTAAAGTTTCTTGATTTAAAAAAATACCCCAATCATATTTCCTTTTATTTCTAAACTTGTTTTATTTGCTTTTAACCCACAGTTACCTTTATGAAGAAACTGACATAAAAATAGCCTTCCACTCAATATTGCGGGGGAGATCTTTTACTCTGATATTCCATTGTCTTAGAAACCAGCTTACGGCACCTTGTGAATTGCTTATTCCCCTTGACTCAAAACAAGATCAGGCATCTTTGTCACACACACAGCACAGGGTTTCTCAGCTAGCGATTCTGGGACTGGTTATAGCCTATGTCGCACAGATAGCATGCTGCCTGGGGCCCACTGGGGCTCCCCCCTCCGCCCCTCTCCTACCACCAGAGGCCCCTCTCTAGGTTCCTGAGAACTGTGAGCATAGCCGGCATGCTCCTGGGGTTCCCTTTTGTTTTTGTTTTGTTGAGGAAGAGGTGGTCAGCAAAGCTGGGGGAGGAGAGAGCCGGGGTAAGGCAACGCCACTGTGGCAATTATTACATAATCCTAGCCATTCTTGTACTGCTTCCTGTTGGCCCCCCTAACATCTCCCCTCCTCTCTGTCCTTTGCTCTCATTTTGATTGAAGAAGCCACATCCCAATTCCCACGCAGGGCCTGACCCAGAACATGCCCTTGGCAGAAGTCCCTGAGCTGCATGAATGATTGGACTTGACTCTTTTCATCACCTCCTCTTTTCAGATCCTTTCTTTTTTCTCCTCTTTCCCAAGGCCAGTTGTAAGATAAACAGTAGCAAAAGTAGTGACTGAAATCGGGGCCAAATACTTAGCCTCTTTGAACTGGTTTTTATTTGATAGTTTGATAGTACTTTATCAAATTATGTCTGTGTTCCCTAAAACATTTTCTTTGGTATAACTCACCTATTAACCATTTTGCTTTTTGCTGATCCATTAAAATAATTTTCTCTTTGAAGATAAGTATACCAGAGCAAGGGTCTGTGAAACTCTTCACAGGTGCATAGTAAAGTGTTCTAATTACAAATGCCCCCGAAGGCTTATTGTTGATAAATGGCCACCTGATACATCAATTCAGGGTAAAAAAAAAAAAAAAAGTCATATTAGAATTATTAACACAGAAAGAAAAGGACATACCCTGTTTAACTGTTGTATTATATTTCCTTAGCTCACATAGCTTTTAATCTCTTTATAAAAAATGTATTTGGGGTTCATAACCATGGATGTATCATCAGTCTTTTTACTTGTATTATTATCATTATTTGCAATATATCATAATTAAGTATATCTCAACTGTACATCTAATTATGCCCAGGTGTAACATGAAAACTGTTTCTGTATTAATTTAAGACTGTTTCTAAATGTTACCTTTGATTTTTAAATTTGTATTAAAAGAGAGCATGGCAGTATTCCAAAGCCAATAAAATTCCACCATGAACGTCTGAATTGAGACATGTGGGCATGTATGTACCTACCTAAACACAAACTAATTTAAAGTTTCTCTTTAATTTTAAGCTTAATATGATTAAATTAGTTAAAAAATAATCAAATGTCTTATAATTATATTCTACTGTTTAAACTGAAATGAAATATACCTCCCTTTATTAAAAAAGTCTGCAGAACTGATTGAGTAGATGACAATGTAATGTCCATTACAAGTGCTTTTTCTGCCATCTAGTGGAAAAAATGAAATCTGTGAGGATTCACAATTTATATTTTTAATTCTATTGTCTTAAAATATTTAGCAAAGGTTTATTTGAAATCTCAAGAAAAGAAAACAAAATAATGTATTCTCTCCCTGTTTCTGATTTGATCTGCAAGGTGGACCAGATGTGGGTAATCCTGAGCATTCCCCATGATGCCAAAGGGGCTACAGACAATAATGTAGAGGGTGCTTCTGGCTTTCTATAAAAATGGTGGAGGCCAGTGGCTCCAGACAAAATACTGGCACCATTGTTTTACATAATTGGATTGTCATCCATTATCAAAGGGACAAAAGATGTCTCAAGCCCCTATATGCCAATACTCAAATCCTGTAAACTGGAGGAAGGAGGGCTGAGAGAGATGGCTTGTTGGACACTGTCTGGATCAGCAGCTTTCAAACTTTTTAAACTGCAACTCACACTAAGACATGTACTTGATATTGCAACCTAGTCTGTGTACATAAAACAGAAGTCAAAGTTCCACGAAATAATAACCTTTCTATGTGATCACTGTATTTTCTGTCCTGTTCTGCTTTATTCTATTTCACTTTTTTTTTTGGTATTATTTCATAACATTTTAAATTGACTTCATGATCCACTAATGTTCCTGAAGCTTGAAAAACCCTAGTAAGATGTGTCTCCTAAGAAGTCCTAGGTGTTTACTTTTACTGCTTAAAAAATATGTGATACTGCATCTAAAATTATGATCAAGTAAAAAGTTAAACGAAAAAAGATATGATGGAGATCGGTTATTTTACCTTTGAGATCTTATCAGTTCTGGATATTTTATCTGATGAGTGTTGTCTATTATTACCAGCATCATCCGCTCCTTCTCCCAGAATAGAAGGCTTGGACTCATCTTCATAAACACCTGTTCGTCAAGTTCTGTGGATTCTGTCCTCATGAGTCTTCTGTCTTTGCTCTTTTCATCTTCATTTGGTATAGACCCTTTGTGTTTTTCCCCTGGATGATTACACAAGCTTCCATACTGTTCTCCCTGACTTCATCTCTCGCCCCACTGAACCTTCCTTCACACAGTTGCCAAGACTTACCCTCCTCCTCCCAGGTGAGATAAAATCATTCACTGCATTCTCTTCCTGAGGAGTAACACCCGAGTGACTTAGGGTGACATTCAAGATCCTCCCTGTTTAGTGCTTTGTTGGCATTTACTATTTCAGATTAAATGATCTCCTCATTAGGTTGTGAGCTCGGTCTTTATCTTTATCTCTTTTTAAGCATACTATATTTGCCTCAGCAGGTGCTTAATAAATATTTGTAGAAGGTGTTGAATGGAACTTCCTTTCTGACCTTCAGTTTTGTGCACACCCTACATTCCAGTTGCTGTCCTACTAACCATTCCCTGAACTCTCCTTTTATTAATTAGTTAGTTCATTTGTTTATTTACTTTTAAAGAATGTGCATTTGCTTGAGCTTTTTCCTGGGCTGCCTTACTCTCTGTTTTCTGCCTGGGGAAATTCTTTTCACCCTTTAAACACCAACTCAGATGCCATCCCTTTGCAAGAAATTCTCTTGGTCGCCAGTGGAATAAGTTCCCACAGCTTGTTGATAATAACCCCTAGTTTCTATTCAAAGCTTATGCTCTCCTGCACAGTTTTAGATGATGGTTCTCTGTGTCTGTCTCACTTCATTATGAACATCTCGAGGGCAAGGAACATGCTTTGTGCATCTTCTAGTCCCTAGTAATATTCTAGGTGTTAGATACAGGTTCATTTACTTAAACACACTTGTTGCATTTATCTTTTTAAATAGGTAGAACTAGAGCCTGAGCCTGCTGGCAATCCTTTTTAATATAGGCCAGCCAACCTTAGATGGGCTATTTTGGAGTATATACACAAGTTTCAGAGCAGGGATTTGACCAAGATTTCTAGTTTGAATTATCAGTCCCCACATCGACACTTTGTTTCAGCAAATGGTGATGCATTGATGGAAGATCCTTCTCTGTGGACCTCTCCTACTACACCCATGCCAGAGGAGTGTGCAGCCCGGAGCCATTGCCCATACTCTTCACCGGTGGGCTGTGAGCCCTGAAGGGGGCTCTACAGTGCAGGGGGGGGGGGAAGAAACCACTTTGTTTCAATATCTGCTAAGCACTATGTGCTGCTGAAAATACCAAGAAGAGGAAAAGCAACTGCCCCCGCAAAATGGAAAGTCCTGTTGAGTGGCCCTTTTCCATGTTCCCATAATGATCTATGTTTTTTTTCTGTCACTGAATTTCCTTCTTGTACTGCGTGTATGTGTTTCCATGAGTTCATTGTGGATAGACTTCTCTTACTCATTTGTACACTCAGCAACTAACATACCACCTGCAATAGCAGACATTCAATAAATATTTGTTGCATGAGAATGAGAGACAGAAAGAATTAAAATGGATAAAGAACTATTAGATATTATGACCATCTTCAAGGCACTTATGCACCAGTTAGGGAAATAATTACCTAAACATTCTGACCATAATGTCCTACACTTAATAGACATTCAATACATTTTAATGAATTACAGTTAATGAAACGAGAGCCAGTTTCTATATTCAAGAAAAATGCTAAATACTTATCAAGAGGTATAAATGGCTGTTTCTGTCCTCTAAGAGAGAATAATCAAGTGTGAGGTAATAAAAATGTTCATAAATATATTACTCAGCAGGTTGGGTTTCCTGCAAAATGTGTCTTAGAGATATCACTAGAAGCTGGAATGCTTAGAAAAGGCTTCCCAAAGGAAGAAGATCTTTGTCAAGAACTGTGAAAAGGCTAAAGTTTTACCCTATTTGCAAGCTGAAAGTCTATTACATTTTCATAGGTACTTGAAGAGGGCACAAAATTCCTAGGTCAGAGACAACGGACTTTCTTCCTCACAGTAACTTTCTTCCTCACAGTATAGCAAGCCATAGGAACTTTGTGTTCACCTTGGTAAACGGGTCCTCCAAATCCCGTAGGGCTGACAGAGCGGCCCAGAGTGGCACTGCACACTCTATGGGTTTGTATCACAGCTGAGGAAACCCGAGGTAAGGAAACCCCAATCTTCTAAAGGGGCTGTTAGCAAACCTGATCAGTCTTTGCCCTGGAAGGAGACATTATCCTTATTAACCTGGTCAGAAAACAAGTATGTCCTCTCCCAGAGGGAGTTACTATCTCTTTGTTCAAGGGTGTATGCTATACAGACATCCTTGAAAAATAGCCCAGACCAAAGGTTGTCAGTGCCTTTACTCAGAAGATGGACAGAAACACAAGATGCCCATGGAGAATGAACTTTGAACAGTCTTAATTTGGTTCTCGAAGGTTGGGTGTGATTTGATTAAGCAATAGGAAGAAAACAGATATTCTAGGAGAAAAAAGAATTTCATGTGCATATATTTCTTTCATGACAGATTCCTTTGGGCCTTAGTTTCTATATCTGTAAAATTGGAATACCTTCTTCACAAGGTTGCTGTAAAAATTACATGAAGTAATCTCTATATGGCATACAGCCTAATGAATGACACACAGCAGGTCCCAAACTGTTAACTCTTTTCCATTTCCCCCAGAATGTATAGGACATGACTCTGTAGCCTGCCCTGACATTAAGAAAGGGGTAAATGGAAGCATTTAATCGTTCCATTTGCAAACTTTTTATTGAGCATCTACGATGTTTCAGGCGGCAGACTAGAGACCATGCCTGCTCTCTTGAACCTTACAGTCTGCTTCAAGGAGGAAATAGACAGAGGAGAGTAGAATTATCTTGCTTCCACCAAACAAGCTTGTAGAAGGTATACCTCTAAAATTTTATGGTAATTCCATCTGACCATGAAGCCAGGGAATTAATTATTGAGACATAGAAGGAGCATAAACCTAAAATAAGAGCAATGAAATGTCAAAGTTCAATGATGGCACACACCATTCAACAACAGGCTTTTTCAGGATCTTTTTGGAAAAAGAATACTAATAACTGTAGCAGAAAGATTTCATGTGGACATTATTATCACCAATGTATGATTGCTCAGTCATTCACTTGGTAAATACGTACTGAGCACTCACTACATGCTATGTATAGTGATAGGTGCTAGAATTCAAGGACCAAGAACAGGAATTTTCTTGAGAGTGAGATGGCCCCCAAGAGACAAGGGATGGATTTTTCATGAGTTGGTGTCAACATTTATCTATATAGAGATGGAGAAAATTGTGAGAATCTCAGAGATTCCATGAATAAGGTATTCAACTTAAAGATAATAAGGTTATTGATTCATTGAACAATCCTAAATTAGACCTTGATTAGGAGAGAAGGAAGTTGTTAAAATGTCTTTATCTGTTGAGAAGGTACACAGTTATTTGTTATAGACTATATGCATCAAATATTTAATGGTAATAAAATAATTTTTGAGGGGCGCCTGGGTGGTTCAGTCGGTTAAGCATCTGCCTTCGGCTCGGGTCATGATCCCAGGGTCCTGGGATTGAGCCCTGAGTCGGGCTCCCTGCTCAGCGGGGAGCCTGCTTCTCCCTCTGCCTGCCTGCAACCCCCCTCCACTTGTGCTCTCTCCCTTTCTGTCATATAAATAAATAAAAATAATTTTTTGAGAGAGGAAAGTTATAACAATCATCCCTACTTTGGGGGTTGGGCTTGATAATTCAACCACGATGTGAAGTCTGTTGGATGCGTTAGAATAGTATATGAAAAGACATCTCCAGTGGGTTTTGGTACTAGAAGTGATAGTACTTCGTTCCTACCTTGTTTCCAGGGCAGTGCAGACTGGATTCCACTTATTTGTTTAGAATCTACCCGCTCGACTGCAGTGTGAAAAATGCTCACGCTGTTTGAGAGTTGAGTGTTGGGGGCTAACCGGGAGGAGAAGTAAATTACATTTGAAATGAGAAGCTGAGGACAAGGTATGAAAGCAGAGCCAAAGGGAGCAGTGTTCCATGTTCAGTTTTTATTCTTCAGGGGTCATGCGGCGGGCCTGCGCCTGTGCTGAGTCGGCCTTGTAGAGGATGGCTGAGGGGAATGTTGGGTCCTGCGGTCAAATGATTCAGAAGACCTTCAGAACTCTCCAGCTGCCAGTCTCACCGCTCCCCTGGTGCCCTGTGTTACCTAGCTGGCCACATACTTCTAGGACCTGCCTTTCCCCAGAGAGGGGGGACACATTATTCGCAACCTTTTAGTATGAATTCCTTTGTTGCGCCCTGAGTGCGTGAGAGAAACAAGAAAGACGGCGCAAAATGCTTCAAGTGAGAGGAGAAAAGACGGGAGAAATCCCAGGGGAGAAACATCTCTCCGCCACACATTGTTTTCCTTAGGGGCTCCCTTGTTAACCTGATTTACTGCTAAATCCCAGCATAGGTTCCCGAACCTTTCTGAACCGATGAAAGTGACAGTGCAGGAGTCAGAACAATCCATCACAACAGCCCTCTTCCTCTCTGAGTCTCACTAGCGGCTGCGGCCTTGAAAGGTCAGGCCCACACCAGTTTTGCTGAGACCGCAGCCCCCCAACCCCCCAGGTCCCTGTGCAGTAGCCTTTCAGCCTAAGAGCAGCGCGGTAGATAGAGTGTCATTTTGGTGACATCAAAGCACTATGGTCTTTCTTCCACTCAAGACATGTGTCTGTCTCTTTCTCTCTGAACTTGGCCCTAATTGATAAAGTCCCTTCTGTGTCTCTTAGGTGAAGCCAGATGAGAGTGGGGACAGTGAACAGGCAGGGCTGGAGTTAAACCTTAGCAAGCTCCCCCACAATGTTCTGTGAGCAGACTTCCCAGGAAGGTTTCCTCTAGCTAGCTGTTTGCGCTGATTTAGCGGGAGGGGTCTCAGTGTTCGGCAGGAACAAAGATCACTGATATTCCCATTGGGTTTATCAGAAGCAACAATGAACTCTTTTTATGTTGAAAATAGAGATTTTAAAATTATTCATAATCCATGCTTCTTCTCCCAACACATCCTCATCCCCATGGGGTCCTTTCATTAATTAGCTATGCAAGTCTTTACACTAAAATTTAGCTACATATTAGTCTTGTGTTTTTATTGGTAGGATGTCTTGATTTTCATCCCTGTATAAATGTGAAAATAAAGAAAGAAAACTTCATTTAAGGGGTACCCAGCTGACTCAGTCAGCAGAACATGCGGCTCTTGATCCCAGGCTTGTGAGTTCGAGCCCCACATTGCATGTAGAGATTACTTAAAAATAAGATCTTAAAAAAAAGGGAGAGGGGCACCTGGGTGGCTCAGTCATTAAGCATCTGCCTTTGGCTCAGGTCATGGTCCCAGGGTCCTGGGATCAAGGCCTTCTCAGCAGGGAGTCTGCTTCTCCCTCTCTCCCTCCCCCTGCTTGTGTTCCCTCTATGGCTGTGTCTCTCAAATAAATAAATAAAATCTTAAAAAAAAGAGAAAGAGAGAAAACAATTTAAAATGGAGTCAGGAAGTCCAAAAGGGAGAGCTTTCTCACACTACCACTTGCCGTAGGAAGCATACCTTGCATTCCCAAACAGGGAGCTTACTTTATATACCCCAGCAGGAGGAAGGAAGAATTTCTCCTTGCCCAACAACAGCATAGCCAGTGAGAAATTGCCAACTTCAACCAAGGAGAAGCCACGTGAGTCCCTCCCAACTTCCTCCTTTTCCCTATAAATAAATTGCAAACTCCTCTCTCCTGTTCTCCAGACTTGCCTATCGTTCACCATAGTTTGCTTGTCCTGAATTGCAATTCCTCTGTTATTGCGGAAAACTCATTTTGCTGATAAAATAACTGGCTCTTTTGTTCTTCTAAGGTCAACATAAACACAATATAAACTTATATTTAAATACATTTTGTCTATGTTTCAAAAAAGAGTATATAAAAATAATTTATGAACGCATGAGGTCTGATTCCATTGGTGAGAAAAAAGTGCATTTTGAATTGAAGTCTGTTCAGAATCATTGGGCCATTCCAGAAATTAAGTGGTTTGATAAGTCCAATTAATACAAAATATGAAGTGAAGATTAATGTTTATGGAGCTCCTACCATGTGCCAGGTGGTATGCTATGGATTTACATCCCTCCACTTAATCTTCATAACACTGTGAGCTATATATATATCCTATCTTTATCCTACAGATAAGAAAACTGAGATTTGGAGAGGGCACACAAATCAAGCCCGCCTGACCCTAAAGCCTGAGCTTTCTATTAAACCATATGGATAGTAGAGCAAAAAGGAATCTTGGGGATGTTCTAGGATAGTGGTTTTCCAAAGTGTAAGATGGGTACCAGAGGGGGTGGTACATGGGACATTACATTCAAAATGCAATAAATGCCATAGTGAGGAAGTCAGTTTCTTTTCAAAGCTCTTGTAAGTAATCCTGGTAACTCAGTTCTATGTTGCTAACAGTTGCTCATCTTATCTATCAAAGAAAGAGCAGGTCTCAGAATCACAGATTTTAAAGACAATATTTAGCAAAGTTGTAAGCCTATGTTTATTTTTCATTGTAATTATTTTCATAGATAATTTCTAGCTATGGCAAATGATGCTGTTTCCATGCTAGTAGCCATGTAGAGTTTTATTTTGAAAATAAGTGTATTTGGATTTTAAGTAAGCCTATTTAAATAAACTATTATTATAAAACATAGTTCAGTGGCATATACATGTGGTAAAAATCATGAAGATGTTATAGGAAATGCAGACTTTGGGGGCACAGATCTGGAGATTCTAGACCAAAACTCACATGGTACAATTGAAGAAATGCACACCTAGAGAGATGCAGTTAAGTGTCCTTGACCTACAAGTTTCCTGAATTGCTGAAACATGATCATCTACCTCTTGAAACATGCCATGATCTTCCCACCAGCAGGTCAATTTCCATTGTTGTTCTCCTTGTTTTTCCTGGTGGGGCATCAGATATCTCTGACTAGTAAATACAAATTAGAACTAAAGAAACTAGAAATTGTTTCCTTCCAGAGCAGTCGTTTTTATGAAATTACTTTAGTTTATTTAGATATTTCCACGCATAGCTGTCAGCAAATTCAAGTATAAAGTGTAGTTGTTACAATAAAAAGGCCATTTGTTGGTGGGAGAGCAGGTGGACTCTAAAAAATTTAACAAATTAAACAGTTTTCCAACACTAGTTCTTGAAAGCATAACTATCAGAACAATCTTTCTTTTAACTTGTGATTCAACACTTACATACATATAACACCTAGTGCTCATCAATAACAAGTGTCCTCCTTAACACCCATCACCCATTTATCCCATCCCCCACTCACCTCCCTCCATCAACCCTCAGCTTGTCAGAACAATCTTTTTAAAGGGTTTTGATGTAACTCACCAAGTATGTATCTGGCAATTTATTGCTTTTAGTAGCTAGAGGTGATAATGTGGACTCTTTCCGACATAACATGCCTGTATTTTTCATTCAGCTACAGGAGACCCACAAGATACCCCAGTGTTCTGCTCTATTGTAAAGGACATGGTGTTATTTATTAACCGATGTACCTCCTGTGGTTGCTATTTAGGGCTGTCAGATGTACCATCTTCTGGTGTATATGAGTCCAACACTGAATTTCATAAAACAAGATTTATTTTTTGTTAGTACTGGGTTCCCCCAGTACAGTACTTCTGGAAAATGAATGGTTTTAATCTGTTATTTATTTTTATTTGATCTGCAGAGATGCCACAAAAATTCACCAGCCCACTAACATCAGCAGTAGCATGGTTAGGAAAAGAATGGGGCAATCCTGGGCAAGGTAAGCATCTATCATTAGCCTTTTGTTATGCTTTCACAATCTACTTCCATAGAGGCAACCACTACCTTTGGGCATCTGATTCCCAGGCTCTTTCAGTCCCTTCTCCTATTTTGCCCCTTCGCCCCAGAGGTGCTGATGTACAGCGAGAGGCGCTATCGTGCATGGGCTCTACAGCCAGTTTACCTACGTTTGAATCCGTGTCTCTTCCTTTCTTTGGTATCTATGGAATAAAAGTAAAACTTGTCCAGGGATGTTCATAATCTGGCCTCAGCCTGCCTTTCCAAGCCCTCTGCTACTTTTCCTTAAATAGAACTTTCCATTTCAGCCAAAATAATCTACTGTGATTTCCTTCCTGCACCTACACAATGCATTGGTTTCTTTTCTAACACTGTATTGTTAGTTTTCTCCTTCTCTTTGTAGAAGTGTTAGAAATTTCATTAAAATTCCCCATAGAATTTACAAAATTCCATACAGTGAGACATCCTCATGAGGGAAACCATGTAGACCTGATCTCAACAAGGTGGAGGTACTGACTGAAGGATTTACGGCTTTCTGGAGAATCCACAAACAACTAAAATGGGTTTATTTGATACTACCAAGCCAACTCAAGACAGAATAGCAACTAATTAGTTCACCGCCAAAAACGTGCAAACAAGATTTACTTTTTCTAGACTGCCAGCCTTTTCAGCCCACTTACAAATCCTTTCTCCCCTTTGTTCCTTAATTCTGTCAAGGATTCCCTCTTGTGACAGTAATTTATGTAAAAATAACTGAAGGCCCAGTTTTTAAAATAGGCCCAGAAACAATTTTGTTTACATTTACAAATGTTTTATTGACTCATGATTAAAGTTGTTGGAAAAATAAATCCATTTTGTTTTTATATTAAAGAACCCAACTGTTCATTTTATGGAATTTATGTATAAGTACTCTTGCCATTGGTGAGTAGCAAAGCACTTTTATATTAATCCATTTCCTTCTGTGATGTCCTAATCCACAGCAGGCTACCATTTTTCCAGTGATACAATTCACTTCTGACTCAAAGTCACTTGCATATAAATGATTCAACCAGTATCTATTTATATGGATTTCAGTGCTAGTGAGCTACACGTTTCTGCCACGTAAGATGGAGATTTTCCCAAAGATTTCTACTAATTTAGATGGTAACCTTCAATGGGTCAGTATCTAGAACTACAGGTCCATATACCTAAAAAATAAGAAATACATTATTTCAGAAGGATCACCAACCAAAATCCTTATTCTTTCAGATTTCTGGCTTCCCAAGTTATCTGCCTGATCCCTGGGTGGGTTATTCTCAGCTCAGTTGTGAGTGGAACTGAACACAGAACCTCTTTACCAATGAGGAGTTAAGGCAGCCCATCAAGTTCTTTAAAAACAAAACTTCCAGCCTATTTCATCTTCCCAAATTACGTAGTCTACAGGGGTTACTAAGCCAAGTGTTAACTATAATGTTTTGTCTATAAGCACTTTATATTTATTCTTATATATTAGTTTGCTATTGTTGTTATAACGAAGAACCACAGACTGGTTGGCTTAGTCAAATCAACAGCTTTATTTTTTCACGTTTCTGGAGGTCAGAAGTCCAAGATCAATGTTTTTTGAGGTTTTCTTCTGAGCCCTCTCTCCTTGGCTTGCAGACGGCTGCCCTGGGCTCCTTCAGTCTTTCCTCCATGCTTGTGCATCCTTCAGGTCTGCGTGTCCTAATTTCCTCTTATATGGATAGCAGTCAGTTTGGATTAGGACTCACTCTAAAGGACTCATTTTAATTTAATCACCTTTTTAAAGGCTCTCCAAATATACTCACATTCCAAAGTACTGGAGTTAGGGCTTCAACATACGGATTTTGGGAAAAGAGAATCAGCCCCTTAACAGTTTCCTAACAAAAGAGAGCCAAACCGGACGCCTGGGTGGCTCAGCTGGTTAAGCGTCTACCTTTGGCTCAGGTCATGATCCCAGGGTCCTGGGATTGAGCCCCGCATTGGGCTCCTTGCTCAGTGGAAAGTCTGTTTCTCCCTCTACCCCTCCCCACCATCTGTGCTCTCTCTCTGCTCTGTCTCACTCTCTCAAATAAATAAAATCTTAAAAAAAAAAAAAAAAAGCCAAACTATCATTTACGATGTCTTAAAAGATTTTGGCTCTATCTTTGGGAAAGGTGTTAAATTAGCTTCGTCAGTGTATGAATGAAACTCCTATAGATCACATGAGGTAAAAGAGTCCACATGCAAAGTTTGCCTGGAAATCAGACATTTGTTCATGGGCACCTAGTTTGCTCTATCCTAGTTTTATGCATAATTCTTAAATAGTCCTTCACTCTTGACCCAATGGCATGTGTGTGCAAAAATAAACATTTATTGTGTTTCAGGTCTTGGACAAAGTATTTTCCACACACAGTCTGTTTAGTAGGGATGAATTTCCCCAACTTCCAGAGAAGGACACTGGATCTCAGTAGTAACCTGCCCCAAATTGTTGAGCCAGAACCAGAGCCCAGCTACTCAGCAGTGTGGTCTCCTGTGTTTTTCTCTGGTGAGACCAGGCGAACTGCAATTCCACTTCTGGGAACATACCAAAAGGTATCAAAAGCAGGCACTTGAACGGATATTTATATACCAATATTAAAAGCAGCATTATTCACAATAGCCAAAAGACAGAAAGAACCCAAATATTCATTGGGTGAATGGATCAACGTGGTAAATACATGCTATGGAATATTATTCAGCTCTAAAAAGGAATAAAATTCTGATACATGTTATAATATGGATGAATCCTGAAGACATGTTAAGTGAAAAAAGGCACTAAAGGACAAATACTGTATGATTCTACTTATATGAGTTACCTAGAACAGTAAAATTCATAGAAACAAAGGAGAAAAATGTTTACCTAGAAAAATGGGCTGAAGGAAGAGAGTGGGGAGTCACTGTTTATTGGATGATGAAAAAGTTCTAGATAGTAGTGATGGCAGCACAACAGTGTGAATGTTCTTATTGTTACTGATCTGTACGACTTAAAAACGGTTAAAATGGTAAATTTTATGTTGTGTCTATTTTACAATAAAAAATGTGGCTAGTGTGAGGAATTGAATTTTTAAGTGTAATTAATTTAAATATGTTTAAAAACCAATATTTGATTCAGTTATTAGAAAACGTTTAAATATGCTTGAAACATGTATGAAGTTTTGTAATCTCCCACTATGTAAAGAATCTCTTACTTGAAGTAAAGAAAAATAAAATCTCACACATATTTGAAATGCCAACTTTGTTTTCAAGCCTGGGGCAACGTTAATACAGCTATCTCCTTTCACTATCAGGAGAAAACTATCACATTTTACACCTAAGCCTAATTTTACATTGTAAATTATATAGCCTTTAAATATCTTCATTCTAGATACCTGCAGAAACACAAGTTGTGTTCACAAAGCATATATTAAATCAAAAGTACATGCCAATACCACCAAAATGGTTTTATTTTTTGTCACTGACAACATGCATAACACAGCCAACTGTATCACTAGTTTGTTTTGATTTTGTTAAACAGTACCGAAGTATGCATTAAAAATATGTTTACATTTAAATTTAACACTTAAAGAAGTTCTCTTTAAGGCGTTAAACATAACGCCTTCTCAATATATTTTCCTGCTTTGTATCAAACATAAATAACTTAATCTATAAAATCATAAATAAAACTATTAACTCTTGTGGCCTAAGAGTATATACCAACTTTGGAGCTTGACAAAAATGTTGTCTTTATGATTTTATGGGTAACAACATGCAGGACTTGCAGTGATTACTATCAAATAAATGACTTATCACAAGTCGTTATTGTCTCCCAACCGAGTCTGCCAATAATACACCTTCCAGTGTCCTTGGTAAAGATGCTAGGTGCTTACGAAGTCAAAATAATCAAGACTAGATTTTACACAGAAGGTTGTCACTTAATTACTAAGCCTTACTTTGAAGAACAAAAATGCTGCTAAAGAGTAAATACTTGTATTATCATTTAAATGGAAGCTAATAAAATCATATTAAAATCCTATCACTCTTGGGAAAAATATTCCATTCAGATTTTGCTACAGGAACGGAATTAACACTATCCTACGTTTTCTAAAATTTAGTTTGAACCATCACTTTGATTAGTTAAAACTTTCAGGGAAAAAATAATGACACACAAAGTGACCTTGGAAAGGAATACTTATAATTCCTGATACAGAACACTTGATTATTTAGTTTTTGTTTAATGACTGGAAATCTTTAGTCCTTCAGAAAACACCGTATTTGTTGACAGATACTTCCTATTTAGCGATTTATTAGGTAACCAAACTATTTTTACATAATAAAATTAAAGCATTTTGCATGTTGGAAGTATTTCATTATGCACTATTTTTTAGGCCATTTATAGAGTATAAAACTTAGAAAAATATTGTCAATAGTTTCATTAAATTTAAATGACTCAAATGACAATACTTAGCACTATCATTACTTTTAAAATCTAAGTTTCTAAGTTTTATTTTTCGATCAATACAAAAATGATCTGGTTCATACTGTTAACTGCCAGAAAAACTTTCATGTTTAAAAAACTAAATACTCTTTGTTAAAGAAGAGCAGGTTAAAACAAATGGTTTCTGTGCTCTTATAAAAAAGATTCTATGTTGTAATTCTAAATCAAAATTCACAAATGGTGGCTGAAATTCTGTCAACTTTTAGCCCAATACAACACAAATTCACGGTTATTTTGCATAAACAATTCAAAATTAAATTTTATAATGGAAATGTCAACAAGTCATAACTACTACATTACTTCTGATGGGTTCCACTATACTTCAACCAGGCACAGCAGATGTGCACATCTGATAGACAGACTGCTTAGAAAATTAAAGCTATCAGCTATAAATAAGGAATACATAAATATGAACACAGCAATGCCAATGCATTAGAGCTGTTAAAAAAAAGATGTGATGTAAACACATCTGATAGTTCTCTCTGTAAGCCATTTTCCACTGATTTATAAAGCTATGGTTTTATAATTCTTTTAAAAGGGAAAATGTTTCTACACTGCTGCATGCAGTAATTTCATTGTACATTCTTGACTACATAGCAATCTTCAAATCCTCTTGAAGAGCTTGACATATCTCATCAGAATTTCTCCAGAAAGTCAGCTTGTCGTATTTTCAGCAGCCTAGAACAAGAAAGTAAGTTTCATTATAATAAAACCACAAAAAAAGAGACACCATGGAGATATATTTGTCAATACTGCATTGTCATTAACAAACAATTCCTCCTCCACATATCCTGAACCACTTTTATTAGGATAATGCAGTGGGGTTTTTACTTTTTGCAGTACATTAGGACTATTTCTTGAACTGACCGCTAGGCTAACAGTGGAAAATTGTTAAATCATCTTAAATAATACAGTTAAGGTAAAAATATACTGCTACTTGAAAAACTGACCCAACAGACCTTATCCACATACTGTACCCACCTTATCCAGTCTTTATTGGTTTGTCTGTTTCTGCATGTTTCATTATAGTGTGAAAAGGGGATTATGAATGAAAAAGACCTTTCTGTTAGAAAGCAGAGGAAAAAAAGGGCAAAAGGGAATAATGAACACATGGCTAATCCTGCCTCACCTATACCACCAACTATTATACTTTCCCTGATTATTCTGCAGAAATTTCCATGCATCATATAAGTCATCAGTAAATGATTTTGAAACATTTCTTTTTCCTTTTTAAAGATTTATTTATTTATTTTAGAGAGAAAGAGGGTGAGTATGCACACATGCGCTCAGGGAGGGGCAGAGGGAGAGAATCAGGCTCCTTGCTTAGCTTAGTTAGCTTAGTGCAGAGCCAGATGGAGGCTTGACCTCACAACACTGAGATCATGACCTGAGCTGAAATCAAGAGTCAGATGCTTAACTGACTGGGCCACCCAGGTGCCCCTTGATAACATATTTCTAAAAAATAAGGATTTAAATAATTTCTTAATGCCAAATATGAATATGATGATTTTAACTAAGTTTAATTTTAGAAACACACAGTAAACTTTTTTTTTGTTGTTGTTGTTTTAGTTTCTTTATTTCTTTTTTTTTTAATTTTTTATTGTTATGTTAATCACCATATATTACATCATTAGTTTTTGATGCAGTGTTCCATGATTCATTGTTTGTTCATAACACCCAGTGCACCATGCAAAACGTGCCCTCCTCAATACCCATCACCAGGCTAACCCATCCCCCCACCCCCCTACCCTACACACAGTAAACTTTTAAGTCATTTACGTTTCAACTTCTTACCTAAAACCTGCTTTTAAGTTTAGTCTAAGTTCAGAGGCCTTTCACGAAAATCCCTTAACATGCTGGGAAAATTGTAGTTAACTCAATCTGAAACATTCTCTTTGCAATCAGCAGAACCTACCTTGTTTGTCCATATAGCTGGCTATTCTAATTAGCCTTTCATTTCTTTGAGTTTATTATTCACAAGGATTAGAAACTAGTTTGAAAAAAATCTCCCTTGTTCTAAAAGATTTCTTATTTATTTCTACCCTTAAAGGTTCTTACATTAGCTTTAGGTGCATACCTTTAGGCACTCTGTCTTCTTCCTAACCCCATTCTCAGTATCATTTACTTCAAGGAACACGAAATAATATAAACAATTTTAGAATTTGTAAAAAATTAAAGTACCTTAACTGTAATGCAATTTGTCTAGTCCCATTCCATTTTTATACTAATTTTTGAGGTTCTCTTCCAAGAAAAAGACAATGGAACAAGTTTTTTCACCTAAATTAAGCAAGCCATCAATCTTGTATAGCATTCCTGTTATATGAATATAGTACTACTCTGTTTGAAAGGACAGCAATGGCATCCTAAAGAGCTCCAGTTACCAGACTGCCATTAGAGACTCCAAAATTTCATAAGCATTGGCCCTGGGAAAAACCAACTTTAGCAGCCTTGTCTTCCACACTTTGGTGTAAGTTTATTCCCTCCTTCAGGAGGATGGGTGGGGATATAAGACTTATTGAATCCTTTATTTCTACAGCTCCCATGTCCTCATGCCATACAAAACCTTCCTACAGTGAGGAGACACATCACTCCCAAGGTATTAGTGATCATACAGGACAGCTGCAAGAGAAAGGGCAAGGCTTATTAGTGCAAAGTGCATCAATAATAATCCAATTCGAGGCACCTTGGTACTAAAGTAGAAGATACAGGAAGTAGGTTTGCCCAGAATTTCTGAAATCACAATATGTAAATGATTGCTTATAATTAGCCCTGAGGAGGCAATACTAAAGTTCAGTGCTTGGTAGAACCATTCATAAAAATAAAGTCTATTTTACTTGTAAATGCATTCATTAAAAGGTATGGAAACTGAAAAAAAAAAACAAAAAACTGTTTTTAAAAACCGTGCCTTAATTAACAGTCCTACTTATGCTGTGGGAGATAAAAAAACGTGACACATCTACTGATGCGAAGAAACTGACCTGTGTGACACACAACCAACTACTTTTACTGTAAATGATTTAAACAATATACGAATCTGTGAGAAAGTAAAAACAATTAATGAAAAATTGTTGCAACTGTCTACATAGTTAACTAAAGAACAAAAGGAAAAACTGGATGTTTGTAGACCAACAGCTCCTTGCAACATTTCAGGATGTCTTTGATTTATATTTTACACATTCTAAAATAAAGGTAAGTATCATAGAAGGAAATTCTAATCACTAGGATTTCTAGGTAAAGGCAGTAAAACATAACAGGAACAGGTTTTCCTTACTCTATTATTAGTTCTGAAAGAAACAGACAAAAAATAAGAAAGAAATTAAGTAGCAGCAACCACCCAAAAAGGAGAAAACCACCATATGCTTTAAAAGTCTGTAAAGCATGGCCAAGGAAAACCAGGTATGGCTCACAGTGCAGCTCAGAGCTAACCAGCTCCCAATCCCAACCCAACAGCAGCAGGTAAGAGAGTAAGTAGACTTTATAATCTAAAGAGAAGCAACCTGTGAAAGGTTGTTCTTTAATCCATAAAGTTAAATGTAATATTTTTATTTTTAAAGTGGCATGCTACTATCTAGAATGGTGTTCACCAAATATTGCTGATTACCTCTTGGGTGGTTCTGAATGATTTGTTTCCTTCTTTGTATTTTGATATTTAAATATTTTAAAATTATGAGCATTTCTTAATAAAAATTACATAGAGATTTCAAAAATTCCTTTAAAGAAAAAAGTTCTAATTAACATTTTTCTTCTTTGCTAGACACTTTTCAGGATTCTCCTCTCCGCCTAGTTTTAATGAGAAACTGGCATACTGGTTATTGTTTATGGAGAAATATGTTTTAAGAGGCTGTGTGTGTGTGTGTGTGTGTCTGATCTTCCATTCAAAGGGCAATGCTTTCTGATTTTGTTTATCTTAAATATGGATTTTGCCTCCTATATCTCACTATGGTCCACTATTCTCACTATGGAATAACCAGCATGGTCAAAGCTAAAAAAGCAATTCTATCCTAATACCTTGGGTTTATTTTGCCTAAGAAAGTGCTATGCCAAACACTTGTCAGTTCCTCTTGTACCCCGTGGACTAGGTTATTTGTCTCTGGTTCCTTTATGGCACTCAAACTGCATTACAGTATGAAACCTTCATGCTCTTTTGCCTCCCTATTCTGTGTCAAATTCCAACATAAACAACAAAAATTCACACAGTTGTGGATGATGTTTATTAAATAAATTCTCTTCCACTAGAATTTCAGAAATTTACTGATCAAAGACTATGATACTGCATTTTATTTTTAACAGCAGGGTTATGAGAGAATACTAAACCAGGGAATGTTCCCATGCTACAGTCCATTAACTCACTTCTAATCACATTTCACCCTTTCTCAAAAAGCAGGCTCAGATATTTTTTAGAACTTATTGTAGGTGAAAACTTAGTAGGTAACAACTCTGAAGCCAGAGTCCAAGTTCAAATCTCAGCTCAACTACTTCTCAATAAGTCCTTGGGAGAAGCTGGCCACCATAAGCTTCAGTTTCCATAGCAGTAAACTACTAACAGCAGTACCAGTACACATGACTGCTGTGACTCAAAGTACTCATAAACATTAGTTATTCTTACGGTATTATTTTGTTATTTTTCTTTCTGTCATATGAAAGCACAGTTGTGAGTTTAAAAAGAAAGTCTGAATAGTTTTTTTAAAGATTTAAACATCTGACTAAAAGAAATTAGTAACTTACATGCACATTTAACAAAGGGTTCACATTCAGAATATTTATTTAAGACTACCAATACAAAAGGAAAAAGACACCCCAGAAAAAAAAAATGGGCAAACTACTTGAAAAGGAAATGGCCAAAAAAACATGTAAAAACACATTCAACCTCATTGGTTCTAGGAGAAATGCAAATAAAACCACATAAGAAACCCATACACACCCACCAAAATGACTAAAATTAAAAACACAATAAGTATTGGCATATATGTGGAGCAAGGAAGGGAAACTCGTATGCTGCTCATGGAAACAGAAACACAACTACTTTAGAAAAGTTTGGCATTATCTATTCAAGTTGAAGATAAACATATCCTAAAAACCAAGCAACGTGACTTGTAGATATACACCACCCAAAAGAAATGCATGCACATATGCATCATGAGACATGCACAACTAGGCTCATAGCAGCATACTCCTAATAGCTCCACGCTGGAAGCAATCAAATATCCATTCACAGTAGAAAGAATAACTGAATAGTAGTCTATCTGTGCAACAAAGCATGATTATTTCAGTGAATAGGACTGTATTACAGCTACACACAACATAAATGAACCTCCGGGGTGCCTGGGTTCTGCATGTAGAATCTGCTTGACATTCTCTTTCTCCCTCTTCCTCTGTCCCTCCTCCTGCTCCTGCATGCAGTTGCAGGCACTCTTACTCTCACTCAAATAAAGTCTTTTTTTTTTTTTTTAAAGATTTTTTTTATTTGACAGAGAGAGAGAGATAGCGAGAGCAGGAACACAAGCAGGGGGAGTGGAAGAAGGCGAAGCAGGCTTCCCGCTGAGCAGGGAGCCTGATGCGGGGCTCGATCCCAGGGCCCTGGGATCATGACCTGAGCCGAAGGCAGACGCTTAACGACTGAGCCACCCAGGCGCCCCTCAAATAAACTCAAACAAACAAACAAACGAACCTCACAATTCTGATCCTAAATGGAATCTAAAAATAAAAAATGAATAAACAAAAAGCAGAATCAGACCTATAAAAAGAGAAAAAAACTGATGATTTGCAGAGAGGGGGATGGACAAAATGGGTAAAGGGGAGAGGGAGAGATAGGCTTCCTTCCTTAGGCTGTGACTTATTCATTCTGTAACTGGAATAAAAGTCACAGCATAAGCAACAGTCAGTAATATTTTAATAGTGATGTCATGGGACAGACGGCAGCAAATCTGTTGGGGCAGCTGGTGGCTCAGTCAGTTAAGCGTCTGCCTTCAGCTCAGGTCATGATCTCAGGGTCCTGGGATTGAGCCCTGTGTCAGGCTCCCTGCTCAGTGGGGAGCCTGCTTTTCCCTCTACCCCTCCTCTCGCTGGCTCTCTCTAAAAAATAAATAAAAATCTTAAAAACGGGGCGCCTGGGTGGCTCAGTCGTTGGGCGTCTGCCTTCAGCTCAGGTCATGATCCGGGGGTCCTGGGATCGAGCTCCGCATCGGGCTCCCTGCTCGGCCGAGAGCCTGCTTCTCCCACTCCCCCTGCTTGTGTTCCCTCTCTGTCTCTCTCGCTGTCAAATAAATAAATAAAAAATCTTAAAAAAAAAAGTATAAACCTGTCAAGTCACTAAGTTGTACACCTGAAACTGATATAACACTCGTGTGTCAACTATACTCAAAAAAACAAAGAACACCCTCTCAAACATAATGTTAAATGAAGAACCTAGTAAAGACTGCTGTAAGATTCCAGTTTATATCACATTCAAAAATTTTACAAAATTAAACTGCAGTGTTTGAAGACCCATGTTTAGTCAGTAAAACTGTTAAAAATAAGAAAGCTTCTACCATAAAAATCAGGACAGTAGTTACTGGAAGGGGGAGCAGGAGAGGTTAGTGATAGGGGAGCTCAAGGGAACTTGTAGGGCTCAAGCAATGAGAATTGTACAGATATTCTCTTTATGATAAATTTTTGCTCTGGAAATATCTTCTGTTTACCTTTTTGTGTTTAAAGTTTTAAAAAATCTCAGAAACAACCCAAATCACTGGAATTTACTAGAGACTGACTAAATTTGAGATGGGTAAATTACATGTATTATATAGTTTTGTTTTCTCAAAGAAAGAAAAAAGCTAGAGAAAAGTCACTTTGTTCTTGGACAAGTTTTCAGAGGGACTAACTTGAATATCAGTATCTGTGGTGAGTTACTGTTATATAAACATGGAAATAAAATCACCCAAGATTTTAAACCACTGTACACAAGTCAGAAAGGGAATATACCTTTCCTGTTCCCAATGTGAGCAACTAAAAGTGGCGAGTTTGTATTTGAAAAAAGGTGGCCCTTGGGCCCATAGTGGCAGTGCAGCCAACTGGCCTCGGCAATCCCTTCCTCTCAGAGCTGCTGTTTGTCACTCTTCCCTTCTCTTGAAGGAGAAACACATGACCGCAGCTGCCCCAACAGATTTGCTGCCGTCTGGCCAGTTTCCTTCCTGCAGAATCCGGAAGTACAGAATCCCAGCCTTCCTTTATTTTGTCTGGGTCCTTTGCAGTCAAGTCCGAGATGGTGGACTACATTTATGAATCATACACCCAATCTCCTCACCAGAGCCACACTCTGGGCTTCCTCTCCAGAGCATGCTGTCTGGGTAAGGCTCAGAGTTTTCTAAATCAAGTGCTGGCTCCTTTTCGCTTACCAGTTCCTTGATTTCTCATTCCTCTTACATTTTATTATGAGTAGCAAGCAGAAATCTTGCTCCTGCACTTTCCACACTTTGCTAGGAAATTTCCTCAGCTAAATATCCAAGTTCATCACTTACAAGTTTTATTTTTCTTCCAATAATAAAACATAATTCAGTCAGGTGCTGTCACTTTGTAGCAAGGACAACCTTCCCTCCAGTGTTCAATAATATGTTCCTTATGAGATCTCGCCAGAAGCCCCTTTAAAGTCCATTATTTCCAGCAACATTCTGCTCATCATGACATATGTATTCTCTAGGACAATTAAAGCTTTCTCTACTGCTCTCCTCTCCTTTCTGAGCCCTTACCAGAATTGCCTTCAATGTCTATAGTTCCACCAACACTTTCTTCAAGGAAATCTGGGCCCTATTAAGTGTGTAAAATTTTCCAACTTCTACCCATCACCCAATTCCAAAGCCACTTCATGACTTGTAGGTCTTTGTTACAACAGCACCCCACTTTCTAATAGTGAAATCTGTATTAGCTTTCTACGGCTGCCATTACCAGGTACCATAAACTAGGTGGCTTGAAACAACAGAAATTTATTTTCTCATAGTTCTAAAGGCTTGAAGACCAAAATCAAGAAGTCAGAAGGCTCTAGCAGAAGATCCTTGCCTCTCCATAGTTTCTGATGGCTGCCAACAATCCTAGGCCACCACTGCACTCTCTGCCTCCACTGTCACAAGGCAGTGTCTGTGTCTCCACATGGTGTTCTCTTGGTGTTGCTCTGTCCAAATTTCCCTTGTCTTATAAGGACATCAGTCATTAATCCATTATGATCTTATCTCAACCTGATTATACTTACGGATACACAATTTCCAAATAAGGTCACATTCCCAGGTACTGGCCTTGAACTTACCTTTTTGGGCACAGACACAATTTTACTCACAACACAAGGAAAATTCTAAACACAGCTGGAGACTACTGAGAAGAGAAAATGTGGTCCATGATAGTAGCAATTTTGTAACTGAACATATGCTACTGAGATCCCGGTTTTCAGAATTTCTGATGGTGACAAAAGCTAGTTTAATCATATTTAAGTAGGATCTTTCACATAAACTCATTAACCATTTTCTAAACAAAAGCATCTTTCTTTAGAATGAACATACAGACCACTAACCTTTAGTGCTTCAGTGGCCTTGCGAAGTTCCTTAATAACGGACGATAAAGCTTCTGGGTTAATTCCTTGTTCACAAAGCCGAACACAAATAGACAGAGTTTCCATATCTAAGCCAGTATTCAAAATTCTTGAAATTTCCAGCAGAACTGAAAAAGACAGAGAAAACTTCAGAAACAATTACATTAAAAAATGTGTACCCAATACTGTTTTTAATTCATATAATATGCACAGTACCAAAGAACTAGCACAGCATCCCTAGATTTTGAAATTGTCATGCAATACTGTCTTGTTCTTACTTAGCCTAGAACCAGAAATACACTTATACCCTCCCTCCACGTAACTGCTTTTTATACTTTGATTTATATTCCACCACTCATTCAATATCTTAAATATATGCATCATAATCAGGATTTTTCAGAACATTTCCCCATTTTTAGTATGCTTTTACAATGTAATTTAGTCTCATGACATCCCATTTTATGAAAACACCATACATTACTTAACTACTCTACTATTTTAAGAGCTAAGTGGGTCTCATGTTTTCCCCACTGAAATAATCCTATGATAAGCATCTGTACATACTAACTTCATTTTATTTCATTAGGATAAATTCCTAAAAGTGGAACTGCTCAGTAATATACATATTTAAGGCTTTAAAAGTACTTAGAAACTTCTACAATTTGACAGGGTAATCATGTCCATTAACATCTAATAGTAAAAAAATGAAAGCCCATTTTTTAACTTTTATATAGTACTTCATTTTATTGTAGTTTATAAAAGTAGTTGACATAAGAAACACTAGCAAAGAGAAGCAAAGAATATAAATACACTGGCTTCATTAAATTTTGTTTTATGGTGGTTGTTTCCCAGAGCATGTTTAGAATTTGTTAAAGTCAATGGTCAACATGTTATCTATGGCTTCCTGTATTATTTTCCCTTGGCATTACTTAGTTATTCCCCATGCAAAGATTATATAACCACCCACCAGTATTCCCTTCCATCACTTCAAAGTTTATTTCCTGCCTGCCTACAAACATTTAAATACTTAACTCCCTGGAGTTTGGGTTGAAGACAGGATCTAACTTTACCTCCCTGAAATAAGCCCATTTCCTCAATACTATTTATTGAGTGCTCTCTCCTACTGCTCAATTAAGATGCCACCTTTAGGGCGCCTGGGTGGCTCAGTTGGTTGGGCGACTGCCTTTGGCTCAGGTCATGATCCTGGAGTTCCGGGATCGAGTTCTGCATCGGGCTCCCTGCTCAGCAGGGAGTCTGCTTCTCCCTCTGACCCTCCCCCCCTCATGCTCTATCTTATTCCCTCTCTCAAATAAATAAGTAAAATCTTAAAAAAAAAAAAAAAAGATGCCACCTTTATCACATAGTAAATTCCCATTTACCCATTTGTTGCATCTCTTTATCTTATGTCAGAACCACAATTTTAATTACTAACTTTTATCAACATAGAGAAGGTTGAAGACTTTGTTATCTTTCCTTTTCATAACCTCTTTCGTTCTTCCAGTGAACTTAAAAATCTTGATCAAGGAGCACCTGGGTGGCTCAGTTGGTTATGCATCAGACTCTTGACTTAGGTCGGGTTATGATCTCAGGGTTGTGAGATCTAGCCCTGTGTTTCCTCGCTGGGCATGAAGCCTTAAGATTCTGTGTCTCCTTCTCCTTCTGCCCCTCCCCCTGCCTCTTTCCCTCTCTAAAAAACTCTTGATCAATTCCAAATACAAATTCCGTTTGGATTCTGACTTGAATTGCATAAAAACTACAGTATTTTGGGATGAATGGACAAGTTAACAATATTGAGGGTTACATGAAGTCTAACTCCTTCAAAAAACTAACAGTATTCATCATGTTCATGAGATGGGCCCGAAACACCTTTTTGTACCAGACATTCATTTTCATCTCTAGAATTTCAAGGTTTTTTTTTTTTTAAACGTCTTTCGTGCCTATACTTAACTTTTTGAACACATGGAATATAGTTTTAATGTCCTTGTTTGCTAATTGAAACATCTGTGTCAGTTTCAGGTCTATTTCAACTGGCTGAATTTTTCTATCCTGGGTTGTATTTTTCAGCTTTGCATATTTAATAACTTTTAATTAGATGCTGGACATTGTAAATTTTACCCTGTTGGTTGTTATTTTTATATTTCTATACATGTTACTTTTAAAAATATTTTTACACATGTTCTTGGGCTTTGCAATGAGATGCAGTTATCTAAAAAGTTTGATCCTTTTGAGTCTTTTAAGATTTATATAGTCAGGATCAGAGCCCTGTTTGGTGTACGGCTAATTGTTCCTCATCACTGAGGTAAGACCCTCGTGAGTGCTCTACTAAATGCCTCGTGAATTATGAAGTTTTCCATTCTGGCTGGTAGATATAAGCCCTATTTTCAGCCTTCTGTGAGCACGGTGTACTGTTCCCTCTAGTTCTTTTGAATGCCTTTCCTAGCTTTGTGGGTACTTTCCTCACACACGTGCTAATCAATGCTCTGAATACTTGAGGGGGACCTTCCCACCGGTCTCCAGAATTCTCTCTAAACTCTTTCCTCTCACATATTCTGTCCTGCAAACTCTACCTGCTTTGGTCTCCCTGGACTCTAAACTCCTTTTGCTAACTTAGGGGGTCCATACTACCCCACAGTTGCATTGTGGCTGGGAACTCTCTGAAGGTACCAAGAACAGGCAACTATTGGGCTCTCTTCATTTACTGTCTCTGGGATCACTGTCCTTTACTACCCAATGTCCGTTGTTCTGTCTGGGTTGTTTTTGTTTTTTTTTTCTTCCAGGTAGGAGGGTAAATCCAGTTTTTGTTACTCCATCTTGGCTGGAAGCTGACAGCCCTTTCTGTTACATTTCTTCAGTTTTGATATGCCAACATACCAGTATTGCTCTTCAGTTGTATGCAGGCTGCAGTTCATGTTATCCGTTGAATTTATTTCAATAACTCTATTTTAAGATTTCAAATTCCCCCCCATTAATTGCTTGTCCTTATTTCATAGTTAAATGTTTTTTTATTTTTTTATTTTTTTTTTTTAAAGATTTTATTTATTTATTCATGAGAGACAGAGGGAGAGAGAGAGAGAGAGAGAAGCAGAGGGAGAAGCAGGCTCCCAAGGAGCAGGGAGCCCGATGCGGGACTCGATCCCAGGACCCTGGGATCATGACCTGAGCCGAAGGCAGACGCTTAACCATCTGAGCCACCCAGGCGCCCGTTAAATGTTTTTTTATAAAAAATGTTTTTTTATAACCACTCATTTTGTGGCTATTGTTTCTGCCCTTACCTATCTGAAGCTATATTCTTATCTTTGGCCATTTTTGAGATTTGCGTTTCCTGTTTCTTCAAGTATAAGCAAGCACCAAAGGAGAACGGTTAAGGGTCTGCTCTCTACAGCCAAAGTACCTGAGTTCAAATTTTACCTTCATTACTTAGTAGGCAAGGTAACCTTTCTTTTTTTTTTTTTTAAGACTTTATTTATTGTCAGGGAGAAAAAGAGAGAGCAGCAGGCAGAGGGAGAAGTAGGCTCCTGGCTGAGCAGGGAGCCAATGCGGGACTCGATCCCAGGACACTGGGATCATGACATGAGCCAAAGGCAGACACTTAACCGACTGAGCCATGCAGGTGTCCCGCAAGGTAACCTTTCTGCGAAATAGGGGTAATGGTACTTACTTTACAGGATCATTGTGAGAATTACAAGACACACTCAGAATGCTGTGTCCATTGGCATCTAGTGCTCAAAAAAAAGAGCTATTATTACTATCTTCTCTTTTTTCAATTTTCATGTGAGTTGTTTATGTTTTTCATCTACCCGGGGTACTTAGTGATTTCTGACTGGAAGCTCATCTTCAACAGGAGATTTTTCTTGATGTCTTGAACTGGTGAAGCATCCTTGGATGGGTAGTCTCACGCTGGCCTCGGCCCTTTGGAGCAGCCCTAGTGGAAGCATAGTGGCTCCAGAGCCACAGGACACATGGATGATACTTCCCAATCCCTGGCCGTGGCAGATGGCACATTCCTGGCCCCCAGCTTCACTCAGGCAGGGCAGCATGCTTCATCAGGTTCCATTCCCAGTCTCTTGCTGTGGTTCCCATCTGCTCCTCTTTGGGGAAAATCTCTTTCTAACCAGGAGATTTTCCTTTCTTGTTTCTGAACATGGCTGTGCTGATGATTGCATTTTAGTATTATTTCCTGTCATTTTTATATGTTTGGAGCAGAAAGTTTTAGCCAAGTGCTCCATCATCATCAATTCTGGTAGTGAATCACCAATCTCTTTAATTTTTAGTTTTGTCTTCATAATTGCATTCAATTTGCTTTGGTATATTCTAGGTGATCAGTGCAAATATTCTAGAATATTACCTATTTTTATTTTGTAGCCAGCCACCTTAACAAATTCTACTGAAGTTTTTCAGTTAATTCTCTTGTTTTCTAGTTAGATAATCATTTTACCTACAAATAGTAATTTCATGTCCTTCCTAACAGACTTTTCCTTTTCTTATCCTGCATTATTTGCTTAAACTTTCGTATCAGTGGTTAAAAAAAAAAAAATTGAGTGAAAGCAAGTGTTTCTAATTTTATTTGGAATGCTTTTAACACTAGCGTTAAGGATGACGGTAATCTCATATAGCTATCCTTGGCGTGTTAACAATGTACTGTTTTCCTTTGCTAAGACTTTAAAATTAGGGAAAAAGTGCTGTGTCTTATAAATACCTTTTCATCAAACACTGAAATAACCAGGCAGCTTTTTCCCTTTGACATAGTGAGAGAATACATTATATTGACAGACTATATTCATAGCTGAAGAACAGTGAGCTTGGGAAATCCCTACTTTTATAGTAGCAGTTAGCAAACTTGCTCATTATCTGGAAGTAGATGTTACCTCATCCCTCATGTTGTTCATTGTAAATACACCCCTGAGAAACAGCAGGAAGAAAGAGCAGTCAGGGTCTTGCTTTCTTGGCCTACTGAGCAAGAATGTACAGGTATGCTCAGGGCTCACAGGCTGCATCTTCCAACAGTGACACTGCATGACTTCTGACACTAGACTTAAAAAGGTAATATAGCTTCCTCCTGGCTCTCTCTTGAGGCACTCGCCCTTGCAACCCAGCCACCAAGTGGGAAGAAACCCACATGTTCTAGACAATAGCCCCTGCTGCAGGCCTAGCTAACAGGCAGTGTCAACTAGAAGATGTGTGAGTGAGGAAGCTTTGGGATGACTCCAGATTCAGCACTAACTGCTATGCATTAGAGACCCTCAATGAGAATTACCCAGATAAGCCCGGCCAACACCCAGAACTGTGAGAGACAAGTAACTGCTGTTTTATGCCAGTAAGTTTGGGATGGTTTGTTATGCAGCAGCAAATGAAAACACGCACTCTCTGACCCTACTCCAACTCTCCAACAATACCATCATCACCATCACCTGTTGCTAAAAATTCTCCTCTCCAGTTTTCTCTTCACGGTAGACCCCTATCTATTAATTCTCTGCTTATTCCTGACTTCATGCCTTAGTTCATGCTTTTCTCCTCTGCCTTTTCTCTTCTCTCCATGTAACTCCATGCTCTTTTTCAGGTCCATCTCAGGACTAGTATTTCTTTCCTTTAAGCTTTCTTGTAAAATGTATGTTGATCTTTACCTCCTAACTTCATAACCCATCTATAATAAGTACTTCGGTAGTGCCTACTGTATAATTGGTCCTTAGGTGTATTTTGTGCCTACTACACTACTGCTGGAAATATAGTCGTGAAAAAGACAGATATGGTCCCAATCCTCATGGAATTACATCTATGAGACATTGATATTAAAGTAATAACTGATTCTAGTTAAAAGTGAAAGAGGGACAAGAAAAGCATACCTCCAAAACAAATTAGAAGGGCATCTTATATAGTTGTGAAAGATAGTGTTTAGGAAAGACTTGTGTGAAGAAGTGACAAGTAAGCTTACACTTCAAGGGTGAAAAGAAATCAACCTAACTAATGCAGAGGTAGGAAGTGCTAAGAGAGAGTGAAAGAAACAGCTTGTGCAAAAGTTCCTGCACTAAAGAGAACTTGGTAAAGAACCTTTCATAGATCTGAAAGGTTCTTCAGGTGAAGGCAATGTAATTACAGGGGGAGCAGAGGTGTAAAATATGAGAAAAGACAGACATGAACACCCACTAAGGCTCTCTTGAAGATTTCAGAACTTTGGGAAGCTATTAAAAAACATAAAAATGGGAGTATGACAATCAAATTTTCATTTTTAAAAGACTCTGGCTGCATAATAGGGAATGGATCTTGGAAAGAGACAGAACACCCGCGGACAGGGAGTCCAGTTAAGTTACTGCCATCTTGGCATGGACAGGAGAGATCAAGACAAGTAGTTAAATCTGAGACGAAGGAAGAACTGAAAGGGCTTAGTGAAGAACAGAAGTTAGGGGAGGTAAAAGAAAGCAAGAATGATTCCTAAGTCTCTTTCTCCAATGAGTAACTAGACTGATAGCCTAGGGACCATACATTTGTTTCACGGACACTACTTTGTACACTGTGAACTCTCTTAACTCCTCCTTCTAGCCTACTACCTGATATATAATAAAGTAGCACTACACTGAAACCCTCTGGTAAGGAAGAGGTTCATTTTTATCACTATTATAAAGAACATAATTACTAGTAGTAACTGGAGGCATAAGGAAAATTTTAAAATATATGAAAATAAAGCACGAAACTATCAATACAGTATCTAAAATTTCAAAACCTTGAAAAGCAAAAGAGGCAAGTGAGTACACTGGAGGACAGAGAGATAGAAAAGACTAACATTTTAAAGAAGGAATCTGGAAGAGAATGTTGAGGATCTAAAAATGAGAGTAGGGGATACAAGAGCTTATACTAAATCAGGACCAGGATGAGTCAGGTTCCTTTCAATGTGAGCCACAAAGATAAATTACAAAGTCTACCTGCTTCTGAAGTATCATTATCAAAATGCTTTCACTTCACAACAAAATTAAAAATGTTTATAGCCTAGTTCTACAACCCTGAAATCACTCAGATCCATTAAAAAATTAAATTACTGGGGCACCTGGGTGGCTCAGTCAGTTAAGCGTCTGCCTTCAGCTCAGGTCATGATCCCAAGGTCCTAGGATCAAGCCCGGCATCAGGCTCCCTGCTCAGCAGTGTGTCTGATTCTCCCTCTGCCACTCACCCCATTTATGCTTGTGCTCACTTGCTCTCTCTCTCTCTTCCTCTCTCTGAAATAAAATCTTAAAAAAAAAAAAAAAGATTAAATTACTGAGGGCTGATTCTAGTACTGATGGAAGTAGTAAGAAGATGAGGGGAAATAATCTTGAAAGTGCATAGTCAGACTCAAACTTTTGATTCTCATGGCTAGATTTAAATACAGTGAAACCCCACATTAACAAAGTTTCAAATAATAATAATGTTATTTGGGTAATTCAGTCCAGCCCCTTGGGCAAGCTAAAGTTTTATTTCTGGGAATGAATGTGGAGGAACATGGGACTATAAAATGATAACATGAGGCACCTGGATGGCTCAGTTGGTTAAGCGTCTGACTTAGGCTCAGGTCATGATCTCAGGGTTGTGGGATCCAGCGAGAGAAGGGCTCCGCGCTCAGCAGGGAGTCTGCCTCTCCTCTGCACCATCCCGCTAATGTGCGGCTGCACATGTGCTAATAAATAAAATCTTTAAAAAAGAAATAAAATAAAATGACAACATTCAACTTCACATTATATATGACTGTCTTGGACTCCAATTATGGCATGATAGGGATTTTCTGTAAGTTCAGAATTCTAACGGACATGATAGTCCCTAGCTGCCACATTTAACTAACGGTGATTCACTGCCAACCTGGGGCCTTCCTATCTTGAGGTTTGTGCAGTAGAGGAACAGTGTTCTCTATGTCACAAGCCTCTCATTCAATTTTTTAAAAAATCTGTTATTTCTTCACTTTTTCATGTTCTTACACTCAATAATCTTCATTTTACACACACTTCTCTCAGTAAAAATCTTGATGCAACCAATACAATCAGTTCTTATTTGTAAATCATGAGTTCCACCAGAGATAAAATGGGAGTTTCCATCCAAATGGGATTCTATGGCCATATCAATAAGGAACCTAAGCACAGCTAACATAAACTGACAGAAATGAGGCCTCACACTCTCCATTCTGTTAAAAAAAACAAAGAAACACAACAACAACAACAAAAAAACCCACTGGCTTCCAAGCAAAGGTGTAAATCAATACAACCATCACCCACTTTTTGAAAGTTTGTCTTACTCCACTCTGCTGTTACAGAAGACCTACATTAGTAGCTATTTTTGCTTACCAAAAGAAGTCCAAGTTTTCGCTTTTATGAAAAAAGGCAAAAATGAAAATAGCGTTCAGTGTGTTTGCAGAAAGCCATTACAGCACGCAACCCAGCATTTAGAGTGTCACTGCCAAGCTCCTTCCCCAAGAACTACATTCAACATCTCACCATCAAGCTGCGAGAGCTTTGAACTGTGTCTGGGAGCATTTGTGCTTTATCTCTATTTATTTTATGCATCTGTTAAGACAGGTCCTAAGGCATCAGAAAAGCCTAAGAAAGGTTATTTTTTGGGTCTGAGAACATTCAAAAAAATTTTCCATATAAATCAACTGCTTCTTCACTATACACTGTTTCAGCTTTAGGAAAGGTTTCATGGGAATGCTCTGCTTTCAGATACGGGGGAAACCTGTAATGTAGTACATTAAGAAGGAATGAAAAATAGGCTGAATGTGGTGTTCAGAATAAAATCTGGGGCGCCTGGGTGGCTCAGTCGGTTGAACATCCAACTCCTGATTTCGGCTCAGGTCATATCTCAGGGTGGTGGGATGGAGCCCTGCCCCCTAAGCCTGGAGTCTGTCTGTCCCTCTCCCTCTGTTTCTCACCTCTCCTCCCCTCCCCTCGCCCCCACCTCTCAAGTAAGTAAATAAAATCTTTAAAGAATAAGATTCTATTTTTCAGAAAAACAGCAAAATAGATACTTGGTAAATAAAAAATGAGATGCAAATGTTCTAGTAATATAAGTAGGTCTTGAAAAAGAAAGCAGCAACCCTTGCAGAAAAAGCCAGAAGTCTCATTAGAAGTCCCTTAAGGAGTGGCTGAATCAATAAGTGCAGCCTACAGTGAAGTAGACAGGGAGACACAGTGGGGAGGCCGACACTACCGAGTGAGAATTGCAGTTATGTTTCAATAAAGACGGAGACTAATGTCAATATCCCCTGGAAAATGCAAAAAAAAAAAAAAGCAATATTTAACATCCATCAAACACATACAAATGGATGTGAACAAAATGGAGACAAAGGAGTCTGCAAGTGGGCCATACATGCAACATAACACAAAAGTAGTAACAATTATCTTTTGATTCTTCACCTTCGATCTGCCTTTACCTCATCTTAAATATTCACAAGAACCTTAGGAGGAAGTGACCTCATTTTATAGAAAAAGACACAGGCTCAAAGATGTCTAAACTCACCCCCAGGAGTATCAAGTGGCAGACCCGGCATAAGAGAGGGTAACTGCAAGACACTTCGTCTTCTAGCACGTGTGCGCAGGCTCGACGCCCGCGGGCCCCGAGGTACAAAACCGGTAAATACACCTACAGCCTCAGAACAACCGCGTCACCCGCTCCAAGATGAAGTAGAGAAATTCTGAAGACAGGGGCGACCTGCTCACTGGCCGCTTATTTGAAAAACGCCTACTCCAGGGCCAGAGCCAAAGGACAGGGCGGTGACCAAACACACAAGGCCGCTCGCTGTCCGCACGAGGCTTACAGTCTTGAAGACTGTTCCCGCTCAGGACTAGGAGAAAAGGGCGCTCCGCACGCGGCGCGGCAGGGATTGCGGGGGGTGGCAGCGGCACGTGAAGCCGGCCCCACAGGAAAGGACGCCAGCCGCCAGCCGCAGCGGAGGGGCGTGGCGCGCGGGGAGCGGGAGCCCCGCGGGTCCGGCGCGGGAGGCACGAGGCGTGCGCCGGACTGACGTGGGGGCTGGAACGTCGAGCGCGCGACAAACTACGCAAGAGCGAAAAGACAACTCTCAAAGGATGGGATCATCAGCACTATGGCCCTGGCGGGTCCCCTGGGAGGGCCCTCAAAGATGCCCTTTGGGGCAGGAAGTGGACCTAAAGTCCTCCTTGGCTTACCCGTCGCCTGGGGGCCTTGGCTACACGGTAAAGGGGAACAAACGGGCACTCACCGTCCATGGTCTCCCTCACCGCGTTCAGATTCGCCGCCGCTGCCGCCGCCGCCCCGGCACCGCTGCTACTCGCCATGACGGAGGCCGAGGGAGGCGGGAGAAGGGCCTGACCCGGAACTGGAGCGCCTTCCTTTCTCCTGGGCAATCACACCACGCGTCCCCCGCTCACGCCGGGCAGGCTCCGCCCCTCGCGCTCGTCGCCAGCGTGAGGCTGCGTTGATTTAAATTTGGAGCCTCGTTACTCTGCGCGGAATGCGAAGCGAGGAGTTGCCATTCGAATTTACTACGCGGCCTCGATGCGATTGGTTGGTTCGCGGACAGCGGTACGACGCGATTGGCCAGTTCCCCACAGGGCCCGTGCCCTGGTTGGCCTAAGACAGCGCGGAAGCGGGGAGTTAAAGAGTCTATGCCTGTCGTGGGAGCTGACCTGGCCCCTCGGGAGCGCCCTGGAGTCGCCTATTGGGGGGGCTTCCTTTTTATGCACACCACTAGGTACGTTCTTTGTAGTCCCTGGCCTTTCCTCCTGTCTTGAATTGGAGAGCTCACTTTTCCTTTCTCCCGACCCACCTGCCCACTGTCCCCGGGGTGAATGGGCGCAGCGAGGGACTAGGTGCGAGGGGGTGGGGGTGGGGGGGCCAAGCAGTGATCGTGTAGGGTTGGGAGTGACACTGGCGGGAGTGTCCACCTCTGCAGTTCACCCAGGGAAAGCCAGCTGCTTCAGCCTTTCAAGTAGATTCTTTCTCCCTAGTCGTATCCCCCTTTGACTGAAAGTAATGCAGTCTGGCCTTCTTCCTTGGGCTTCTTGGCGAAAAGGAGGATGTTTGAGGAGAGGCAACCAAAGGAGGCGGTTAATTTCCTAGTCCTAATCAGTCATACTTCTTTGAGGGGGGCTAAAGTGGAAGAAAGACACCCGTGCACAAGCTTCGTCGTCACGTATTTGCTTGCTACAAATAATTGTTGTTTAGCAACTGTAGTTTAATAGGCAATTGCTGGGATATCCGAAGGATGTTCAGAGTCTTTAGAGACTTGAAATAATGAATAAGGAAACTATAGGTAGAAGTCTTTTAGTTGAAAGGAGTTTTGTGTCTGCTATAACGTTTAGTTGCCCGAAACGGACCTGAACTCATTCATATGTGATTGACTGCTACTTATGTGCCACTTAACTTCTCTGAGCCGAAATCTTCTGCAAAATGATTATCACTAATACCGTATCTCTCTAGCTTTAAAGGTTATTTGGAGGATCACTTTAGAAAATATATGTGATGCCTCTTTGTAAACTGTAAAAAAAAAAAAAAAAAGACCCAAGAGCGTTAGATTTTGAGTTCTTTTTGCGAAATATGTTTGTTGAATACATTTTAGTTGTCAAAATGAATGTGGAACTTTGTAGTGTTATTTTTCATACTTATTTTTTTTTTTTTTAGTTTTCTCTCTGTGCTATGGGAGATGTCAAAGAATCAAGAATGCAAATAACACCGGAAACTCCAGGAAGGATCCCGGTTTTGAATCCTTTCGAAAGTCCTGGTGATTATTCTAATCTCCATGAACAAACTCTCTCCAGTCCTTCTGTTTTTAAATCAGCGAAATTACCAGTAAGTTATTCTTGACTAGTATATACAAATTATTTTAAATGTACACATCTTTCTTTAGGAGGGAGAAATTTATCCTGGAGCACTTATACCTGGAATGTGCTTTTTAGTTGTAATGTTCACTATAGTGTAGTGATTGGGCTAAAAATAAGTTAGGTAGATTTTTTTTTTTTTTTTAGTTAAAATTTCTCTTTTTTTTCTTTCAGTGGATAATGTGTTGGCTTCCTGCAACTGGGTGTAGCTAGATACTATGATTGATGACATATTTACTAATACTGTATTCGAGGAGACACTGTATCATCTAATTATTCTCATTTATTCAGCAAATCTATTTGAATGCTGCTGTGTTAGATAAAGTACTAGGCATAGAGAAGAAGTCAGGGTCATTAGACACAAACTGTCAAGGAGCTTGTATTCTGATGCAGGAGTCAGCAAACTTTTTCTGTCAAGGGCCAGACAGTAAATATTTCAGGCTTTGCAGGTCGTCTTGTTGCTGTTAGAACTAGTCACCTCTGCCTTGTATCACAAAAGCAGCCATAGGCAATATGTAAACAATGAAACATGGCTGTGTTTCAATAAAGCTTTCTTTATGGACATTTGAATTTCATGTAATTTTCACATGTCATAAAATAATAATTTAAAAAATTTCCAACCATTTTTAGCTTGCAGATTGTATAAAAAGAAGCCAACATCTACTCTAAAGGAAAACTCATAACTAATCTAGCAACTTCAAAACAATATATGTGCTATTAGTGGCTAAGGTGATTAAGGGTGATATGGAAAGGAAAGTGCTGTTTTGGAGATTAGGGAAGACTTTATCGCTTTAGCTTATTTTTACTTTTATTTGCTACACTGGAGTTCTTTTGAAGCATGATCTTTTAACCTAGTAAATTACCTAGAAAAACGGCAAAGTACATTGCTGTTTATGCTATACTTCATATCCACTAAAACTACGAGCAAGTAAAGTTTTACAGTTATGCAGTATATTGAGTTGTAAATCTGACCTCATGATTTTTGATTGAACTGTATTAAATTTTAGTTCTCTGTTAATCTAGAATAAATAATAGATTAGCTGCAACTTAATGCTCAAAACCAGAATGTGTGGGATGTTGGATTTTTAAGCCTGATTTCGTCAAAAATGCATTCGGAATTACAGATTAGGATTTGGGTAAATTTTTGGTTCAGTTGGATAGTTGAATGCAGAAAAGCAGCAGTGATTACCATTCATAATTATTTTAAGGTTCAACTATTTTATGAGCTTTTGCAGGCACTTTTGTAGTTAGGACTTCATTTCATTTCAGTTCATTCTTAGTGAAAGTAAAGACCTCTGATAACTCTAGTAAGAGATTTTTACCTTTATGTGGGTATGTTGCATCACTGATGAGTATTAATTATGGAATTTCTATACCTTTATTACTCTACTGTGATTTTTTCCCCATTATTATGCAATTTTAAAAATCACCCAGATGGAAGATTTGGATATTTTAAAATATAGTCCAGTCAGTTGATTTAGTGTGATTTGATTACCATTTGCCATTTAATTTAGTGGTAAAGCCAAATTTTAAAATACAAGCTTTGAAATACTTTTGCATTATAACCATTCACATTATTTTTGAAGCTGACATTGGTTAGAATTTTGATGAACTGTTTTAGTTTGCTTTTACTCATAGGTTCACTTTCTTTTGTTAAGACTCCAGGGAAATTTAGATGGTCTATTGATCAACTAGCTGTAATAAATCCTGTAGAAATAGACCCAGAAGACATTCATCGTCAAGCTTTATACTTAAGTCATTCTCGGTAAGTTTTCCTTTTTTGTATTTAAGTATAATAACATGTTCTTAAGTGAAGAGAGATAGGAAACTCCAAAGGTTGAATATACTTATAGGTAAAGATCCCCTACTCAGGATCCGTTCAGGATATTCCTGTAACCTACATGCATCATGCTGGTGTTCTTTGATGTAATGGTCAGGATACTCTGTTCTGTATGACTTCTGAGAACCTTCCTTGATTAGGTTCTACAATATTTGCCTAAACTAAGCAATTCACTGCTTCTAGCAATTGCCTGAATATTTCAGGTTCTTAAAGGCCCTCTGATGAAGCAGAAAATGTTTCTGAATGAGGTGATATTAAATCAGAGCTTACTAAATACTATATGCTGTTATTATTATGCACTGTCATTTTGACCTGGCTTATGTGCATGAGAAGATAAAGAGAACTGAGTTATTTGTCCCCAGAATGGCTATTGTTGAAACTGAGATATGTGGATTATCATTGTAGTCTATTTTCTCATCGTTCCCTTACTTGAAAAATTCACTTGATTTTAATTTGTGAAACGTACATTTTTATATAAGGTTTGTTAAAGCCACAAATAATATACGTGAAAAATTTTGAGAGACAGTCATTTAAATTGTTGTAAAAAGAAGTGTTTTACCAATTTATTAACAGAAAGCAAATACTCTCCCTTGGGACAGATTAAAGTGGTCCTCTAAGGCTAGCTGCTTAGTCCTTGGCACGTCTATGCCTTGTGCTCGAGACCCGACATTTTGTGTTAAATCTTGTAGCTGATGAATTTGTGTTGCTGTAATTGCATATTGTATCAAAGTGAAAAAAAATCATTTGGACAGAATTCTATATTGTCATTATTTTATTTCATAATTAATATTTTTGCTTCTTTGTTCAGAACTGTAAGGATGATAGTTTCTTCTATTTCAGAGTAAGTTGATTCTAAAATTATAGCTATGATAAGCTTGCTATAACAGAAGAAAGAGAATCTGGACAATTTTTAGATTCCTGTGGAATGAAATACTTCTTAATTTATGACGGTTAAAGGACAAAGTTTATTCAAATTACTTTATGTTGTTAATAGTAATTTAAAAATTAATATCAACGTAAGCCCTTGAACAGAAAATACTGTTCCATTCAAACTGAACGGAAAAGAGGGAAGTAAGCCTACCAGCACAATGCCAAATACCTAAATGCTGTCATTTACTAAATGTGCTAAGACATCAATTTTTCTCTTAAAATGAGCCTAACATTTGCCAGTTTTCAACAGGAGGAAATTATTTCTTTGAAAGCTTATTATTTTAAATGTTCAATCAGCTGAAGTAATGGCATGGTTATGTTTCTTCTTTATCTCTGTATAGAATAGATAAAGATGTGGAAGACAAAAGACAAAAAGCCATTGAAGAGGTAACTTAAAACCGTTACTGATCATAAGCCAGTTAAGCATCAACTCTGCGCGCCAGTCACCCCTTTTAGGATGACTTCCTTCAAATCCTTTACTATCCCCCATCGCCACCAGTCTGGCCTGTCCCCGGCTGTGTCTGGCGTTCCTCTGTGCTCCCACAAGACCAGTGTTGTTCCGCTACGCCGGTGCCTGTCATAGTGCTCTTATGATACTGTAATGACTGGTTTAGTGCTTTTCTCCCCTAGACTACATTCTTTTTTTGGCCAATATTGTACTTCATTTATCTTTTCATTCTCAGGGCCTAGCCAGTTTGTCTTCCTTGTGCCTTCAGCGTACCAATGAGTACAAACTTCTGTTTCAACTTTGAGTTTATGTAGAGAAAGTTGAATATTTTCAGACCTTGAAAATCTAGATTGGCATTGGCAATGGTTTTATCGTCTATTGTTAATGCTCTGAATTTTTGAAATAAAATACCTTACTAAAACATAGAAAAAAGTAGATTACAAATGTAGGGTTTTTTTAAAAATAAAAATAATAAACTATGTTTTTCACTTTTTGCTGCTTTGTTTGATGATCTCCTCTTAGAGTGCAAGCCAGGGTTATCTATCTAGTTATTTCCCAGAGAGTCTTTATGTCATGGCAACCATCTCTTTTTCCTTTTTCCCTCGCTAGCCCCCCTCTACCCACCTCTATTCCTTAGCTACATTTGGCTCTTCTGCACCCCAGAAGACTTCAGCTATGCTGTGTAGAGATTAACTGATGCTCTGGCCCCTCCTACACTTATTTTTCTAGTGTTGGTATTGTCTCCTTGTGTTTCAGATACAGCATATTTCTTCAAAAACCATTGCATGTGCTTTACTCCTCCCAGACATTATACTTCTTTATGTAGTAACTTCAGAATTCTCATTCTGATCCAATCACTTGATTCCACCACAGTTGAATATTCTCCAGACTGGCTCCCCTTTCCCAACATTTTAGAAAATATGCTTGTGCTCACTTCGGCAGCACATGTACTAAAAATAGAAAATATGCTTTCCCTTTAGAATCCTCAATTTTAAAGGGAAATTCAGCAGAAAATTTAAGAAGATGAGGTCGGAGCGAAAATTAGGGTCAGTGTATCAGAAACAAGTTAATATATCAGAAACAAATGAAATATTTTCAAATGTATAAATTTTTGAAAGAATAAATACATGCAGATAGTCAAAACAAAACAAAATTTGGACTTCAAAGAAAAATTATAAAATGAAAATGAAGAGCTGCTTGTTTCCCATCTTCCTAAAAATAACTATGTGACATTTATACTTTCAGATTAATTTTATGTATATAACAGCAAATGACCTTTAACAAATAGGATCACCATTCTCATATTGTTTTGCATCTTGCTTTTTTGCTTAATAATGTTTCTTAGATTTTTTTATTATTAGCGCATACTGATTTTTAGTAACAGCATAGGATTCCTTTTATGAATGTGTCATAACCTAACTCAGCCCCTACTGATAGATATTTAGGTTGTGTTTGGTGTTTTTCTATCACAAATAATGCTTCAGTGAACACACTTGTACATATATCTTTCTGTAATTGCAACATACTTGCTAAGTCAGAGGCTTTGTGTTTTCAGTTTCGGTAAATTTTGCCATGCCGCCCTCCCAAAAGGTGATAGCAATTTTTACTCCTGGCCACGTTATGACACTTGCTGTTTTCTCATGTCTGCAATACTGGTTATTATTCAGCTCCTTAATTTGTATTATCACTTAAAAAATTTCATCTTGTTAATTTGGATTTATGTGTTTTTCATTTTGAGTGAACTAAATACGTTGCTTCGTTAGTTGGTGTGTCCTTTATATTTTTTCTGGAAATTGTACTTACCGTAATTCCTGCCCCCTCCCCCTCTTTTTTTTTTTTACATCTTTCCTCATGTCGAGGAAATTGTTTTTTACCATATGTATAGCAAAATATAAAGAAAATGTTTTGGGGATGCCTGGCTGCTTCAGTCCTTACAACATAAGACTAAGACTCTTGATCTCGGAATTGTGAGTTTGAGCCCCACATTGGATGTAGAGATTACTTAAGAAAAGAAAAGTCTTTAAAAGGAAAGAAAGAAAGAAAAGTAAATGTTTTGAATTCGTCCCAAAACAGAGAGAGGGAAGGGAAAAATCCTGTATTAGACTTTATTTTATATCTGGAATGAAAAAAGGAAAGACCTGTATCCAAATGCTCTTATCTCCATTTGAGTGTACTGGCCAGTGGTGTACTGTAAATGTTTAACAGCTGGCCCTCTGGGTGCGGGAGGAGCACGGTTTTTAGTGACTGCTGTTTTCTCTAATGTAAGTACTCCAGCCATGGCCAGTTTCAAGTTACTGCTGTGATGTTACTGGATGGTAAAAGGAGGGCAAGTGGGAGAGTAGTGTGTGTGGGAGGGCCACCATGCTGATGCAGAAGACATGATCAATCTCAGGAGCACCGATACTGGGGAGTGTCCAATAATTAGCGAGTCATGAGTTGGGGCTTTTGTTACCTTTCTGTTTTATATATTTATTTGTAAGTTTACAAGTTTTTAACATTGGCCTTAACAACTGATGCACAAAATTCCAGAAAATTTAATAATTCGGTCTTGAGAGCCAGGATAAGCCTGTGCCAGCACACCATTCATACTAGCTTACTTGTATACATCTATTTCCATTTATTTCTTCCTTATTCTTCCTCCCTTTTGTCATCTGCACCCTCCCCCCCAAAAAAATTGGGAGGAATTAAAAGTATTTCTGTGATTAATGCCCTTAGATTAATTTGCAAGTTTTAAATTTTAGTGGCTGAAGTATTAACATTTCTCTTTATATGTACTTTACATTTCTTCTATTTTACCTTTAGTCATTTGTGCTTTTAAGTATTAAAATTTTTAAATGTAACTAACTATAAATTCTATGTAACGTGTTTGATGATTATTTGAAAATAACATGGGTACTTGTTTGTATTGGGGGGGAATTATACCTAATTGTATGACTTTAATTTTTCTAGTTTTTCACAAAAGATGTCATTGTACCCTCTCCTTGGACTGATCATGAAGGGAAACAGCTTTCAGAGTATCATTCCAGTAAATGTGAGTGTACTAAAAATCATATGAATAAAAATTATTAAATCATAGAATCATAAAACTCAGTGAATATAAAGCAATATATAGTGAAGTGTCAGCTTATCTGCTTTGGTAGGAGCTTGATACATGTGAGATTTCTGGATACTGGACGATTTAACCTTTTAAGGGTCAGGTTTCCAGGTAAGGAATGAACAAGTCATGAGAATAAAAGGCACAGCATAGAGAATATAGTCAGTGATGTTGTAATAGCGCTGTGTGATGACCGATGGTAGCTATACTTGTAAACAGAGCATAACATACAGAGTTGTGTAGAGTTGTCAGATCACTATGTTGTGCACATAAAACTAATGTAATGTGTGTCAATGACAAAAATGCTGTTTAGAGTTTACAATTGAAAATGTGACTAAAATGTACTGAATTCTTATTTTTGGCCATTTTGTTCTGAATTAAACTTCCTCATGACCGTTGTGAATATCAGTTATGATGGTTATAGAGGATCCATTGATGCAGAAATAGTTGGTATTGAATCAAGAACTGAGTTGCTGGTGATTTCTGCCTAATTTTCAAGGTTAAAATTTAAAATGAAATTCTTAAATTGCTTTGCTTTTTGCTAATTTGCTGATTTCTTATAAAGGTAGAGGAAGTATGGACACTTGACCTCTAGGGCAGTATTATATAGCTGATTATATGCAAAATTAATAAGGAAATTGAAGGACAAACCAGTAATCTTTTATTTTTCTGCCTTCAGGAAATGGTTATCTTTTATTCGCTCTCACTGTCCTTTGAGTTATGAGCCATGTTCGAGAATCACTTGTATATATAGGCTCATTTCAGTGAAATTGCCTACTCTTCTATATAGCGTTCATTAATTATGCCCTCAGTATAAGAAGGACTGTTCCATCCTTTATCAAAAACACAATAATAGGTAAAATGGATTGAGCACTCTCCATGTGCCAGACAGTGCTAAGTGCTTTCCGTAATTCCTTACAACAGCTCACCTGAGGGAGGTACTATTACTGGCCTCATTTGATGAGAAAACCTAGTTTTAGAAAGCTTAGAGCACTTGTTCAGGATTACAAAGAGGATAAAAGTGGTAGAACCTGTAGTCACAACTAGACGTTTTCAGTTGGAGTCTGTATACTCAGCCGTGACAAACTGAAGGTAGCATGCAGTAGTGGGTGGAGACCTGAGCTGGAGACCTCCTGCTACTATAAACCTACAGGGGTGATCTTGATCAAATTATTCGGTCTCTTTAGACCTCAGCTTTTTATTTATAAAATAAAGGAGGTGAACTACATAGTTGTCTCTCCCAGCTCTAAAATTTCTGTCCAGGGTGACATTTTCATAGACACTAGTTTTTTTCCCCCTAACTCTTCATGTTGATTTTTGACAAGGTGAATCAACCTTCTTATATGGTCTTTTTACAGGTGGGCACAGGCAAAAATGGTTTTGTTTATTCACATTGGCTTATACTGTTAACTTTTACTATTTTTAATACTTGTGCAGCAAGGTACTTCAATGAATATCCTCATGTGTTTTTATTTATGGACTTGAGTGAGAATTTCTTTGGAATATACACATAGGCTGAGAATTCCTAGCGTATAGACTGTGTGTTTACCTGTTTTGACTATGCAGTGGCCCCCTTCTCCAGAATGACTGCACAGTCTACATGACCACCAGCAGTGCCTAGGATTCCTGTGTCCCCACATCCCTGCCAGCACTTGGCATTATCCACCTTTCAAATGTTTGCCTTTCCTTTTTTTTTTTAATTTAATTTTATTTACATTCAGTTAATTAACATATAGTGTATTGTTTGTATCAGAGGTACAGTTCAGGGGCGCCTGGGTGGCTTAGTCATTAAGCATCTACCTTTGGCTCAGGTAATGATCCCAGGATCCTGGGATCGAGCCCCACATCAGGCTCCCTGCTCGGCGGGAAGCCTGCTTCCCCCTCTCCCACTCCCCCTGCTGGTGTTTCTGCTCTCGCTATCTCTCTTTCTGTCAAATAAATAAATAAAATCTTAAAAAAGGGAGAGTTCCGTAATTCATCTGTTGTATATAACACCCAGGCTCATTACGTCACATGCCCTCTTTAATGCCCAACACCCAGTTACCTCACCCCCCCTACCCACTTCCCCTCCAGCGACCCTCAGTTTGTCTTTTCTGATTAAGAGTCCCTTTTGGTTTGTCTCCTCTGATTTTGTAATTTTGTCTTGTTTTATTTTTTCCTCCCTTCCTCTATGCTCCTCTGTTTTGTTTCTTAAATTCCACATATGAGTGATAATGTATGATAATTGTCTTTCTCTGATTGACTCATTTCACTTAGCATAATACCCTCTGGTTCCATCCATGTCGTTGCAAATGGCAAGATTTCATTTTTTTGATGGCTGAGTAATATTCCATTGTATATATATATATACACCACATCTTCTTTATCCATTCCTCTGTTGATGGACATCTGGACTCTTTTCATAGTTTGGCTATTGTGGACATTGCTGCTATAAACATTGGTGTGCAGGTGCCCCTTCGGATCACTACATTTGTATCTTTGGGATAAATACCTAGTAGTACCATTGCTGAGTTGTAGGGTAGCTCTATTTTTAACTTTTTGAGGAACCTCCATCCTGTTTTCCAGAGTGGCTGCCCCAGCTTGCATTCCCACCAACAGTGTAGGAGGGTTCCCCTTTCTCCACATCCTCACCAACATCTGTCGTTTCCTGACTTGTTAATTTTAGCCACTTTGACTGGTGTGAGGTGGTATCTCGTTGTGGTTTTGATTTGTATTGCCCTGATGATGAGTGATGTTGAGCATTTTTTCATGTGTCTGTTGGCCATTTGTATATCCTCTTTGAAGAAATGTCTGTTCATGGGCACCTGGGCGGCTCAGTTGGTTAAGCGACTGCCTTCGGCTCAGGTCATGATCCTGGAGTCCCGGGATCGAGTCCCACATCAGGCTCCCTGCTCAGCAGGGAGTCTGCTTCTCCCTCTGACCCTCTTCCCTCTCGTGCTCTCTATCTCTCATTCTCTCTCTCTAAAATAAATAAATAAAATCTTTAAAAAAGAAGAAATGTCTGTTTATGTCTTCTGCCCATTTCTTGACTGGATTTATTGCTTTTGGATGTTGAGTTTGATAAGTTCTTTACAGATTTTGGATACTAGCCCTTTATCTGATAAAAAATGTTTGTCATTCCTAATGGGTTGTTTGACATTCTAAATGATTGTTAAAATTTTCGTTTCTTTGTATACTAATGGTCTTTGAAATTTCCTTTCTTGTAAAATACCTATTTATAATTTATTGGCTATATTTTTATTGGAGTTTTTTTTTCTTGGTAATTTCTAAGACACCTTGTTTAACAAAGTTATATTGGTTCTAAACATTTCATATACCATCTCCCATCCTGTCATATGTATGCTGTTTTTGTTCTCGATGTCTTTGGTTGCACAGAAATTCTAATTTTGATGTAATCAAATCCATCAATTTTTTTTTTTTCTCCTTTGATTGTGTTCTAAGCTTATTTAAGAAGTCCTTCTGGGGGAAGCAACCAAGGAAACACTTGCAATAGAGTTGAAAAGCATAATAGTGCTGCATTCGGTGTCTTTCTGATCTAAGGAGGTCAGGGAAGGCATCCTGGTAGAAGATAATTTAAGCTGAGACCTAATTAGCCAGACTCAGCAAATGAGGGAGAAAAGTCAGAATAGTATGAGAAATACCTAAATGTGAGAGAGAACCTGGTTTTTTTTAGGTGCTCAAATAAATAGTGTTTAGTTGGAGGGCAACTGTGCTAGAGACAGACAAGGTTTTAAAGGGCTTTCTACGATTTAAAACTACAAGGTTTTAAAGACCTTTCTAAGGTCTATGGACTCTAGCCTGAAGACCAAGGACGTTACAGGGTTTTCTGAAGCAGAGTACCTTGATTACATTTGCTTTATAGAAGGTCACAGTGCTTACAGCAAAGAAAGCATTCAAATGTAGAATTTTCTTTTTAATTTTTTTACTCATGTTGACAATATTTACTAGGTGACTTTATTTACCCATCCACCCACTTACTCATTCACCTATTTATTTAAGTTTATTAGGTTACTAGTCTTTATTCTGTAATGTTCTTTAAGCTTTCTGGCCTTTTTGTTTGTTTGTTTTTTGTCTCCTTGCCTCTCCTTCCTTTTATTTTGTTTATATTGGTCATTTTTTTGTCATTGTGCGTGTTTTTTTCTTTTTTTTATTATGTTAATCACCATACATTACATCATTAGTTTTTGATGTAGTGTTCCATGATGCATTGTTTGCGTATAACACCCAGTGCTCCATGCAGAATGTGCCCTCCTTAATACCCATCACCAGGCTACCCCATCCCCCACCCCCCTCCCCTCTAGAACCCTCAGTTTGTTTTTCAGGGTCCATAGTCTCTCATGGTTCATCTCTCCCTCATTTGTGTTTTTTTATCTCATGGATTTTCAAGTTACAAAACTTAGTAGTCATTAATTTTCAATTAAAAAAAAATATTTGCAGCCCTACTTTTGGTTCCTGTTATGAAAAGAAACTGAACATAGTTTTATCAAATTTTAGGTTCTGTTGAAATGATCTGCCATTTTAATTCAGACAATTTATATAACCCATTTTGCAAAAGCATTAAGCAACAGAGGATCTGTTTGAGGACTTTGAGGTTGACTACCATGCATCCTCAGTCTTTTAAGATTGACATAATACAGAGTAACCATACTTTCCTTAAAAACTGTTAGTTGGTGCCTCTTTATTTGCTGTGGTAATCCTTCAAGTTTTATCTCTGTGCTCCTTCAAAATTAAAAACCTAACAGAAACATGCCAAATTATTATATATGCAGATATTTATTTTAAAAGTGTTATAAAATGAAAGTTTTCACTTTGTTTATTTTTTTACTCTGGAAAAGGTCACCCTTAAAGTAAATGGAGAATATAAAATGTAAGATTTCAGGGGCGCCTGGGTGGCTCAGTTGTTAAGCGTCTGCCTTCAGCTCAGGTCATGATCCCAGGGTCCTGGGATCGAGCCCCGCATCGGGCTCCCTGCTCCGCGTGAAGCCTGCTTCTCCCTCTCCCACTTCCCCTGCTTGTGTTCCCTCTCTCACTGTGTCTCTGTCAAATAAATAAATAAAATCTTTAAAAAAAATTAAAATAAAAAAATAAAATATAAGATTTGACACTTAAAATGTTTTATAGGTATTAATATAACTAGTGAATCTCCAATTGGAAGAAAACTGACCATCCATTCTGAGAAAAGCAATGGTGAGTATAAATATACTCTGAAACGAAGACTGTTCCACATTAAACTACATTTGATTTTAAATTCAGTTTTTGTGATAACACTCTGGAGTTGAAATTGTTTAATTATGAATGAGCTATAGGAGAGCTAATTTTTTTTTTTTTTAATTTATTTGGCAGAGAGAGACACAGTGAGAGAGGGAACACAAGCAGGGGGAGTTGGAGGGGGAGAAGCAAGCTTCCCGCAGAGCAGGGAGCCCGATGCGGGACTCGATCCCAGGACCCTGGGATCATGACCTAAGCCGAAGGCAGACACTTAACGACTGAGCCACCCAAGCGCCCCATGGAGAGCTAATTTTTAAAAACAATTAGATATGTCCCTCCATGTTTTAGAAATAGCAGTAGTGTGTGTGTGTTGTTGTTGTTGTTGTTGTTTGAAGCATGAGTCAATTTCTGGTTTTGGAAAGCATTTTTCTGAAAATTTGTGAATAATTAGGAAATCCATCCCCAATTAGAGTTGACCCTTGAACAACATGGGGGCTAAGGGTACCAGCCCCCTATGCACTCAAAAATCTATATACAACTTTTTACTCCTGCAGAATTAACTGCTAATGGCCTACTATTGACTGGAAGCCTTACTAATAACATAGTCAATTAACATGTATTTTGTATGTTACATGTACTATGTAGTGTATTCTTACAGGAAGTTAGAAGAAAACGTTAAAATCCTCAGGAAGAGAAACTAAATTTATAGTACTGTACTGTAGATATTGAAAAACATGCACATGCAGTTTAAGTCCATCTTGTTCAGGGGTCAGCTGTAGAGGCTGGCTTTTCTGATTCCAGCGCCAGCAGTACAACCAGAAGTTAACTCTTACCGTTAACAGGTTTATATCAGAGCTGGAAGGTGTGGGAAACTGTTTATAGAAGGGTGGCATGTTTTTAATAGAATGCATAAATGAAATAATTCAATTTGGCTGGAACATCATGGGGAGATGGTTGATTGGGAAGCACATGCTAAATTGCATGTAATATGCTTGCATTGATTTATCCACGTTTGTATTTATTTATCTGCTTGCTTCCAGCTGCTTGTCAGACATTGCTGTCTCTTCCTGTGGATTTTAATTTAGAAAATGTATTAGGTAAGTATCGTATTTGTTTAAACCTTTAATAACTTAGATAGAAGGTTTTGTTTTGATGGCTTTTTGTAAATGGAAATAGGTGGCAATGTCTCTTTCTAAAGAAGTGGGAAAACCGTCCTAAAATTTCTTTTTCTATAACTTGGCCTGATGAGCATTTTTGTCATAATGAATTTTGCTATAGACACGAACTATTCATCAGCACATCTTATTGATTTTACCTACACTAACATTGAAGTACTCAAAAAAGAAGGAATAATTTCAGATTTCAGACGTTACATATGCAATTAAACTTTGCCCTCTTTTCGAACAAAATCCTAATAGTACATGCTTTTTTTTTTTTTTAAATCATGTAACTGAAGCGTAATTGCTCTTCAGAATGACTAGCTTTGCCTTTTATTCTGTTAATAAATATAGGTGACTATTTTAGAGCTGATGAATTTTCAGATCAGTCTCCTGGAAACCTCAGTTCTTCGTCCCTCAGAAGAAAGCTGTTTTTAGATGGCAATGGGAGTATTTCTGACTCCTTACCTCCAGCTTCTCCCAGAAGTCCTCGCAGTGGTGCTCAAGCCTCCCTTGAGGTTTTTTATTCAATAGATTTATCTCCAGTGCGGTGTAGGAGCCCTGTGCAGACTCCGAGTTCGGTAAGAAGTGTATGAAAAGTGTACTGTAGTTTTGCTAGAGATGGGTCTCGAGGCTCGTTTTGTCCGCAAGGAATGGTTGCTTTGGGGTTTTATATTTCATGAGGGGTGAGACCGGTTCACATTTTGTCATTAGTCAGGAATGCTTTGGTTAGACTCCATTTTTGTAGTTAGAGGTGTCCAGGACGGCCAGATTAATCATGAGTCTCAAGGACTTTCCGCGTGAGTTGTTTTCCGAGCTGTGTAAGGTTTTCAGTACACCACAGCTGGATTGACATTAATGGAGTAATGTAATTGAAAGTTGTTCATAAACAGCTGCGTATCTGAGATAGAATGGTGTGTTTAAGCACTGCATTTATACTTTATTCTGACTAACATACTCTATTTCAAAATTTTTCCAACAGTCTTAATTGTTCTTGTTACAAGATGCCTTGCCTTTTGGTGAATGACCAAAGTTTATATGACCTACTTGGTAAACGTGTTTTGAAGATGAAAATAAATAGCATATGGTGTACAAATTGAGAAAGAGAACCGTATAATTTTATTTATTTTTATCACAGGGGCAGTTTTCTTCCAGCCCTATTCAGGGCAGTGCAAAAAAATACAGCTTGGGAAGTAGAACCAGCCCTTCACCTCTTTCTTCACCCACTTTCTCACCAATTGCATTTCAGATAGGAAAGACTCCACTCTCGGGTATGTCTCATAAGAAAGTACCTAATTTCAAACTGAGGGTTCTAGAGGGTAGGGTGGTGGGGGGGATGGGTTAGCCTGGTGATGGGTATTGAGGAGGGCACATTCTGCATGGAGCACTGGGTGTTATGAACAAACAATGAATCATGGAACACTGCATCAAAAACTAATGATGTAATATATGGTGATTAACATAACAATAAAAAAATTAAAAAAAAAAAAAGAAAGTACCTAATTTCAGTTTCTATATTTACCAACATTTGTTACTAAAGAGGTTCTTTTTTAGCTTGTTCTAACTGTAGAGTTCTAAATGACCACTAATCTTCTAAAATTTAAAAACTGGCTTTTTTACAAAAGGAACAATTTACCTTCAAAACCTGGATTCTTGACAAAGTTCTACGCTAGTATTAAACACCAGTCATCTGATTAGCAGTATTTATATCAAGTATTCTTGTAAAGGGAATCAAAGAAAGATGGCAGTTTTAGAGTTAAGTTGGTTTCTGTGTGCCTTCTGACCTGTAGGTTCAGACTTTGTAATCAGATATTCCTATTTTGTAAAGATACGGTTGTTTGAGTAAGACTTTTAAGGTAAATTTAGTGTGTGGAAATTTACATATTCCTCTTTGCAGTATGTTAGTTTCTCTGGAATAAGATTTTAACTCCTTTTGAAAAAATTACAATAAAAAGCTATTCATAATAAAATTGGAAACCTGAAAACTACTTTTGTTAGTGTTTATTTATGTATATGTACTTTTGCATAAATACATATGTACTTTTGTTTGGAGATAGACACGCACACACCGTAGTTCTGTGGTCTGCTTTTTTCACAAAGTATTGTATTATGAATATTTTCATAGGTCATTCAAATCCTTTATTATTGTATGAAACAATGATTTTGAATCATTGATCATGAATGTATCATTTGTTTTCAACCATTGATGAACATTTAGATTATTTCTATTTTTTTATCAAAATAATTATTTTTGTGTATATATTGTACGTATTTTAGGTTAAATTCTCAGAAGTGGAATTATTTGGTCAAAGGAGGTGAATGTTTTTAAGGATCTTGATGAATTTTGTCAAATTTTCTTTATAAAAGGTTGTACCAATTGAAATTTTCATCAGTAGTACGTACGAAAGTCAGTTTCTCCCATATAGAAGCACTGGTATCACCATTCTTTGTGGTGTTTCTTAATTTGTTATATTACAAAGATGTCTCTTACTGCTTTAATTTTTGTATCTTTGATTATGATGGTGTTGAACTCTTTCCGGATATTTATTGGTCCTTTATTTTGGCGGAGGGATTCTTAGTTTGTACTTCACTGTTTTCGTTAAACAAATGCTTTTTTATTGCTTCAACTTCCATATTTTTTATTATTTATGTGGCTGACCACTTCATATGTTTATTTGCCATTGGGAAGATTGTTTATGGGCTCTTGCCCATTTTTTTAAACTTCTGCTTTTTGTTAAGCCGGTGAAGTTATAAAAAGTATTATATTTTAAAGCACTTTTATCGTTTTGATTACCATTGTTAAGCTCTTTGTTATTGCAAATATTATTTTACAATTTTTTGCTTGCCTTTTAACATTGCTTATAGTATTTTACAAGGTTTTTAGCTGCTTTCATTTACTGGGTACAACTATTAATTTGTAGCTCTCGACTGATTGTCCAGTATCTTCTTCATATATGAACACTATTACTATAGGAGCAATATGTTTATGAGGAAATAATTCTCAGGGAGTAAATTATTTTGTTTAATTAGAAGGAAATGCCAGAGGAATTCTTTTTGAAGAGTCTTATGCTGCTTACTGAGACACATTCATTTGTGCTGTTGTTTGTAACACCAAAATTTCACTTCAGTAAACAGTACAGTGTTCCAGAAATCCAATTTTTCTGGCATTAAAACACTTAGTAATGTCTTTTCCATTTGCATGTTTTTATGATAGAATTTTTCCCTTCCAATCTTTTAGAACAAAGGAAGTTTACTTTTCATTCTCCTGATAATTCGGCTGGAACAACAAATTCTAATGGAATTACTAACCCATGTATCAGAAGTCCTTATATAGATGGCTGCTCACCAATTAAGAATTGGTCTCCTATGAGACTCGAGATGTGCACAGGCGGTACTCAGTATCGGACCTCCCTGATTCGGATACCTTTCGCTCTCGAGGCTCATGGGGAAGATGAAGAAGATCAGGTGAATCTTCCTTCCACAGATTCCTCATCACCAGCCATGGACATGGGTGGAGTACACCTGCGGCAGGTGACCAGTGACACTTCTGCACATGGCACACATTTGGTAGTGACTGCCATGTCTATTACACAGAATCAATCCAGTACTTCTGAGAAAGAATTAGCACTGTTGCAGGATGTTGAAAGTGAGAAGGAGAACAACACTGTGGATATGGTTGATCCTATAGAAATAGCAGATGAGAACACTTGGATTAAGGAGCCGGTTGATAATGGGAGTTTGCCCATGACTGATTTTGTGAGTGGGATTGCCTTCAGTATTGAAAACTCTCATATATGCATGTCACCTCTTGCAGAAAGTAGTGTCATTCCTTGTGAAAACAGTAACATTCAGGTAAGAAATTTTAATATTCTAGAGTCCTTTACTTTGTCCCTTATTCTGTGTTTTTCTGAGATTGTACTAAGAAAATAGGTTAACTGTGAGGACTGTAGTATTATATAATATAATTTATATGTATGTGTGTGTGTATGTATATAATATAATATTTTTTAAAAATATCAATCCATGGTGACACTAAGAGGGTTAGTTTCTTTTAATTGGGACTGATGTTGCATATTTAATATTCACATTCACTGGTACTTATTTGGAATAGGGAAAGATGAGAGCAGAAAAATTAAGCTGCTCTGTTTTTATAGAGTGCTAGGGTCAGGCAACTTCTCAGGATTCATCTCTCTCTCATTCATTAATTGCCATAGTCTTTGAGCTGAGAATTTTGAAAGAACTTTAAAATAGTCAGAAAGGCAATTCTTACCTGCCATTTTATAGTAACAACATCTATCTAGCACTTATGTAGCTCTTACCTTTTTCCAGGCATTATTCTGAGTATTATTCTGAGTAACACTTTACATGTGTTAATTTATTGAATCTTCACAGGGTTGTCGTGAAATAGGTGAACTATTATCCTCATTTTACAGATGAGGAAACTGAGGGTCAGAGAGGTTAAGTAAATTACCTCCACTGGTAGCAAGCAGTCGTGCCAAGATCTGAATCCTGGCAGAATGGCTTTAGCGTTCACGTTCTTGAATCCGAGTTTGTGCTGACTCATGGTAATAGCCAACATGTACACAGTGTTTCAGTGTGTCAGGTGCTTTTTCAGCCACTTTGTATGTAGTCATTCATTTAATTCTCCCACCACCCTATAATGTTTTAGTGCTGTCAGTTTTGGAATGCTAAAATTTGAAACTCACGGAGGGTTTCTAAATGACCCAAAATTAAATATAATCATCTGCTCATGTTTTTATGTCTGTATCGTCTCTCCTGACTTCTAGGATCTTTGTTCAGAAAAAATACACTAGAATCACTTTTATATGTGTTAGCTTCTAAATTTGGTTCCTAAGAGAGAGAGCACTTACATCAAACTTAGCCTTCAAGGTGTTGTTAACTTCTTTTCCTCTCCTTTTTCCTCACTGCCTTTTTTTTCCCAGAGCATTTATAGAAGAATCAAAATGCTTTCGTTGAAATACACTTTAATCATCTAACTCAACTACCAATTGGAAGCCTATTTCACTACTAAATTGTCATCCAATCTATGCTTGAGTGTCTGCAGGGGTATTCTAATCCATTTTCGGGCTTCTCTTATCATCACAAGCCTCTTCCTTATATTGAACTAAAATATGGTTCTGTCTGATACCTACCAGTCAGCTTCAGTTTGACCCTTTGGGCCGTATCATAATAATATTTACCTTTGGTAGAACATTTAATAGTTTAAAAACTTCAGACATTCTTATTTTCCTACCACAAAGGCAGCTTCTAACCACTTGAAGACAGCCATATTTTCCCAGGGCCTTTTGACTTGCTTTATTGTGGACTGGTTGGCTTCCATGTGTGGTATAAGCTGTCATCCCAGAATATCCCTTCAGACTGGGAATTCCCTTCACCTCTCCTATGTTCTCTCTCCTGTTTTCTGTATTACATTCTTGTCTTTCCTGGTTTACCTCTCACTTTACTGGAACACATTTTCTGGTAGCTTTGTGAGGTGGAGTACATTTTTAGATACTGCATGTCTAATCATGTATTCTTCATTCTCTCACATGAAAGTTTGGAAATAATTGTCCTTCAGACTTTGAAGGCATTGTTTCATTGATTCTACTTCATTATTGCTGGTGAGAGATCTGAAACCATTTTAATACTTAATCTTTTGTATATGATCTTTTTCTACCCACCCCTGGACATGTATAGGATCTTCTCTTTGTCAACAGTGTTCAGCAATTTCAGTGATTCTTTGGCGTGGGTATCTTTTCGTCCATACTGCTGGGCACTCAGGAGAGCCTTACGATCTGTAAACTCATGCCCTTCCCTTCTTGGATCTTTTTTTGAATAATATCTTGGATTTCTCCTCTCTCACTTTCACTTTTCTTTCTGGAATTTCCTTTTAATTCTACAATTTTTAAAAATCTTTCCTCTATATTTTTTATTTCATTTTTGTTTGCGTATCATTAACTTCTAAGGCTTTTTGGGGGTGGAGGGGCTTTGTTTTGGCTTTTGGTATTCATTTAAAAATCTGTAGCATGGCTGGCAAAGCATCCAGTGGTCTGACCTTTGCCTTACTCGTCAGCTTCATTTTGTTTCCCTTCATTCTCTTTGTTTCAGTCACATTAGCTTTCCAGAGTTTTAAATAACCATCTTCCTTCTTGTTAAAAAGAGCCTTTCCACACTCTGCTTAGAATTCCTGTCTCTCCCACTTGACCTGTTTAACTCCTGTTCGTTTCTTAGTTCACAACTTAATGATCACATCCTAAAAGGAGCCCTCCCTGATCACACTAGCCAAGCCAGATCTCATTATATGGTTTCATAATTCCATGTACACTTTGCATTGTTTCCATTCAGACCATTTATCGAGTAGTCATGGATGTTTTTGTTTATCCCAGAGCTTATGTGTAATAGCTGCTTGTTAAATATTTGTGGAATAATAACAATGAATGTATAGGTAAGTTCAACCAGAGGGACTGTATGAAGTGAGAACAGTGAGCCCATCAGTGTTTGGAACCCTGAGGAAAAGTCAAGGGTTTGGTAAAGAAAGCAGAGCCCCCAGAGGAAACAGAAGGGCCAGCCAGAGGGGAGAGAGGGACATGAGGAAAGCATAGTGTCATGGAGCATTTTAAGGAAAGAATGGTTAGTTAGTGCTGTTAAAGTAAAAGCAAGGAATAGAGGGCTTGAAGAGTGGCTGTTGAATTAATAACGGAAGTAATTTGGTGAGTGAGCAGCCTCAAGGTGGGGTGGTGAAAAGTGAATGGAAGGAGGGTAAAGAAGGTGAAGTCCTGAAAAACTCTGTGTAGATAACTCTTTGAAGAACTTTTGTTGTAAAGGGAAGGGTTGTCATAGCTAGAGAAGAACATTAAAGTCCAAGATCTTTTTGTAGTTTCTTTTTTAACTTTGTTTTTACTTTAGATGGGAGAAACTAGCATATTTTAAGTTGAGAGGGAGAAGAGTAAAAAGAACAAAACTAGAAATTGGGCAGGATAATTATTAATAATAGGTATCAATTATGTATCCTTTTCACATACCAGAGATCAGGGCAAGTATTTTACAGTTAGAATCTAATCCCCATGATGCTTTACAGCAGATGCAATAAATAAAATCTGTAAAATAGTGATTCCTTTTATACATGAAGGAACTGAGGTGCGCGAGATGGGATAGAATCTAGAGCTCTGGGAGGAGAATTAGCACAAGTAACCCTTCCATTTTCATGGGGGGACAAGGGTAGGGGGCTGGGATGGATGTGGGTACATATATTTGTAGCTGGGGGCTAACATGGCTTTAAGGAGGTTGGGCTTAGGGCGCCTGGATGGCTCAGTCGTTAAGCGTCTGCCTTCGGCTCAGGTCACCATCCCGGGGTCCTGGGATCAAGCCCCGCATCGGGCTCCCTGCTTGGTGGGGAGCCTGCTTCTCCCTCTCCCACTCCCCCTGCTTGTGTTCCCTCTCTCGCTGTGTCTGTCAAATAAATAAAATCTTTAAAAAAAAAAAAAAAAAAAAAAAGGAGCTTGGGCTTGGGAAAGCAAAGCGGCAGATTTCAGTTTATTTCCTAGCTCAGTTTTAACAGTTTCAGGAAGTGAGAGCTTCTTTGAGTTTGTTCCCTCTTATTTAAAATGGGGATAATAAGAGGATTGTAGGATAATAGTTTGCTCATTGTGAGTCGAGTCCATGTGAGTATACTTACAATGCCTAAACACTCCCTTAGGTAATGGGCGACAAAGACTTCTGTGACAGGTGGCAAGCAAGAGGCACAGAGGACGAGGCAGATGCAGGTGGTGAGCGAAGGGCGAGAAGTGCTGAGGCCTGGTTGCATGGGAATGCATTATAAGCCACAGTGCTTGCCAGTCGCGAACCTGAGCCTGGAATGTTTCTGAAGGACCACATCTGATTTATGTGGGAGAAAAATACAGTAACAGTGTGTAGGATGATTGGCAGTAAAAACACCATTTATAGGTAGCATAGTCCAGCTGGAAGAAGCTCTACATTGCATTCAGAACTAAACTTGAATTAGAATTCTGTCATTTACAGGCCGTGGATCTTAAGGCAAGGTCCACTTCACAGCGAGCCGAGCATGACTTTTTAATCTTTTATAGCCCTCATCTTTCTCAGCTCTAAAATGTTGCTGATGCCAATTTCGATGCCTGTGGGGAGTTACGAGATGATGTATAATGTCTGGTTGGTTCATGGTAGGCATCCCCCTAAGTAGTGGTCTACACGAGAGCCAGTGGGGTCAGCCGCCATCTTATGGGGCCGCCCATTGATTCTTCTCTTCCTAAGGAGAAGAATCTTCTCTTCCTGTGTCCTGCTCCCTGCTGTATTAACTTTTCCCTTGATATATTCAGTTATGCGTTACTGTTGAGTTGTATAAACCAGTTGTTTGGCACTGGTGATAAAAGGAAAAGTAATTGTCAGATTTTCTGGGAGCTATCTGATAATTCGTTTTTGATCAAATAGCTGTGGAATGGTAACAGAGCCAGGTGTTTCCCTCTGGAACATAATGGGAGATTCTTCTTTTACGTGTCACAAGGGTTTTTGTTCAAATAGAACATGACTCCCAGTAGTGAACACATAGGCATTCTTCCCTGAAAACTGGAAACATTTTTCTGGAGATTATGGTAGAATGCACTTTCTAGACTATTCTACTGTTTGTGATGGAGACAAAAGTACAGTCCTTTCCTTTCCTCTGACCCTAATTGGCAGGAAAGAGTTTAAGTGCAGGGTGAGTCCCTCACGGGGTTTGGTGTCATTTGGTGCTCAGCACCGTGCAGGTAGATGTAGTGTGTGTCATGGACAGGGGCGTGGGAGCCTCAGCTCTTTATCACCTCATTCTGTCCAACCCTGTGAAAGGCCACCTTTCTGAACCTCTGCTTCCTCAGCTGTGAAGTCTATAGGATTGCTGTAAGGACAAAGTAAGCATGGTAAGATGGAGAGTGCCAGACAGGCCCGGGCACCTTTTTAGGACCTCAGTATTTATTCTCTATGTACCCAAACTGAAGTTTGTCAGAATCCCTTTTTTCACTTGGGGCTTGCAACAGTACGTCCTAGAGAATGCTACAATTAATTAAATGAAAAGTTGAACTAACATCTAGAGCCATTATATATGTGGTATTATTATGAAACTAAGTTTGTATTTCAACAATGGGTGTGAGTATAATGTAACTGACCTTTTAAAAAATGTGAATTATCTTGAATACTCTTAAAGATAGCATGCCTTTTAGGTAAATCCTACTTAGAGATAAAACCAAGCTATGCAGAGACAAGCTTGGTAAAGCTTGAATTGGAAGAAGTTGATTATAATCCTCACTTTTATCTGCTGGGTGTGATCACACAGTAACAGGAAAGCAGGTTCATAGTGCCTTGTTCAGATTCTAAAGGAAACTACAAGACGTATTTTATCCAAAGGAATGGTGTAATACAGTGACTACTTTGAAGAACAACCAGTTCTATATAGAACTACCTCTTATATTTCTGTATTTTAAATTTAATTCAGTATGATCAATATTAAATAATACATTGTATTGTTCACTTGTGAATCGTATATAGGGGCGCCTGAGTGGCTCAGTCGTTAAGCGTCTGCCTTCGGCTCAGGTCATGATCCCAGGGTCCTGGGATCGAGCCCCGCATCGGGTTCCCTGCTCCGCGGGAAGCCTGCTTCTCCCTCTCCCATTCCTCCTGCTTGTGTTCCCTCTCTCACTGTGTCTCTCTCTGTCAAATAAATAAATAAATAAAATCTTTAAAAAAAAAAGTATGTAGTGATTCACTTAAATATTTTATATTTGTTATATATTTTATATGAATATATAATTTCAGAAATACATTTTATATAAGTATTTTTAATTTTACTTAAACATCAAAGTTCCTCAAATTTTGTGGATAAGTGAATTCATTTGCATTGTTATCCTTGGTTTTTTTTTTTCATCTTCCCTGTCAGATGGATAGTGGCTATAACACACATAATTGTGGAAGCAATATTATGGATACGGTTGGAGCAGATAGTGATGCACAAACCTTGGAAGTTGAGAATAAATCTCAAGTTTTTAATACAAAGGTATGGAAAAAACAGAGAAAGCTTGATATGGTTGTCTAAGTATTTATTTAATATGACTTTTTTCATGGGCACCTGGATGGCTCAGTTGGTGGAGCATGTGACTTGATCTCAGGGTTGTGAGTTCGAGCCCCACCTTGGGTGTAAAGATTACTTAAAAATAAAATCTTTAAAAATGTTTTTTTTTCCCCAGTATTTTTTCCACCCATTTTGCTTAAAATTTTAATTATGTTTATGCCTCATCCTATTTTCAGTTAACAGCAGATGGTGGTTTTTAAATCAAAACACTTCTTTTTCCTAAATAACTCTTTGGCTATGGGACAGGTTAAGAGTCTGGAGAGGGAGAGCTAGTCCTACTTTGGAATAGGCACCTGAACTCCTTTTCTTACAGCTAAAGGGGAATAGGAATAGGGGTGCCAAGACCGTTTTTTTTTTTTTGCCTCTAACATTGTTTCAAAGTTAAAATTAAAGAATTTTAATTATTAGAAAATGATACAACTGAGAGACCACACATCAAAGTAAGAACTCTCAAAGGTAAGGGCTCTTTTCTTAAAATCCAAAAGCCTTTTAAGACTATGAATAACATACCTTACCTACTAAGTATTTGTACAGAGGTATACTTTTGACTAGGACATTTACTGTACCTTCTAGGTAGGATGGTTATAACTATATATGCATATTTGAGGAAAACCGGTCATAATTTTAGGCAGTAATCAGGAGACTCTTTGATTTTTATATGCCAATCTGTTTACAAACACAATAAACAGCAGCAAGTGTACAACTGAACAGAACTCTCTCCAGGTGAATATAAGATATAATATGAAGGCCACCTTAATTTCCTTTTCCTCCATTTTGTTGAGGTGGGATTATAGTTCATTTAAAAGTAAGCAAGCATTAGGGTATAGGAAAAGGACTTTTCAATGCAGAATATTGATTTATAGAAAACCCTATCTTCACTGTCCCTTTAGAATTCATAAGGAAATCTGCATTCAGGTTTTAAAACATGGTAGCTGCACCCTTGAATAGTCCTATTCAAGCAGCAACTATTTTCTTTTTTCCCCACAGGAAGACCGTGTAACACAGAGGTGTTGAATGAAAACAGCAACTCCTCCTCAAAGCAACAGTCTATAGAATACCTCTCAGAACCAAAGACCATCACTCAGTGGCTCCTCACATAATTTTTTATGCACAGGATCAATAATGTGATTGTGATTGGGAAAAAGTTGCTTCAACTAACGTGCTTAGCTTTTTTTTCTTTCCCCACTTAATGTGAAAAATCAAGGGCTTAATTTAGTGACATGGCAACAACAGAAAAGCTCCTAGAACTTTCAACTCATTGAAGTACAACTGTATTTTTTATTAATAAATATTTTTGTACTTACCTGGATTGATGTGTTTAACAATAACAAGTTTGAGAACAAGGACTTTGCTCCTATCCCACAGGGTCAGTGAACTGCCTATTAGTAAACCTTATCAACAGCACTGAAGTTAGCAGTAGTTTTAAGAATATGTGGAATTGTGAGGGTACTATTTTATTTTACATAAAAACGTGACTATACAGATGAATTTATAACCTTTGTGAAAGAAATAAATCTTAGATATAAAACATTAAAGAGGTAGGAAGGAGATTAAGCAGGTTTCCAGAATTTTTCATTCTTGATTCGTTCATTTCTGTGTACAAATTCTTAGCTCCAATGGTAACTCTTCTAATTACTACTTCTAAAAATGTAAATACTAGAAAAGTAGTACTCACAGCATCTTAATATCACATATTATTAGTGGGGTAAGCATGGGATGCCCAGGATATATCTCCACCCCTAGGGTAGGGACATCCTTTTCCAGCTCAAATTTGGCTGGGGAGAGGAATAAGCACCTGGGAGAACTAAGAAAACCAGTGGGGACCAGGCGACAGAGTGTCTGTAGGGCTAAATTTAGGCCTTTTATAAAGTTAGGGTTGGGCAGACACAAAACTAGTTTTTTTAAAATGTTTTTGTTCATGTTGGGAGTATAAGTGATAAATACATTTTTTAGAAATATTCTTTACCTCTAGAGAATGCATATTCATATTTACAAACCACCTTTTAAAAATTATCTCCTTCAAAAGGGAGGAGTAATTCATATGCAGCCCTAGGAAGTAATAACATACTATCATTGTGTCATTTTCTTCCTTTTTTGCACCTTATAACTTTACTGCTAGTCTGTAAAGACCTTTTCTTCCTGTGTACCTGACTCATCATCTCCCCCAGCGCACTAACCATTAAAGCTGTTAGTCACTAGGTCCACTGCTAAAGACACTCCATTATGAAGTTGAGTGAGTCCCTAATCACACAGGCTTCAGGATCAATATAAACTTAAATAACTGCTATGCTATAAGAGGAATTCTAGTTCCTAAAGGTAGGAGCTTCCCTGGCTATGTCTTTTTGATAGCACAAGTCAAAAAAACAAGAAAGTAGTGATTACAGTTTGGATTCAAATCCATCCTGTCACTTACTACTTGATCTGGGCCATAAAACCTTAATCTTCTCATCTAGTAAATGGGTGGGGGTGGAGAGAGTCTTACCCAACAGGGCTTTTTGAATGTAATAGTCCATGTACGCTGCTTAGCATAAAAACTGGCATTAGAAGCATTTTAGATTACTGAGGACTGAGGCTCTGGGTAAAAATAAGGATTCTGGTCATCTTGACCTTGCCTGAATTAGACCTTCCTCATAAATCAGAGACAAGAAAACAAACATGGAAAGATAGGTGAGCCACTGCCTTGTTGAACCAAGAAACCTCCCTTTCCTTCTGTTGCCAGTAAACTCTGGGCTGTCAGCAAAGGATTTTTAAATGGTGGGGAGGTAGAAATCAAATGGGTTTTGTGACACATCAAAGTTCTCAAATTTGAATTTTCGTTGGAATGGAGCCATGCTTGCTTCCATCCTGTCTGTGGCTGCTTTCACGCTGTACAAGGAGAGTTGAGTACTACGGTTGTAACCGAGACTGCTGAGTCTAACATGGCTGGTCCTTCACAGAAAAGGCTTGCTGACGCTTGCTCTGGCGTGGTAGCCCGTTACTTGGTCCCAAGACCACTCAAAGTTATCTTCGTTCAACTGGAACAAGTTCTGCCTCAAGATACGGATGTTTTCCTCAGTAGTAGGAAACTGGAACAATCACTTGATCTCTGAGGGCCTAAATGACTGGACACATGGTCATTATTCCCACTCAGTAGACCTGTTTATTTATTTGCTGGTCCTTTCTCACTGGACTGCAAGCTCCTTCAAGGTAGAGAGAGTTTACTTGACTCCGTGATGAGCCTGGTACATTGCAAGTACTTTAGAAAATGAATAAGCAAAGTAAAATGTTGTAACTATCTCAAAATATTCTTAAAAAACAATGATTACTAATCTTTGTGATGAACAAGGCATACCAAATCATAATATTTACTTCAATCTATTCCCTTTAATATGTCCTTACAGAATCCCCCCTTTCCTACAAAACCTGATACATACACAGTTTAAAAGCCGTTCATGACCTACTTTTTATAAATAACATGATGCAGACGTTTAAAAAAGTGCCATCTCTATTTGCTCTTTGAGCCCTAATGCCTTATTTTGGGGGAGATGTGAGCTTAAAGGTCAAGGATGATGATGATCATACTTATTATCTGGTAGTAAAAAAAACTTTATAGTCAGCTCAAATATCCTTCTTGCCTTCCTACAACATTCAGTTCCCAAACACAGCTGTTGAAGGACCACTTAATAAAAAATGCAGGAAGCTTTTAACAGGGAACACTTCATACCAATTAGGTAAATTAAAGATGGCAAAGGACTGAATATTCTTTGACAAATCTTGATGTCATTGTCTTGAAATCTAAAAACTACTGTATCAAACATGGACAGCTTTCAAGATTTAGAAAAAACACACTGTTCCTGACTTTTAAAAATGTTCTATTTTCCTCCACAGGAAAATGATAGTTTTTTTCTATCAATATTAAATAATCAAATTACTTAAATTAACTGTTCTTTAGTGAGCAGATGAATGCTCCATTTAAACGATCTTTACAGATCCCTGAGGTTGCTATCTTGTCACTATTTCAGTGATGGATATTCAATTGAATTTTTATGCATAATTAGTTCAGTTCAATCTAGAAATGAAGTACCATGATGGGACAGACACAGTCAACAAACAGGTCAATAAAAATGCAAATTTTTAAAACTGTTACAATGTATTTAAAAGTAACAAACTATCACACACTTCCTAGGTTTAAAAGCTTCTCTCAAGGTTTTTTGTTTTGGGTTTTTTTTTTTTCGTTTTTTTTTTTTTTAAGGAAACCACTCTTCGAAGTTTTTTTGTTGACTGTAGCTATTTCTCACGTTTCTTCTTCTTTCTCTCCGGTTCATCAATGTCCATGTTTGGATTATCAGCCGAAATGCTTATTCCTGGTATCTAAAGCAATGCAAACGGAAAGATAAGATGAGTAAAAGCATAAAATAAAGAATAAATCTCATCTTCTCCATCCCCACTGACACTTTCAAGTTTAAAATGATGTCGAGGGAGAGAAGGGGAAAGGAGGTTAGTAAACGTCTTCCACACAAAGTATACATACTTCACACATAAATAGTGGTTCAAAAATGTAAAAGACACAGTCTCGATGGGTGGGAAGCATGTCATTTGGAAAGTGTGGTTTAACCAGAACACGCCCAGTTTATCCTAGCTGAGCCACTGTGACAGTCAGCATCAGGGGCCTCAGTGTGTTGGGGCAGAAGGTTAAGAACTAGTATCTTAGGGTGAAACATACTTAATCTTTAAAAGTACAGATTTCAAAACTGATAAAAGTGAAAAGGGACCAGGGAGGAGATCTCAAGACAGCTCTCTGCCTTTGGTACTGAGGACCTTTTCCAAAAAATCCCAAATGTCTGGGATCCCACAGCCTAGGGAAATTGGTGAGAAAATAGAATTTGCTATGCAAATATCTGGCTCCCACACTACTTACAAGATTTCTCTATTCTTGAACAGAAAAAACTTATATCCTTCTCTTTCACACAATATATACCTTTTTTTAGACCATTACAACATGGACAGTGAAGTTTGGTCTTACCTGTGGTTCTACCAGGGACATTCGGATTTTCTGATGCTGAAGATTGGATGAGTCTAGCATGATTTTCACTTTAACTTTATCAAATATATGAAACACTGTATCCTCTATTTTAAGGGAAGGTATCTAAACAAAACACATTTTACAATTTTAAACTGCTGTCTTGAGGTTTCACATTAAAAGTCTAAGTTTAAAAAATTATTTCCATATTTAATAAGCATCTAGGTGTGCAGTATTACAAAAACCATTTACCTAGTAACTTCACTAACATATGACCTATTTATGTGTATACTTCCTCCGTTCAGTAAGATGGTCCCAATATATATGTTCATTAATCTCAAGATTCTCACCCCATTAATTAGCAAATTGTTGGTCTACCAGAGGAAAAGGTACTGTGGGCAAAGTTTGCTGTTTTGTAGTTCTATTAAAGTTAGGGAAGTAGAGATTGTGTCAGACAAGAAACGTTGGAAAGAGGCTTAAAAAATTCCTCTGAGCTCTAAGCAGCCATTTATTCCTTTACTTTCATGCATCTGTCCAGTTGTGCAAAGCATAATTCAAGTTTTCCTTAAAAGAGGAAACTACATGGTGTAAAATAAATCAAGGACAACATCTGTATGTGGGAAGATACACTGAAGTGAGAAATTATGAACAGAATAAGCTTATTAGTCTGTGCAATTAAGTTTGTAGGATGCAAAAAATAATTTTATCCTTTCTACGTACCATCAAAGAAAAAGTACCCCTTCCAAAAAAACCCCAAATAAAACCATTAAAAATACTGTACCTCATCATCATAAATAAGCCTTGGCTTTGGTTTGTCCTTTTCTTCAAAAAAGACGGTACCTTCTAAACCATACTTTGGAATTAACACCACAATAGCATTCTTTCTTACAAATAGAATATAGGCTTCTTCACTTACTATTCCTTTGCTTTTGAAAAACAACTGTAAAATAACATATAGCCTTATCAAGGATTGTCTTAACAATATTTCTGAAATTAACAAAAAGTATTTTGAAATTAAACTGAAAGTGAACAAAACATCATCTCCCCTAACATTACTGACGGAAGGCAAATACCTGGGTATGAAAAGCCACTGATGCACGTTGGGCATACTGAGCCATTTTGTGCCGGAAGTTGAGATTTTTACATAAATCTGCAAGCTTGTGTTTGTCTGTCAACTCTGGATACGTACAGTCGGCCCCAATAGCCACAGCCAACAACCGATGCACGATGATGTCTGCATATCTAGATACATGAAGGACAAATAATCATACTATGTTGGCATTAAAATAGCTTTTTACAATTCAAAATTATTTTCTATCTCCTATCATTTTATAAGGAAAAAATACCTTCTGATGGGTGAAGTAAAATGTGTGTATATGGGCGATGCTAAGCCGTAGTGATGAAAATCATTGTCCATTCCAGAGCAGAAGTACACGGCCTGCATCATACAGCGAGTGGCTAAGATCCTTAAGAGAGTGTTGACATACGGAAAAGTCCGAGAATCTGCCCGGTCCAAAGAGTCAGCCAAGGACTTGGCTGTATCAGTTTTAATTTCCAAATTCTGAGAGTAAAGAAGAAGGAAAGCACACCCTATTAAACATTTTAAAATCAGTACCATGGTGTCTTCAAAATACAACAAATCAAACAGAACAAATATGGTGTTTTTGACCAGGTAATAAGTATTTACATCTTTTGTCCTTAACCTAGGAGAACTAAAAACAGCTTATAAAAAGTCATGATTGTTTTGTGTAACATCAAAGCTTAATATTTTCTGAATGTGTCTAAAGGTACTGAAGTAACATTCTGAAGAAGTTTCCAAGGGGAAAGGATGGTGGTAGCTGTAGTGCAATTCTCAAAGTCCAATATGTGCTTGCCTGTTCTTTGCTGGGGTACAGGAAAAAAATCAAAGCAGATCTGGGTTCTTTCTAGCATGTGTGGTTTTCCTCTGCAGATATTTCTTTTTTTTTTTTTTTAAAGATTTTATTTATTTATTTGACAGAGAGAGACACAGCTTGAGAGGGAACACAAGCAGGGGGAGTGGGAGAGGGAGAAGCAGGCTTCCCGCTGAGCAGGGAGCCTGATGCGGGGCTCGATCCCAGGACCCTGGGATCATGACCGGAGCCGAAGGCAGACGCTGAACAACTGAGCCACCCAGGCGCCCCCCTCTGCAGGTATTTCTTTACCTTCCATTCAAGGTAGAAGTAAAGGCCAGAGGCAAAATAAAACTCTATTGGTCACTATTGACCAATTGGTTCTATTTTGGGAGATGAGGCAAATATACCTAGATCCTCCTTGCTCTACCCAGATCTTAGGAAGAAATAAGATAGTAGGAGAAAATTCCCCAATTTACAGTGTTAAGCCTTAGAGCAGAGGAGAAGTTGATTCTGTTCTGATGGATAGGGGTAGTAGGCCCACCATAAAGATCTGAAAAATCAGAAACCAACATCATTCTGGTAGAATAATACCCTGAGACCCCACACTACTTCCAGCTCCTCATCTGGACAGGAGAGATGGGACCTGAACGAGTGATCCAAAGAAAACCAATGTAAGCCACAGTCACCACAAGGGTAAGGGTAATTATGCCTAAATGAGGGGGAGGATACGGTAGCCTTCCTATGTTTTTCCTTTTCCCCAATGTATGCAATAAATGGACTTCTTTCTTAGGGACATGATATAAAGAGGGCTTAACTGAGTTAAAGTTAAATTAAAATATTTCTAAGTCTCTGAAGTTAGGCAGTTCAGAGGACGCATGAAAGAACATGTATAAAGGCAAAGAGATGTGGAAGAGCTTCATATGTTTAGGATACTGCAAATACCTTAGTGTGGAACTTCTGGTTGTAGCACAGGGTGCTCTCCAAAGACATTAAAGGATTTTATTCAGCAAATGATTTCAATGACTGTATCCAAGTTGATTTTTTTTTCTTAATCAAAAGTACTACTAGCATATTTTTGCATCAAAAAACAACGGAAACTTTCATGCAGATGCAAATATAGATTGTTTAGTACAGTGGACAGATCACAATTCAAATACAGATGATTTTGCAAACTATGCAACCTTACTTTGGATTTAGCTGCCTTAACCAGAATTTCGTAATTTGACGGAGGGGGAGCTGGGTGTTTTCGAAGCAAGGCATGTTCTGAAAATTCTTCATGAATTTTTTTTGCAACAGAGATATTCGCCAGTAACATAAATTCTTCCACCATAGAATTTGTTTCCCTGCCAAGGGAGAAATCATTAAGTAAGGAAAAAAGATTCTGAGACTCTTATAGATCACATTTATTCCCAGGCTACCTTTGCTACCAACGAAACAATAAAAGTATTTCCTACGTAAACATCTGTATGCGTGTGTGCATGCGTATATTTTTCATAACCTAACACTCTTTCATTTCTCAGCTGCTATGCTGACAATCTCTCACTATGCATCTACTGCATGAGTAAATCTCATGCGAGAGACTTTTAAATTGCATTTAAATAACAGAACCTTTACTAACTCTAATAATATATAAAATCTAAACCAAAAGAATTTTCACCTTTTATTAAATCTAAAGAGATTTTTACTTAACTATAAATCCATAAAAATAAAGTTTACTAATAAGAATGAAAAGCTACTTAGGTCATACAAATTTGGGCTTAAAAAATTAAAATTTTCACCAATAAATCACCAAAATGAAGAAATTATATTTGCAATAGCTATTCTAGGTATTTATTATTGGCCTGGCATTGCACTATGCCGTAAAATATTGATCTGTATCCATATAGAGAAAGATGTATGTTAGTCCTGTTTTGCAGATGAGAAAACTAAGAATGTGTAACATTATTCTCTTGCTCAAAGTTGGAGTTAGTAGTAACAAGACCCAAGCCCACATAATTGACTTCAAAACTCTTAACCAATTTGATATTGCTCTTTATTCTCTATAGTCTATGTCTATTTAAAACTTAGGTTAGTCAATGATCTGTATTCTGTTGTAAATTGTACTTTCTTTTTCCCAAGTCACTGAATGGGCATTATATTAATCTTTAAATCAAGTTTCATTCATCTTATAAACTTCTTGACTAGATTCCTAAAGTACATTAATTTTTTAAATATTAGGAAGACCTCCAATCATACCTTTAAGACTAAAGACAATCTTAGAAATGTGTTGTCTTCTTCTTGGTAAGAAGGGGCGATGTTCTACTTTGACAAAGTCAGATTCGACATTTTCCTCAAAAAACCTCTTCATATTAGGCTCACTGTTCACATTAACATTATCTTTATTTATATAAAAGTTCTCCCAAAAGTATTTTTTAATTTTAGCTCTAATAGCCTTATTATAAAGCACACACTGGTCCTAAGAAATTTGAGTATATTCTCATTTTTAACTCTTGGTCATCTACTAAGAAAAGTGTAAATGCACATTCATTTTAGAATTACCTTATAAAAGGCATGGAAAAGAGGCCTAACTGATTTAACCAAAAACAGCTCTGCTTCCTAAATCTCAACCAAATCAATACAATGGTACAACAATAACTCATCTGAGCACTCTTCACAACACCCAGTGATGTAGGTACCATTATCAGTCCTATTTTACAAACAAACAAACTGAGGTGTAAAAAAGTCAAATTACTTGTCTGGAATTATTGGAAATGGGATACAAACCAAGGCAGTCTGGCTTTAAAGCACAAGGTCTTGTACATATTTGTACACTACGCTCTTCTATATTAAATACTTAAGAAATTAACCAGGGCAATCTCTTATTTACCACAACTATTACTAGTCAAGTTCTAATACACCACACATCAAGACCAATTCAAATTGGAAATTATAATACTTCTCAGTTTTATATAAGAAAAACTAAAAAACAAAATCACATTTACTTCTCTCTGTATATCCTAACTCAAAAAGATCTACTAGAAATCTAGTAGATCTATTAGAAATAGGTATTTGGGGTACAAATATGTTTTGTTTATTAATATATATACTGAATATTACATTTAAAATAAAAATCCTATCTACAGTCCAGCAAAAATTTACATACCTAAGTTCTTTGGTCTGCAGATCTATAGGATCATGAGTTTCACTGTCCATGTGGAATCGAACTTCTGGAGAAGAAAGAGTCAAAGCCCTAAATAAAAATTAAAGATGTAAATTTAGTGAAGTGAGCGAATAACAGATATCATTCTGGAAGTGATGCTTTTAAAAGAAAAAATGATGATAGCAAGTGAGTAATAGTTTTTCTTCTGAAGGCTTTAAGACCATCTGCTAAGTTTTATGTTCCATTTTCATTGACAGCTTTGCATCTTACACATCTAAAATGCATTTAAAAAGAGAGGACAACAGGGGCACCTGGGTGGCTCAGTCAATTAAGTGTCTGCCTTCAGCTCAGGTCATGATCCCACGGTCCTGGGATCGAGCCTTGCGTCAGGCTCCCTGTTTAGCGGGGAGCATGCTTCTCCTTCTCCCTCTGCCTCTCCCCTCCACTCGTGCTCTCTCTCTCTCAAATAAATAAAATCTTTAAAAAAAAAAGAAAAGGGGGGGACAACAGGTGTTAACACAACAAAATATGAGTCCTTGTACTTCTGAGAATTTGAGTATGCTCTGTACCCAAACTGAGTTTTTACTGAACTACATGGGTTTGTAATCACTTTTATAAATAAAGAAGGTAACTTGGCAGAGTTTTATTTATTACAGAAAACAATGTATTGGGGTGAGGGATGATGGAGAGAGAGGCAAAAGGGAAGCTGCCACACATAGGTAAGTAGCATCAGAAGATCCACAGTTCAAAAGTATGTCCACATTCGCTGAGCCAGCAAAGAGACTGATAAACTACTACCCTGGTATGTACACACACTGAGGCTACTGATATGGAGTGCTACGTGTCAGATAACATACTAGACTACGTGCTTTACAGGAATGGTTCACTTAATGAGTTCCCAAGTTCTCCTGTGAAAAGTAAATTCCAACAAGGCGAGTGTGAGGTTTCTTCACACCTCCATGCTATTTTCATCAGGTTAGCTTCAAACCAACTTAAAGAATTTTAATGAAGTTGAGTAACCCTAAACAATCATGGAGAAGGGGGGAAAGTGGAGAAAAAAAAGATGAGATGGTGCAAGCTAATTCTTCACCTTTTCCCTCAATTCTTCAGCTCTATTAGAACTACCAAAGGAATACTAGACAGAGAATCTTGACAAATATTCCTTTCTTGCCATGCAGTCTTTACAAGATTCTACACTAGATTTAGTCTGTTTATCAATACATCTGACCTAAAAAGCAAGGTATAGTAATCACATTTTGATTTTTTTCTTCATAAAACACTTAAAATGTTACGTCTATCCATGACCTAACATTTATCCTTTAAGATAGACATAAAATAAATGTAAAACAGAACATATCCTTTAAGAAAGTAAAAAATACCAATTTTCTTACTGATTGTTTTTTCAATTTTCACCTACGGCTGAGAAGACTCAATGACCTGTCTTTACCAGTACACGACTATCTAGTTACAAAATTAAAAGTAGAGACAGTTTTTGAAGTTAAAAATTATCTTTCCCTTACTAATCAGGAGAGGCTAGTTACTAATGCAAATTTCTCTTACCATTTAAAACTACCAAAATAAAAATGTTTTCAATTTGCATTTTATTCATTTTGCTTTTAAAACAAACTTTCTAAAAATATCTTCCACAAACTTTCTTCTGATGTCTTGCATACTGTAAACCTTTGATGAACAAACACTTGCTGAAAAATGTTTTGTGTCCTTTTTAGTTTCTTTGGGTTTAACGCATCCAAATTATCCTTACACAGCTGCAAGTTTTATATTTAGGATCACATTGAATATTCCCAGAAAACTGACCTGTGGGTAGAGATAAAGATGGCTCAGCGTAACTACCTGGAAGAACGCGGTCCAGTGGAACTTTCTGCAGTGATGGAAATGTTCTCTATCTCTACACTGTCCGATATGGTAGTCACTAGCCGCAAGTGGCTACTGAGCATTTGAAATGTGGCTAGTGTGACTCAGGAACTAAATTCTTTATTTTTTTTCATTTTAATGAATTTTAATTTAAATAGACAATAGGCACATCTTCTCAAAGGGCACAGATCTAGAGTTTGTACTCCCCAACAAAAGCACTTTTAGTAACCACCTGTGACCCTACCCTGGATGGACATGGGAACCCAAGACCAACATCTGAAAGGTTCATGTACTTGCTTTGCTCTGATAGTTGACGATGTCTTAAAAATCCAAATTTCTTTTAACTACTTTACTTCAACAAGTTTGGGGACTTGGATATTCCTTATCTTCTACTACTGTAGCCAGGCAAACCCCATGATATCATAGCTAAAAGACACCCGTCGCTACTAGCTGTCAGATATCAGACCTTTGGCAGGACTGCTTCTGTGTAACTTTGAATCATTTAAAAAATGAAGGTGTCTAAAATCGCTTCAAACTCTCAAGTGGAAGAAGTTCATCTACATTTATTAAATGTCTGAAAACCAATGTTCAATATTCTAACTAAAATTAGAAACAATCCATAGAAGTCTTAAGGAGCTCTTGCCTCCCTTGAAATTTTCTCTAAGATCTTTAACTCCTTAGCATAATAAATTACATAGACAGAGCTAGAAGAAAAAGAATGTCTCTGCCTGCCTTTCTATTCAGCTCATTAAATAATCTGTCATTGTCCAGGATAAAACACTTTGAAGAGTTCACAGGTTATCTTATTACCACAATAAAGACACTTCTTAATAAATATTTTTGAAATATACCCTTTTTCGATTCTTCTTTCTTTCAAAATTTTAGCTAGTTTATTTAGTCCACGGAGACTAGTGGTAATATCATCATTCATGGCTGCAGAATCAATTCTCATCTGAGCTTCAGCATATGTAAGGGAAGCCTAAAAGGAAAACCGTATGTTAATATAATTCTTATAAAAACTGGTTTATAGGGCACCTGGGTGGCTCAGTCGGTTAAGTGGCCCACTCTTGATTTTGGCTCAGGTCATTATCTTAGGGTTGTAAGCTCAAGCCCTACATGGGACTCCATGCTAGGTGTGGAGCCTACCTAAGATTCTCTCTTTCCTTCTTTCTTTGCCCCTCCCTGCCCCCCACTCTTGCACTCTTTAAAAAAAATTTAAATTTTAAAAAAATTCTAAAAAAAAGTAAAAAAAAACTGGTTTAGTGTAATTTCATATTTGCACTACATAAAATCTATGATTTCGGAAAACCTAAAATCATTAAGAAGAGAGTGTCCTAGCTATAATATTTATACTGCAGACCTATGGTTTTGGGTTCATTAATTTGTATCTGATGCATTACACAACATAAGCAAACTTACATTAAAACAAAACAAAATGGGGGTGCCTGGGTGGCTCAGTCTGTTGGGCATCTAACTCTTGGTTTGGCCTCAGATTATGATCTCAGGGTCATGGGATCCGGCTCTGCACTCAGCAGGGAGTCTGCTTGGGATTCTCTCTCTCCGTCTCCCTCTGCTTCTACTCCCAACCCCACACTCTCCCTCTAAAAATAAATGAATCTTTTAAAACAAACAAAATGGTAGCATTTGTTGGTGAACAAATTGCTTAAACTTTACTTTCATAGTTAACAAATAAATACTTAGGTAACAGTAAAATAAAAAGGAAAATTATATTATTCTCTGACAATGACTGTAAAGTGAAATCCTCTCCAGATGATCATTACTTCCTTACTCAATGGCAAATAATTAAGAATACTCTAATAGCCTAGACATCATGTTTTACCGAAAAACCTATGAAATATCCCAAATTAAGTATCTAAAAATGAGACCAATCACAGTAAAAAAGATCCCAAGTAATTTCCAATTATAATCCAAATATACAAATAGTGCTTCTGTTTCTATTTCATACCTTATGGAAAACTACCATTTTTTAGCTTATCAAAAAAAAAAAAGTAGGGGCACCTATGTGGTACAGCTGGTTAAGCATCAGGTTTCGGCTCAGGTCGTGATCTCCAGGTTGTGAGCTCAAGCCCCACGTCCAACTCCGTGCTCAGCACCGAGTCTGCTTGAGACTCTCTCTCCCTCTGCCCTCCCCCTTGCACTCTCTATCTGAAATAAATCAATAAATCTTAAAAAAAAAAAAAAAGTAGCTTCCCAAGTAAAAATCAGGAATAGCATAAGAGGGTTAGATGATGCAGGAGGCCAGGTCAGATTCTTAGGAGAGCAAAGTTATCTACTAGGGACTAAGAGGTCCCCTTCTAAAAATGTTTTCTGTTGTATGTGCACTGAACTTTTTTTCATATAACTTTGTTACACTGACCAAGTCTGGGAGAAAAATAAACTTATCATTTTTAAAAATACAAATCGAGAAAGGCTTAAATCATTCATACATCACTATCTGTCAGTCCAACACTGCTTTCCTTTCCAACCACTAGTTCATCCAAAACTGTTGAAAGCAACTAGATGATGGCAAACCTCTGAGAAAGACCAAAGGCAAAGTGAGAACATAACGGAATCTGGGAAGATTCCATTAAGAGAAGGATGAGAATGTTAGCCTGGTTCCATTCTCTCTGACCTGAGACCTCAGGCTAGTTTTGTTGAAATCCAAGGAAAATTTATGACATCATTTCCCTGAAAATTTGTGAGTATCACAAGATGGTATACATGCCAACTTTGAAAATTCTGACCAGTTTATACATTGGAATAATTTCAAATAGTAGTGTCCCTGAATTAGGGCAAAAAGTCATCTATTTAGTCTGTCCAAGTATCCAGGCTTTGTGAGTTTCTGAATACAAGGCAACTGTATCAAAAATTAAGCAGATAACTGGAAAAAACTAGATCTTGCTACAACATTTGGGAAAAATTTAATTTAGTAAACCTGACTTTTTCAAAACCATCTAGTAACACTGTTAAAAGTACCAAAGATCTTAAACATTTAGTATTAACCATGAAACCAACCTTTGAATTAATGGCACTTTTGGTAAACCTCACTTTTAAGATTTCAGCATTGTGATTCATTTCCCAAATACATGAAAATGCCAACCTATGGGGGAAAGTAGACAGTGTTTGTTAATGGGAGTCCGTTAAAATAGTAGATACTATGTTCTTAGGAAAAAACATGCATAAATACCTGTCAACATTACATCTTAATGAACATAAATTAGAGCTAAGCAACTCTGGAACCATGTCAATCCTCTGGAACAGAAAAAAATAGAGTGGCAGATTACTTAACCATATCCATACATTTATTTGATGTTTTGTTCTCAGTAGCATTAATTTAACAAGGGGGAAAAAGGTCTTTGTGAACAGAACTGAGAAAATAAGAAACAAGTCTATTTCTAGAAAAGTATTTCCACACAACTGTTACAAACAGGACACAACGAGAGGAAACCGGACTTCATGTCAGTGAATCTAAGTGTGCATTCTCTCCACAGCCACCAAGCTGTCCTCCAAGTCTGCAATCTCTGCCCTATATAATAAGTTTGTACTAGATAACAGACATAAGCTTTAACAGTTCTATGACTGGATCCTTCTCTAATGCCTAACGCAAACTACATGGTGTTTTAAACATACTGAAAAAGAGAGCCACAAAACTTTTACAGAAAAAAGCTACATGGAAGAACACTGACAGTGTAGACTAAGTTTAACATTCCCTCCTATTCTCACAACTTTTCTCTGTAAGTTAATGGAAGATTACTTTAAAAAGAAGAAATGGTAAATGATGACAAAACACTCTCATGACTAAACCTTTGAAGCAACAGTAAATACCCTAGTTACCCAGAGCTAGGAAGTTAAATGCTACACAACAATTTATATCAACCAAGTCTACTTGTTATTTGGGCCACTTAATAACCAAACACACTCCATTATTTTCACTGATTTATGACCACCTTCTTCTATGTTGGTCTTTTATAGCTAATTCATGTACTATTCCAGACTATTCAAGAATGCAAAAGTGCCCATGGTTTTTACAATCTAAGAATGCAAAATTCACATAACAGTTATTCCTCATATTTCACCTCAATACTGAGGCTGGAAACACCTTTCTCAGGAAACACCTCAGACGATTTTATTATTAAAAATAAAATGGATGGAGCGCCTGGGTGGCTCAGATGGTTAAGCGTCTGCCTTTGGCTCAGGTCATGATCCCAGGGTCCTGGGATTGAGCCCTGCATCAGGCTCCCTGCTTGGCAGCGAGCCTGCTTCTCCCTCTCCTTCTACGGTTATCCTGCTTGTGCTCTCTTGCTCTGTCAAATAAATAAATAAAATCTTTAAAATAAATAAATAAATAAATAAAATGGATGAGGGAAAAGTTACAAGCATGTGTCAAAATTCCATTTTAAATTTGACCCATGTACCTTTTCACAAAGATACACAGTTGTTCCCCTTCTGGCTGACTCTTGATCCAAAGCATTTCCTGGCCTAATAAAATGGCTAACATCTGCAATGTGAACACCAACCTGAAAAAGATAAAAATAAGAGGATGTCAACATGTTTAACTGGGTAAAGGTACTAATGGAGTTCTAATGAGAAGAAACGGAGCAAAACTGAAAAAGGATGGCCACATTTCCCATTTCAATTTCTGACACACGCCCATTAGTCTCTGTAGTTGCAAGTGGCTAGGCATGAATAATTCACAAATTCTATAATGGGTCCAAAGAAAATAAACTCAAAAGCAGAACTATATATTTGGACACGAACATCACTACAACAAGGATACCTCCACATTTCCACTTTCCAGTTCTCTGCAGTGTAGAGCGTCATCTATGTCAGTACATCCCGGAGGGTCCACACTACAAACACACAGATGTCTCAGGTCTTCTCGGTTTTTCATATCCTAGAAAATGCCACATTGTTAAGAAATAAAAAACTATTTTGGTAGTACAAATGAAACACAGCCCTTAGGAAATCAACAATTTCTCTCTATATATTTTAAAAGGAACTTTGTTTTATTTGTTAATAATAACCACACATTATGATTTGTAACTTGTGGTTTCTTCACCTTTGAATAATTTGATGTAAGCTAGTGTTGATTCCCCAGAAAAATGCATCTTTCAGTAAAATAAATGATTTTTGTAATACCTAAGAGTTCTGTACCTAACTTAAATGCAGGGGAGGAGAGGACTATGGTTTCTGCTTATCTAATTAATTATTTGTAGGCTCCATGCCCAGTGTCAAGCCCAACCTGGAGCCCAGTGTGGGGCTTGAACTCAACCCTGAGATCAAGACCTGAGCTGAGTTCAAGAGTCGGATGCTGCTTAACTAACTGAGCCACCCAGGCGCCCCAGTTTCTACATACTTAAAAACACATACAGAAACCAAGTTAGCTCAGATATAGTAATTTATAACGTGACTACATTCTTTTCAATGTACCTTTTCAGTAATGCTCCAGGGCATCTTTGGAAGAAAGCTAAGAACAGCCTGTGAAAAAGGCTGATGGGGAACGTCATGCTCAAGCAACAAAACTTCTGTTTCAGTCTCTTTATCTCCAACGTCACCTAAGTTTTTTACAAAGTGTCCCTAAAACCAAAAGGTATTATTAGAAAGGTGAATTTTACAGCTTTTTGTTTGGTACATGTTATTACGACATTAAATTTTTAGACATTTATATATCACTTTGGTATTTCTAAATGTTTCCAAAACTTCTTAAAAATGAGTCCATAAAGCTCAAGTGATTTATGATGGAGATGTCCTGAGAGCTCAGTTCTTACATAGCGAAGTGTTGTCTATTTCCTATGACCTTTTAACTTTAAAATGTTACTTCAAATATAGTGGCTTCAGAATTAGTAGAATCTGCTTGGGTTTCAAACACTATTTTTGTAACCACTATCAAGAGTTATTTGTTAGGAAACTTGAGTAAAAATAATCAAATGATTTCCACTGGAATTTCATTAAGATTAATTTTCAGATAAGATGTACTACTTATCAGGTAAGTTTGTGAAATATTCCTATACTTCAGTATAAATTTTATTACAAAAGCAGATTTTATTTTCACTAAAAGAAGCAATTTTATATCCAATTCTTAATTTGATATTCTAAAAAAATATAAATCATTCAAGCTTACATTTGGATATCTGGAATTTCTGGGCCAACCATCAATAGCAACAATAATCCTCCGTCCTTCTAATGCAGAAGCCTGTCTGGTTTCTATTCGAATTCTAGGGATTCTCCTATCAGCAGGGGTAAAGAGATGTCTTCTTGACTAAAGAAAATTAGGAGAGAAGATTTTACACACAGACACACAAATCTGAGGTTGGGGGCATGAGGAGGGCTCTAAGTTCTATTTAATGGGTATCATTTTTTATTTACACAGCAACACACTCTCTACTCACCTCTTTAATATCAGACTTGGAAAGCATGCCACAATATGGTCTCCAATTTCTTTTTATTATTCCTACAACTCTACCTGTGGGCTTTAACATTTTTTCATTTATAGCAGTCTTAAGCTGAGATTTAAAAAGAAAAAGAAAAATCTTCAGTTATTTTTCCTCTAGGTATGAGACAATTTCTCTTTAAAATCAGAATATGAATATGGATACTAATACTTCCACGCAGTAAATTATGACATAGTTACAGAATCCTGATGCTTTCAAAATTCTACATCATAATATGCCAAACCAAGCCATGGAAATAGTTCCATTATAATAATACACTACAAAAACAGATAATGAAAAAACAAAGAAAAAGTATAACTGAATAAATATGTCAGAACGCAACTGTTCAGTTTAAATATGAGAATTTACACACACACACACACATCTAGGAATTAGTAGACTAGGATTTTAGTAGTAGTTTGCCTTCAATATCATGTGGCATTTATTAATTCATTAGAAATACTTCTATCTTTAAAAGTTCTTCCTTATCCAAAACAAAAACCCAAATAAAAAGAGTATTTATTAGAAATAGCTGAAGGACTTTATGGTATTTCATTTCAACACTCTCCTATGGCTTAGACTCTACAAGGATAATACTATAGTAAGACTCCAGAGCACAATGAACAGAATTCTTATAAATAGGAGAACTACGAATGTTTGAATTCCAACTATTTGTATTGTTCTTATAATCCTAAAATTTAGAAATAAATGGGTCATGGCAGGTAGACTTTAGATCTTAAGAAACGACTGAAGGCATTCTCTTCATAATAAATATGGTAACAGAGAACTGACCCTTATGTAAGGGCCCCAAAGTACATCTACTATGCTGATGGAATTTTAACATTACATAAAAATAATGCATAAAATTTCCAATTTGTATTTACCTAAACCTCACTAATTCAGACAAACCTAATTCAGACAGATCATGTACCTGAACGTCAGAATTCAAGTTTCATACTCAAGTTACAGTCTTTCTATATTTAAACCTGTTTATTGAGCAAAGTTATAATTTAAAAGAAGACTATTTAAATATTTGAGGGAAAATAATCAACTATGTGTATGAAATGTATTAAACCCAGAGAACTATAATCTCATTCAGTAAGTCTGAAAGCAGGGAAATTTGTTTAATTTGCTCTAAAGCTAAAACACTAATGAATTCTACAAAGCTACACAGACAAAAGATAAACCTGTTTGGTTTCATACAATGCGTTCTCTCTCCTCTTCTTTTTCCACATCATCTTCATTTTGACCTTCATCATGTAAAACCACAGAAGATGGTGCCACCCACTGATTCTTGGGAAGAAGTTCTATAGCCACAATATCTTCATGAACAGCTCGGTTTAAATTTTTAAGTCCCTGTAAGATTATCTGTGTAAAACAGCAAATGGCACATGCTCAGATATTTTTAATGGCAATATAATAAGGGGAAGATTACCTAACAGAAGGAAAGATATTTTCTGAGTGTGTCTATGTATCTCTATTTCTCCTTTATATTTTTTCTTCTTCTATAGTGTCCCTTTACCCCATCCTCTTAATTTCTCAATATCAAGTAGAGAAAATACGTCAGAAAATACGGGTTGTATTCATGGCTCCACCGTAACTCTTATATTAGCACCAAAAAGACTTTGGGAAAACTTCTCTCTAAATCTCAGGGTCCTAATTGGGTAGAATGAAAAAGAGTACCCACTTTCATAGGCACAGGTGAAGATTAAATGGAATGCAGCATTCAAAGCAGAAAGAAGAGTATCTGGCAAATAGTGAGCACCCAAAAATGATTCCTATTTGCTTTAAAGTGTGTGAAGCCCAGTGGAGCATTTATATGTTATGTAAATAGCACTTTCCATAACTAGCTATAATATAGAAAATAGAGGCATCCTATGATTTTGTTTGATTAGATTTTTATTTTCTTAAAAGTGGGGTAAATAAAAAGTTCTTTTCTTCCATAAGCAGCTCTCTAAGAAAGTGATTCATTCTATTATCTATGACCTCTCACATAACTGCCTTTAAGCTGATAAAGTAGAAGGGTAGAGTAAGTTTAAATTCTCCTACAAAATTTTAAACACTTATGAAAGAAAATCATGAACAGAAACTCATGAACAGAAAGTGTTTCACTGTATATGGAATTTATGAACACAACACTTGCCTCTTTATCTTCTTCAGGGTCTCCATGAACCCATACTGTAGCTTCTAAGTAATTTTCCCTGCTTGCTCTAAATGTTCCTTGAAGGTATGTACCAGATTTTATGCCTTGTTGTAGCTTACTTAAAGGAAGATGCTCTGAAAATATTATTCTTCCACTTTCTATTTCATTCTGTGAAATGAGCAAACCACAAGATGTAGTTAGTATGTAAATCTTCCTTACACTCAGTAGACAACTATTATTATCACTATCAGGTATTTAAAAAAAAAAAAAATCCACAGAGCACCTGGTTTAACTGTTCAACTCTTGATTTTGGCTCAGGTCATGATCTCAGGGTCCCGGGATCACGCCCCACATTCGGCTCTGCACTCAGCAGGGAGTCTGCTTGAGATTCTCCCACTCCCTCTCCATCTGTCCCTCCCCACCCCTGCACACACACGCTCTCTCTCAAATAAATAAATTAAAAAAAAAAAAAAACAAAAGACAAATCATCGTACGATTGCACTCATGTGGAATTTAAGAAACCAAACAGATGAACATATGGGAAGGGAAGGAAAAATAAAGTAAGATAAAAACAGAGAGAGAGAGAGAGAGAGAGAGACAAACCGTAAGAGACTCTTCAGTACAGGAAATGGACTGGGGGTTGCTGAAGGGGAGGTGGGCTGGGGGATGCGGTAACTGGGTGATGGGCCTTAAGGAGGGCACTTGAGGGAATGAGCACTGGGTGCTGTATGCAACTGATGAATCACTAAATTCTACCTCTGAAACTAACAATACAGTATACGTTAATTAAATTGAATTTAAATAAAAAATTTTTTGAAAAACCATCCATGTATGGTACATACAACTCTGTGAGTTTGAGAATACGGCACAGTAGGAAAAAACGCTTTCTATTCTTAGGGCAACTTACATAAATATTTCAATTTCAGTACATTTCGGCATTTAGCCACAGATACGTCACTAATAAACGCTGCACAACCCCTCTTCCCACCCCAGGCCTCCCAGAATGAAGGTGTGTGGTTAGGGAGGTCAGTTAAACAGATGGGTAGGTAAGTAAAGGGTATACTGAAGCTCCAATTCCATGAGTAGAGTGTGGCTACAGAAAGTACAAGAAAAGCTATTTTTATTTTGGATATATTACATAGTTAAGACTAGAAGATAGAAGTAAGCTAGGGACTACCTCAGGTCTACCACACCTGCCAGGATTTTTAGAGGCCTCAACATCCAAAATCCTTACTGCTTTGCCTCCTTTAATTGCCTGCCTTTTTCACTTCCCACCGTCTTCTCCCTTCCAGGGAGATTACTTGAGTCCTTTTTTTCCTTAACTCTCCCATTTCCCTCTCCCTGCCTCACATGAGGGACTGCAATCTCCATACTGAGACTCAAAAGCAGTCACTTAGAGACCTACTTCATCTTCCTGCCACTGAATCTGCCCACCCACCTGCATCTCTATCAAAACCTCAGCCTTCTTTCCTGCAACAATGAATAGAACGTTTCTTTTCTTTCAGCTGGGCACTACCTACCTACCATCTCCTCTCCTCCAGGCAAGAACTTTGTCCTGTAATGATCTTCTCTCGCTCCCTAGAGTCAAATTTCCCCCCACCCCACCCCACTTATTACAACATTCACACCATCATATAAATTTGCAATAACATGACCTATTAAAATAAATAAATATAGTTAATTAATTTGGGGTCTCCTGGCCTGATCCTCTGTTCCACTTCACACCAACATGCCACAAAAATATTGTCTATAATTGCTGTGTGTCTATGTGTTCACCCGCACTCTTTCTGGAATGCACGATAAGCAAGTTTCATTGTCAGTCATCAAAGCTATTGTTATTGAAGCCACTAATAACATATTATCTCAGCAACTTCACTGCACCATTCTCGGTCTTATCAAGATTTTTTAAAATGACCTTTCCTTCCCTGAGACACTTTCGCATCCAAATCATCATTCCTTGGGTTTCTGTCCTACTTCACTGGCAGCTCCTCCTTTAGGTTCCTCTGCCCATTCTCCTTTTCCTGATCTTTAAATGTTGCAGTGTCCCAAGACTTGGTTATAGGCCCTTTTCTTTACCTATGTTTACTCTTGTGTCATTTCCTCCCACTTAAAACAACAACAAAACCTCTTGATCTCTCTTGCTTTCCAACACCTCATTTCTCTCTTTTTCCCACCCCAGCGTTTGAAGTGTTACCATGCTGTAAATTTTCTCTTCCCATTTTTTTCATCTATTCTATTCAGACTTTTGCCTCCCTACCATCAAAACTACTCTGGATAGTACCCATCCCCTGCAAATGTCATAATGCTAAATCCAACCATCAGTTCCCCTCATTACTTTTGACTTAGCAACATTTGACCCAGATGATCACCCCTTCCTCTTCGAAACATTTTCTGTACTTGGCTTCCAAGAACTTCACACCTGTTTTTCCTTTTAGATCGCATTTGCTGGTTCCCCTCATGCTTCTGACTTCTCCTGAAGTACCCACAGGCTGAGCCCTCGGACCTCTTCTCTTTTCTATCTATATCCATTTCCCTACATCAGGGTTAGGCAAACTAAGGTCCACACACCAAGTCCAACCTGCTGCCTGTATTTGGTAAGTTAAGTTTTACATTCCATTCTCCTTCACTTATCTATTGTTGGTGGTTGCTTTCATGCTACAATAGCAGGGATGAGTACTTGTAATAGAGACCATATAGCCTGCAAAGCTAAAAAAAAAAAAAAAAGTTTACAATCTGATTCCTTACAAAAAAAAAAAAAAAAGTTTGCCTAGGAGAAAATATTTGCAAATCACTTATCTGATAAGGAATTTGTATCCAGAATGCAAAAAGAACTCTTATAACTCAATAATAAAAAGACAACCCAATTAAAAACCAAAGGATTTGAAGAGACGTATGCACACATACGCATAAGTTAAAATACACATCTATATATTACATATAACATACATATGGCCAATAAGCTCATGAAAAAATGCTCAATACCATTAGCCATTAGGGAAATGCAAATCAAATCCAAACAACATTGAGATATCACCTGACACTCATTAAAATGATTACAATGAAAAAGACAGACAACATGCATTGGTGAGAAACTGGAACTCTCATACATTGGTGAGGAACTGGGACCCTCATACCTTGCTGGGGGGAATGAAAACTGCTGCACACACTTTGGGAAATAGTTTGGCAGTTCCTCAAAAAGTTAAGTTTAAAATTACCGTAAGATGGAGCAAGTGCTCTCGCACATACCTAAGTATGTATCAAAGAGAAACAAAAACAGTCAAAAAAGACCACATATTACATTATCACACTTATATGAAATGTGCAGAATAGGCAAGTTTACAAAGATAGATCAGTAGTTGCTTGGGGCTAAAGCAAGGGCATTTCAGGGACAGATTGGGATTGAATGGTAATGGATATGGATTTATTTTGAAAGGGAAGAAAATGTTCTAAAATTAGATTGTGGTGATGACTGCATTATTCTGTGACTATACAAAAAATTGTACATTTCAAATAGGTGGGTTGTATGGTATGTGAATTATACTTCAATAAACCTCTTTTTTTAAAAAAAGTCTGCCAATTCCTACCTATATGTTGATGAGATCCAAATTTTTATCTCTAATATATCTATATCTCTAGTCCTAAACTCCCTCATGAGCTACAGATTTGCATATCCAACTACTCATACCATAAAGCCACCGAGAGCTCTAACAGTTACCTCAAACTTAAATGTCTAAAATCATACTTTTGATTTTCCACTCAATCCTGCTCCCTGCCTTCATCCTATGTAAATGAAGCAATACTACTCATATGGTTGCTCAGGCAAAACACCTAAGGTCATCCATATTCCTCACAGCCCCATCCAATCTAACACCAAGCCCTAAAACATCAATGTACAAAACAATACCAATATCTAACTACTTCCCACTACCTTAACTGCTCCTACGATGGTCCACTTTTCTGTCTTGTCTCCCATGGAGCTCTAAAATATCCTCCTAACTGGAGGACCCTGCTTCTAATCTATTCTCTTAGAGCAGCCAATGGATCTTATTCTCCCACTCAACATCTGCCCAGCACTCATGGACTAAAATCCAATTTTTTCACCATGACTCATTATATCCTACATGATCTGGTCCCTGACTATATTTCTGACTTCCTGTGTAACATCTTCTCCCTTGCTTACGCCATCCCAGGCACTCTTCCAGCTATTCCATGATCTTGCCAACTTATTCTATTTTTTGTTTGTTTGTTTTTTTAAGATTTTATTTATTTGACAGAGAGAGACACAGCGAGAGAGGGAACACAAGCAGGGGGAGTGGGAGAGGGAGAAGCAGGCTCTCCGCAGAGCAGGGAGCCTGATGCGAGGCTCGATCCCAGGACCCTGGGATCATGACCCAAGCTGAAGGCAGATGCTTAACGACTGAGCCACCCAGGCGCCCCTTGCCAACTTATTCTAATCTCAGAGCCCTCACTTGCTGATTCCTCTGCATAAAATGCTCTTCCCCTAATTATTACGATGGTTAGCTCCCTCACATAACTCAGCTAAAATGTCCCTGTCTTGAAGCAAATTTGCTTAGTTAACATCCTTCACATCTCTGCCTTGACATCCGAAATCTGGGTTAGGTGCTAAGTACAGTCAGTCCTCCCATAATGCTTGTTTTGAAAACAAGAATTGGTTCCAATGCAACTGCTATATTAAAAAATACTGGGTGAATGCAGAAAACTGCAACTAGCTGAACAAAGCTGCAGAGGAATCCACAAAACAGTCACCTCTCAAACATCTGTCACCCCAGACTACCATATGTTTTATGAGCCACATCATCTTCACTTTCTGTAACAACTTTTCCTCCAAATTTGGATAACCCTATTTCCACCACTACACAAAACTTCTGAGTGTGCCCCAACCACATTTTCCCATTAGCTCTGCTGCTTTTACTACATGATTTTGCAGGACACGGTGAATCTGAAGAACATACATGTTGTATTACAACAGCACCGGCTATAATTTCGCCATGTCCTACACTTACCCTACCACAGTCCTCAATCAAACATTATGTATTACCAATTAACATTGGTAATGTTTTAATTGCTAAGCCATTTTTTTCTTTCCTCCTCTAAACCAGTGCTATCCAAAACAACTTTGAGGTGATGGAAATATTGATTTTGTGGTCTCCAGTATGGTAGCCACTGGGCACAAGTGGCTCTTGAGCACTTGAAAGGTGACTAATGCAACTGAGAAACTGAATTTTTAATCTGAATTAAATCTAAAAAGCCAGAGGCAACTAGTGGCTACCTGTTAGAGTAGTCCCTAAATCTATTCCAAAAATCAAGCCCAGCTCTTATTTTCTCACTTCAATTTTGTAAAGTAGTTGATTGAAAATAAGCAGGGATGAAGAAAATGTTGTAAAGACTGGATATCTAATGTTCTATCACATAAAACCTGTTTCTATAACGATAGCTGCCATTTACATTTACCATAGCTACATGCCAGGCATTGAGATAAGAATTTTATTAATACTACTGTTATTACTTTATTTGATCTTCATAACAATGCTCTGAAGTCATTACTGTTAAATACACTTCACATGTAAGGAAGTGAGTGCCCATGAGGTTTTATGACGCACTTAGCATGCCCCCCATCTCCGCTACTGCATGGATCCCTTTACTCCTCCTTCCGCCTCTAACTTTGTCCTTGACACAATGCATCAGCTCACAAATTGGAATTAGAGTGGTCTTTCAAATAAACATTTCCAATCATTCTCCCCCATTCCTCCCAGGCCTACTCTCCCCAACCTTTAATTTCCTTTAACTTGCCATTATAAAGTAGGGAGCCCAGAATCCTACCGGCTACCTTCTCTTCACAGCAGCCCTTTAGAATAAGGTAGTTTAAAAATTATTGACCGACAGAATAAATTCTAGATCTTCGTTAGCTGGCCCCTACCCTTCGGGTTCTACTTCTTATGACTCCCTCCCTTCTTCCTTCAGGATTAATGCTGCAGCTTTATGCTGTCTGCAATGCCCACCACGTCTTTTTTTGTCAAATACTTATACCTTATTCACAAACCAGCCACAGATTCCTTTATTCATTCATCAAACAAATGGTGCCACCATGTGAGAGGCCCAACTCAGGTTGCTGAGGGTCTAACAGTGAACAGTGCTATTTTAGAAAGTCAAGTCTTTTAGGAACGGCATTTTGATAAGCCTATTACAGCCACTCTTGTTGTTTATAACCCAACTCCTATTCAATTCCAACTTACCTACCAAAATTCCAATTTTTAAATTTGATAAACTATAAACTTTAGATCCCAAACTGGCCATTTTTTTTTTAAAGATTTTATTTATTTATTTGACAGAGACAGAGACAGAGAGAGCAGGAACACAAGCAGCGGGAGTGGGACAGGGAAAAGCAGCCTTCCTGCTGAGCAGGGAGCCTGATGTGGGGCTCGATCCCAGGACCCTGGGACCATGACCTGAGCCGAAGGCAGGCGCTTAACGACTGAGCCACCCAGGCGCCCCCAAACTGGCCATTTTAATATTTTCACTTTTCAAAAACAAAATAAAACTAACTCAGACATACCCCTTCTTCAGACAAACAAGCAAGACGATCTACGAGTTCCGGGTTAGCAGTCAGGCTCTTTACATATTCTTCACCTGAAAAATAAGTTTTGTTCTTGATAAAGTGTTTTCTTTTTTTTTAAACCCGTATCTGTTGATGTGGTCACGTCAAAGCAGAAGTATTGGGTCAAGCATATCTATGAGTTTTTTGGGGTTTTTTTTAAGATTTTATTTGTTTGACAGAGAGAGAGAGAGCACAAGCAGGGGGAGGAGCAGGCAGAGGGAGAAGCAGGATCCCTGCTGAGCAAGAAGGCTGATGCGGGGCTCGATCCCAGGACCGTGAGATCATGACCTGAGCCAAAGGCAGATGCTTAACCGTCTAGCCACCCAGGCGTCCTTCTATGAGTTTTTATTGCTAAGCCAATTTCAATTAACAGCCACAGGGAACTACAACTTACTTGGCTGAGAAATGCTGAGAAATTTAAAAATGCAAACGTCAGCTGGCGTTATATAGGAATATGAAAGTATTAAATGTTCAAGTGAACATCTGACCAAGGGCCTAATGGCAGTTCCTATGTGTGGAAGCATATAAAAATTAACAGCTTTTACATTTAGACTTACAAGTGAAAGCTGGTATTCCTTCTTCTATGGCTTTTTCTTTGTTTTTTTTGTCATTTGTTATGAAGATGACTTGTAGATGATTTTCTGCTGACATTTTCTTCAAATGTTCATTGTACCATTTTGCTGCTACTCGAATGGCTCGATCATTCCTGTCATTAGCATTTTCTCCCTGTTCTTGTTCTACATAAGTTTCTCTAAATATAAAAAAAGTAATAAATAAAAATCAATAGAAATAAGAATATATAAAAAGTCTTTGAACATAAATGCTTAACAACCACTAAACTATAATAAAACTTCACAGGCTTGATAGTAAGATTTTATTTGAACTGCAGATTAATGGTAATTCCCAAAAGCTACAAATAGAATGATTAATGATATGATTCTATAGTTATCAAATACACAATACGTGTAAATCAGCAGTGGTAAACACTCAGTAAATGACAGAACTTATCTAGAGACTGAAAGACCACATACAAATAATGACTGCATATTCCTTCATAGTCTATCCACTCTGAAGTCCTGAATATGTCAGCATACTTACTTCCTTAAGTTGATTTTTCAAAGCCAAATTTAAGTAAAATTAACAAAATTCGGTACAAAAACTTTTAGCGCTTAAGAGATTCAACTTTAGAATCTTACACTTATTTATACTAATAGTTTTTAGAACAGCTTCATTCCTCACCATTAAATGCCTTCGTTAATGCTTTAAGCTTAACAGTCAGACACTATCATTAAATTCTGAATTGGTTTTAGCAGTGACTTGAGCAATACAATCTTGGATGAGATTTGCCCAAGTGTCCTTCAATGCCAGTATTGCTAAGCTCTATTCATTGCACTTAAGCAGAAAAATTGCTAACCTCTCATTAAAACTCTGATGATAATGCTCCACAAAAACTTGGTCTTTCTGCACTGAAAAACAAGTTTCTGTTTCTGAATTTCAAGAAGCTAGGAATAAGATGACAAGTGCTTTACCAATGATTTTTACAAGAATAATATTTAAATTTGGGCTATAGAAATGAGAATACTTAAAAAATTAAGTATTTTTAAATATGCATATTCCAATGAGATTTCATTACCAGAATTCTACTGTCTAATCCACTGGGGGTGATTTACTGCTCAGGAACATTTGACAATGTCTGGAGACATTTTGGGTTGTTACAACTCTGTGGGTGGGGGAAGATGGGGTTGCTAAGGGCATGTAGTGAGTAGAACAAGATGCTGCTAAACATCCTATGATGTATAAGACAGCCTGCCCACAACAAATTATTATTCATTCCAAAATGTAAATAGTACCAAAGTTGAGAAGCCCTAATTTAACATAATAAAGATATACTAGAACTCAACAGAGATAATTTATGTAACACGTGAAATAGCAATATATTTTCTAAGACCACACATTATGTTCAAAGGGTGTCAATCTGAAACACAACAAAGAATTCTATTTCTTAACCCTATCTTCTTCAATATGATCAGTTACAAAGTATTGTTTAGCTTTTAAAAGCCCATTAATAATAAATCTGCTTTATATTTTTAAACCTCTTTCATAAACTCTTACATTTTATCAATTTATGTTGGTCATCAAATAATATGGTATTCCAGGAACCTAGGAAAATCTTTTTCCAAAATGTTATTGCTCAACTCATGCTGAAAGGAATTCAAAATGAAAACATTTTAGAAACAAAAGTACCCACAGTAGCCTGAGGGTCTGGAGACCTTGGTTCTAGGTTTGATCTAATCAATGCCTATGTACCTTAGGTACACTGAGGATTATGTCTGTAGAACTGTGTAACAACCAAATAATCCTCCCATAGGTACGAAACTTACCTTGCACCTTCTGACAATGTCACAATTACTGCCAGGAACCCTTCCCCAAATTTAGCTAATTCTATGGTTTTCCGGTAATTACCATAATTTTCCCCCTACCTATGGTGCTCATTAGTGAAGGTGTAGAAATGCTTCTCCTGGTTATTAGTCACATCTCTGATTCGTTTATATACCGGAGCACTCCGATTTCTCACTTCTTGCAGAACTGTTTGTAGTACAATCACATTCCTGATGGCAGGGTCCTCAAGAACATCGATCTTAAAAAATAATAAGGAAAGAAAACTTAAATTTTCCTATGTTTATTGATAAATTGTTTCTGCCAAACAAAACCCTGTCGATTTAAAAAAAAAAAAAAAGAACCAACACCTCGTATACATTAAACTAAGGAGCTATTTTGCTACAGAAAACCCTTCAGGTCTATTAGAGAAGAGTACATATAAACAGACTAATTACAAAACTTCGTAGAATTAAGTCCACTAATAATGAAATACGTTGGCCCACACAGTTTTCATTCGTAGGCACTTACAAGCTGCCTGGGAGTCGCAGGCTGGAGGCCACAGAAGCCCAGGTCCCCGGCCTCCAGACACTTAAAATCTAAGGCAGAAGAGACACCAGGAGTTAGAAAACTAATCTAAAATTCTTATGACTCCAAGAACTCAAAAAAAAAACCAAAACAAACAAACAAAGAAAAGAAACTTGGCCTGGAAGACAGGAGGCAAGGGTCCCGAGATGGGGTTTGCCTCTCCCTAAGTACGTCCAAGACTCTCCTCCGTGGGCCTCAGTTTCCCTATTCTGTCACACCCCCTTCTCCCGGTAGTGCCAAGATGACCACGGACAGCCCCTCCACCGACGCACCTGGTGCAACAGCACGTTGGTGTCGGGAAGCAAGTAATGCGGCTGCGGGCACAGGCTGCTCGCAGGATCCAGGGGCTGCGGCTCAAGGACCGGCCCCTCGTGCGCACCGTCGCACGCCGCGCACCCGGGCGCGCCGCAGCCGATGTCGTCCCGCAGGTAATGCTCGCGCACGATCTTCATCACGCCGCCCGCCCGCGTTTTTTTTAAGAAAGTCTTGGACTTGAGCATCTTGCTTGCAGTGCGAAATCCCGACCCTGACCGCGCTCTTCCGGTGAAAAGTGCCAAGTAGAAGCCCTGCGGCACAACTATACTTTACCCCGAAGTTCACCCTTTCCCGCTCCAAGGTATTAATAAATACCTTGCGCGGGAAAACGTCGAGGCTGACGTTTGTTGGCTCTCTGAGGGCTGCGAGTATTGGGCGAAAATGAGGCGGATGGGCGGAGCCCAGAGCTAGTTCCATCCAGGATCGGGGCGGGGCTCGCCTCTGGACTACAGCTCCCAGCATGCACTGCTTCCTGCGTTGGGGGTGGATCCAGGCTGAGTTCCGGCGGCGTGGGCGATTGCACGCTGCCGCTTCCGCCGTCCTCCCACGGGCGCGGAAGTGGTTGTCTTGGTTACGGGTTCTTAACGGTCCCCAATCTGAAATTGTTGAGGAGCTGCAACCTGAGCTTCCGTTTGGGGATGCTTTCAACTCCATGGAGAAGCGACGGTGGTGGCTGGTCCAGCCTTAGACGTGGAGTAGTTGAAGCTTTCGAGGTAGCTCGCGGCTATCCCTTCCTTTCCCACGCAGGGCAGGGACTCCTACACTGCTGAGTTTGGCTTCTTTACTCCGCACGTGTGGGCAGCTCCAGCCCCCGATCCTTTGTAATCCAGATGTTGCCTCTCTCTGATTTCACCTTTACCTTTTCCCTTTGAGAGGGATGCCGTTTCCCCTCCACACGCCTTTCTAATCATTTAGTTTGGAAAAGCTGGTATCTGCAATACCGCAAATAACTTATTATGTCATGTAGTATTAAAAGAAGAGAATTGCTAAAATTCTTGTGAAAGGGTAAGAAGTTCGATTTAGAATACTTGAGTTTATTTCTTCTACGTTCTTGTTTTCATTTTATCTGGAAGTCCATTGGAATATTTTTATTTCACTGTTTACCTTTTTAAAAAATCTTCAGTGATGCCTCATTGCCCGTAGAATAAATTTCGAACGCATTTTGACATTCATGGCTCTCGAAGTCTTGATTATTAAGGTTGTATGTGTGTATGTGTATGAGGGATAGGGCGAGTCCTACTCAAAATCACGAAGGCTTGGCCCCAGCGGGACTACAACTATCTTCTGCTATTGTGCATTTTCACCACCTCTGTACCAACCCTAATTCTTGCATGCTTTTTTCTTGTTGCTACTCTAAATCCTTCAAGATTCTAAGTAGACAAAACCTTGTGATCAACTCAGAATTGATTTCTCTAAGCTCGAACACGTGCTGCTTTTCGTTCCTGGATACTACTGACTAGGGCTTTTATCCTTTACCTCGAACAATTTCTTTGTTTCCCACAAGTAAGATTCCTGTCCCCAGGAACTGGGCTTTTTATTCATCAAGGGCAAATTCATAGTAGGATTTAATGAGCTTGATTTAATATGTCTGATTTGAGCAGTAATTTACTAATCTGTCCTAGACGAGGGGTCCTCCAGATTGCCTGATAACTACTTAGGCATTCATTAGTATCTCTTTAACATACTTATGCTTTCCATAGAGAATGTGTGAATACATTTAATATTTTTAACCCACAGAAAATTGAAATTGAATTGGAGAAGAAAACTGAGCCATAACAACAACAACAAAAAATGTCTCGAAAAATTGCCAGGGCATCAAAAAAAGTGAATATCTCTAGCTCTCTGGAATCTGAAGATATTAGTTTAGAAACAACAGTTCCTACGGATGATATTTCATCATCGGAAGAGCGAGATGGTAAAATCAAAATCACCCAGCAACTAATCGAACGTAAAGAACTTCTTCATAATATTCAGTTACTGAAAATAGAGCTGTCCCAGAAAGATATGATGATAGACAACTTGAAAGTGGATTATCTTACGAAGGTAAGATTAGGTGTAATTTTTGTTATTTTTATGCTTTATTGTCTCCAAACTGCAGATAAATAAGAATTAAAATTATATATATGTAATCTGACCTTGAATGATACGTTTATCATTTCAAAAAGAAAATTATATTTTCTTGCATAGTTGAAAAAAACTTTTTGGAAGGAGAGGAGGAGTGAATTATACTTCTGTGTATTAAATAAAAAGTCCTGAAAGAGGCGATGATTTGAAGTTGGGCAGAGATGAATTGCTTCTGTAGGCTCAGTTTTTAAAATCTAGCATGTGTGAGATATCTTTTTAGGTGTTTTTTTTCCAGCCAAGATGTGTTCTGCTTCATTGGGAATTAACCCTGATGTGACTAGTTTGATAGGGAGAATCAAGATCATAATTATATTATTAGTCTGTATAGTCCTCTGCCCTGGAGATTCAGTTTCTTTGGTATCTCTGTTTGACAGTTATTCGTATTCCTGAGTTTATGACACCTAATCATCATTGATCCTTGCCACGGCCACTTTTTATTTTGTATATTTATTCTTTTTATTCCCGTAGCTCATTTCCCTTCTTCTCTCTCTCGATCAACTATTTTTTTTAAGATTTTATTTATTTATTTGAGAGAGAGGGAGGAGAAAGAGAACACGAGCGGGGTTGGGATGCAGAGGGAGAGGGAGAAGCAAACTCTCCACTGAGCAGGGAGCCCAACACGGGGCTCAGTCCCAGGACCCGGGGATCAGGACCTGAGCCAAAGGCAGACACTTAACCAACTGAGCCACCCAGGCGCCCTTCTATTAACTATTTTAAATTTTTTTTTTTTACATTTGTTCTTGAAAATGGGTATTTTTCTTATTTTTTCCTTTACATAAATGTAAATTGCATGTTTTGTTTTAGAGTTTATCTCTTTTATAGCTGTTTTTTTTCCCCATCTCCGGGATGTTTTTGAAATCATTAATGTTACTGTGTATGTCTCGTCTTCTGCTTCTAACTTCTATGTAATTCTCTGTGTGTGTGTGTGTGTGTGTGTCTACCAATCTATTCATCCACTACCGCAGAGGTAGGCACCTAGATTGCCTCCCAATTCTCTGCCACCACATGCAACATGGGCCTTCTGTAGGCATTTCTCTTTTGGACCTGTGTGGACATCTTCTTTGACATGTATACTCAGGAATAGAATTTCTGGCTCATAGGGTATATACATACTTAATTAAACTGAGTGTACTGTCAAATTACTCTCCAGAATAGCTGCGTACTCTACATTCCCATGGTTTTTGGTCCATGAGCACTAGGGTTGTTTTGCTTAGAGACCCCTTGGGAGTAAGATGTTTGCTGTCAGATATATGGAGGAATATTATACAGTAAAGGATTAGTCTTTCATAATTCATCAAATCGAAGGCAGCTTGATTGTAAAGTGGACCATTACTTGTATCACTGAGATTAAAAACTGCCAAGTTAAACCGTTATGTGCTATAGATTGTAAGATGCATTCCAGTTTCAGAGATGTAAAATGTGAAAAAGTGAGAGTCTGGGATCAGTGAAGGAACAGAATTTTTAGACATTTATTTTCCAGAGCTTACCAGTATATTGAGCATTGGGGGTACAAGGATGAAAATATCATTTTCTAGCATTATTTTTTTATTAGTTTCAGAGGTAGAGTTTAGTGATTCATCCGTTGCATATAACACCAAGTGCTCATTACATCAAGTGCCCTCCTTAATGTCCATCACCCAGTTACCCCATTCCCCCACCTACCTCCCCCTCCAGCAACCCTTAGTTTGTTTCCTATAGTTAGGAGTCTCTTATGGTTTGCCTCCCTTTCTGTTTTCACTTTATTTTATTTTTCCCTCCCTTCCACTGTAATCCTGTTTTGTTTCTTAAATTCCACATATGAGTGAAATCATATGATAATTGTCTTTCTTGGATTGATTTATTTCACTTAGCATAATACCCTCTGGTTCCCTCCACATCATTGCAAATGGCAAGATTTCATTTTTTGATGGCTGAGTAATATTCCATTGTGTGTGTGCCACATGTGGCATTATTAAAAATAAATTTCCCTTACTCGACTATAGATAATAAAAGTCACAGGAAAAGTAGATTTCTGCTGACTATAAACCTTTCTTGCTATTAACATTTAAATGGCCTGATTTAAGTTACTTAGCTTCCTGTCATTGGAAGCATTCTATAGTCCTGAGTGGTCAAGTGTCATGATACATTATAGGTATTTTTGCTGTGGAAAGAGGTTGAACTAGCTGTGCAGTGTTCTGGGGATGAAGTTCAGTTGCTAGTACCAAAGGCTTAGAAAATGGTGGCTGCCTGTAACACAGGAGAAGGATTTTATTTCTCTTGTGTAACAGGAATCTGAAAGTAGGTAATTTAGATTTGGGGTGGTTACTCCTTGATATTGTTAGGAACCCAGGCTCCTTTTAACCTTCTGCACAGCTGTTTTAAGCATGTGCTTTTCATCTCAAAGTCAGAGATGGCTGATCTACCTCCAGTATTGTATCCATGTTACAGGCAGAGGATGAGGAGAAGGATAATGGGAAAATGGGACACATGCCAAAAGACTCATTCTCTTTTATGTACTTCTATTTTTTTAAGATTTTATTTATTTATTTATTTATTTGAAGGAGAGAGAGAGTGCGCATGCTACCAGGGGGAGGGTCAGAGGGGGAAGGAGCAGGAGAGGGAGAGAGAATCTGAGGCAGACTACCGGCTAAGTGCAGAGCTCCACGCGGGGCTAGATCTCACTATTGTCAGATCAGGACCTGAGCTGAAACCAAGAGTCAGACACTTAACCAGCTGAGCCACCCAGAAGCCCCAGGACTCATTCCCTTTTAAAGAGCTTTCCCAGAAGCTCAAGCCAGTGGCCTCAGTAAACTAGAACTATATAGCATGACCACCTTAGCTGCAAGGAGTGGAAAGCTGGGAAATGTAAATATTTAACTGGATACATTATTGTCACTAATAAAAATCAGAGTTACATTAGATAGAAGAGAAGACAGTGTTGGGAGACGAGTAGCAATTTTTTTTGTTCTATTCATCACAGTCTTTTTATTTTTTGTTATTATTTTTTTTAAAGATTTTATTTATTTGACAGAGAGAGACACAGTGAAAGAGGGAACAGAAGCAGGGGGAGTGGGAGAGGGAGAAGCAGGCTTCCCAAAGAGCAGGGAGCCCAGGGCGGGGCTCAATGTGGGGCTCGATCCCAGGACCCTGGATCATGACCTGAGCTGAAGGCAGACGCTTAACAACTGAGCCATGCAGGCGTCCCCATCACAGTCTTTTTAAGTTAGAAAGTCTGTGAATCTAATGTTTTTTCTACACCAGTATGGTGGCAATACAATTTTTACATTTGTTACAGTTTATTACTAACGTTACAGTTTTTTACTATGAATGTCTTGATCCATGTTGATTTGACTTCTCCATATCTAAAAACAAGAACACATTTCTCCAAGGGAACTCAAAAGCATTAGTCCCACTTCCCTCTTGCTCACTGAGAGAACTTAAAAGGGTAACGGCTTAGGCCAAACATCCTGATTCTAGAGAATTGTTGGCTTTCCATTTTTATCCCTGCCCATTGATGCCTAAATCTCCTTCCTTATTCCTTCCTTCCTTTCCTCTTCGGTCTTCATGCCTGTTAATTTTTAAATGACAGTCTTTTTATCTTTCACTTGAGATCTGTGGGTTCCTTATTGCTGGGGAATTAAATGAAGGGGTGCATCTTCCCAGCTTGATTGTCTTTGAGTTAAGGAACCTAAGTTAGAAGTCAGTTAAAATTGTGAAAGTTGTAACCCTGGAAAGAGTAGAACTTTCTGTCCTTGTGGTAACAGTATTCTTGATTTGCAAAATAATAATTATGAGGAATGTGGTTGTCTTTTGTTGATTTAAGACATTTATTGAAGCCTGTTGCTAGGAATATAACTGAACATGGCAGGGTCCCTTTTTTATGTAGATCACATTCAAGTGAGACACATGATCAAGAAACAAATGGGAGCTCTTCAAGATCATGTGACACAGCATCACTTAGCAACGGGAGTTTTCTACTTTAGATAAGGAGTCAGCAAATTTTTTCTGTAAAGACCCAGACAGTAAATATTTTATGCTTTGCAGGCCATGTGTGGTCTGTCACATATTCTTTGTTGTTTTTTTTAATCCTTTACAAATGCAAAATCTATTAGCTCATGGGCTGTACAGAAACAGGGCATGGGCTTGATTTGACCCATTGCCATCGTTTATTAACTCTTGCTTTAGACTGTGTAATCAGAGAAGCCACCGGTAGATTTTAGGCAATTAGAATTACATGTCCTGATTTTTGTATTCAAAATGGCACTGAAGTAATAGACCAAGGACAGATAAGGTAGAAGCAGAAGACAGTTAATTGGGTTATTGCCTTATGTAAGACTTAAGTTTTTGGCTTCATCCACTGGAGCCATTTATTGAGAAATGGAAGGCTGGGAGAAGACTGTTCTGGGAGGTAAGATGTAAGTTCTGTTTTGAACATGTTAAACTTTAGATTCCTGTTAGACCCCAAAACAGAATTGTCAATTAGAGTTTAGGGGAGAGTCCATGACTTTGTATGTGTGTTTGTGTGTGTGTCTGTGTGGTGTGTATGTAAAATATACATCAGCATATAGATGGCACTTAAAGCTGTGGGATTAGATGACATTACCTGGTGAGAGCAGAGGGCCCCAAGCCACGTGAAGTGGAGTCCAACATCTAGAAATAGGGTAGAGGAAGAGAATCTAGCAAAGGAGCCTGAGAAGCCTACGAGTGGCTAGTGGGTTAGGAGGAAGACCAAAGAGGAATAACATGGAATTCAAACTATGATAACAGTCATCTGCTGTGTCAAATCATGCTGTCAAGTAAGATAAATATGCTGAAATTATTAGGGGACTGGTTATTAAAAGAAGTGATTCAGAATACTTTTCCTGGAATATTATGGGAAAAATATTGAATTTTTGCTCTGATGGTAAGCAAAGAAATGGTACATTAGCAAAGGGAGTGGTGTGATCAAGGGAGTATTGTTCGTTGTTCTTTTTAGTGGATGATAGAAGTAGTTTGCTTAATGATAGGAATGATCCAGTAGAGATGGGGAATTTGCTGATGCAAGAGGAATCCTCTTGAATATATTAAAGATTGGCTGTTAAATTAATCTATTTTAAAAGATGAATAAGAATTACCTGGGTTGAAAGGAAAAGAGAAAAGAATTTTTTAATTAGACTAAGAGCAAAACCCAAGTCCATAGAGGCTTAAGAGAGACCACAGCGTACTTGAAGAAAGGCAAGCGCTTATTTTTCCTGGAACAGAGTGTACTTTTAAGCTAGTGACCAGAGAAGGAAGGAGCTGGTAAGGGCCAGATCAAGAAGTACTGGTACATTATGCCATAAGTTTGAAATTGATTTCGAAAACAGTGAAGATCCTCTGAAGGATTTAAAACTGGGGAAATAAATTTTTGTTAACATTTTTTAAAAGGAAGCTAAAGGAAGATAAATTTGGAGGTTGACAAAACTGGACACAAGGAAACACTCCTGGTGAGAGATGGTGGGGGTCTAACTGAAGATTTGTCAGTGGGTATCAAAGAGGATGGAGCAGTTTTGAGAGCTATTTATGAAGTGAACTTAACAAGAACCACAACAAAATGGAGTCTGGTCAGAATAAGCTGTGAGGGAGAAGTAGACCTCAACCATGACTCAGGTGTTTTTTGCGTTGGAGACTAGGGAGGTCCAGGGAGTGTACGAGTAGGTGAGGCTGAGGCCTCGTTTTCTTTTGGACATTTGGGACATCACTCATGGAGTATTCGTTTGGAGATCTATGGATCAAAAGGACAAATGCAGGGTCTAGCAAGGAAAAAATCACCTGGGCAAGGTGCCAAAATAAAATCCCAGATGTTAGGGGGCTTCTCAGTGAGAGTGAGTGAAGGGGGAAAAGTAGTCTCTTTTTTTTTTTTTAAGAACTTTTATTTATTTATTTATTTATTTATTTAAGATTTTGTATTTATTTGTGAGAGAGAGAATGAGAGACAGAGAGCATGAGAGGGGGGAGGGTCAGAGGGAGAAGCAGACTCCCTGCTGAGCAGGGAGCCCGAAGCGGGACTCCATCCCAGGACTCCAGGATCATGACCTGAGCCGAAGGCAGTCGCTTAACCAACTGAGCCACCCAGGCGCCCAAGGGGAAAAAGTAGTCTTAATGACAGCCTGGCAAAAAACCCATGTATGTGGCAGCAGTTTAAACCATTTGTATGAACAGACTGTAATTTGTTAATATAACATTGCAGAAGAACCTCTATCCAAGCTTTCTCTCTCTCTTTTTTTTTTTAACATTGAGTATTTTTCAGACATTTTGTAGTGATAAATTTGAAAGTTGACCATATAATTTACCTCTTTCTCTTCATTAAGATTGAAGAATTGGAGGAGAAACTTAATGATGCACTTCACCAGAAGCAGGTACTGACACTGAGATTAGACAATCAGTTGACTTTTCAACAAAAGGATGCCAGGTAAGAAAGTTTTTAAGAAACAGTAATACCTATTTAGCCATTAAAAGTAATTTCGTTACCTGTTTATGCATGCAATTGTAGCTGAAAGAGAGAAATTTTAAGTGAGCGATGGTAATAACTTTTACATCCATACCAACAAAAAAGTAGGTTACTTGATACAATACACAAAATACAAAAAGTCAAAATTCAGCATTCATTCAACAAACATTGCTGATGTAAGTGATCCATAAGTGACAATGGAAGTTCTCTAAACTCACCACCATTTAACCTGTTGTCTGGATTAACCTTTCTTCATTTGCTTTATAAAGCACACTAAATCTCATGGCCCATTTAACTCTGCAAGTTTAAATTATCTTCTTTTTTGCCTGCATTCTTTCTCCCAATTCAGTTGTGTACTTAGGAAGATTCCATTGTGTTTACTCTCAAATATGCCTGTGACAGTTGTCCTTAGAATTATGTAAACAATGAAATATGAATGAAAAAAAGATGTGCTGCTTTATGAAAACTATAATGAATTCTTTGAAACAATTTAATAGAAGTAAGTGATTAAAAAAAAACTGTCATCAAATTAAGTGAAAGCAAGACAGATTTAAAAGTTGGGAGCAAAAATCAAATAAGTCCATAAAAAGTATCCTCTCATATTTCTTCCCAAGTGTCTTTAAGGTAAAGAAATTGAACTTGGCAATCATGAACAATGATTTACACAAAAAACAAAGTATACCTTTGTATTTAAAAAATCTGAACCCTATGTAGAAAATTTGATAAGTGACTGCTTCTTTCTATGTGTTAATTAGAAGTAAATGTGTTAAAGTGCTTATCTTCTCTCTTTGTAAGATTTCACTATTTAACTGATACTTAAAAAAAATTATCTCACCAGTTACCAGGCACTATAACATTAGATCATTGGTTCTGAAACTTTAGTATGTATCAGACCCATCTGGAGGTCTTGTTAAAAAGGATTGTTGGGTCTCACCCTCTGATATTGTGATTTGGGGTGAGCCCTGAGAATCTGTATTTCTACCAAGTTCTCAGGTGATGCTGATGCTGCTGGTCTGGCGACAGTACTTTGGGAACCACTCCATTCAGTGGTAGGGCTTCTACTCTAATTCTTGAGGCATTTCTCAGATTACATGATGCTGAGAGGGCAGTTGAGGGGCTATTGCAATAATCCTCTTGATGGCTGACATTAGTAAAAAGTGGTTGTTGGATTTTGAATATATTTTGGTGGTTGAGCTGATGGGATTGTGGCAACATTTTTGGTTCGAATAAATGAAAGGGTGGAGTTGCTGTCAACTAAGATAGGAAAACCACAGTGGAAGAGGTTTATGAATGAAGAGCAAGAGTTCAGTTTGGGACATCTTCTGTTAGAGTTGTCTTATTAGAAATCCATGTGTAGGTATTGGAAGAGTTTGGTCTAGAGATATAAATCTGGGAATCATTAGGATATAGACAGTACACATTTAAGTCATAAGATTGGATGAATTCCCCAAGGTAGTAAATACAGAGAGAGAAGAGAGCCAAGTACTCCTAACATTAAGACAAACCAGAAAGGAGACTGAGAAAACACCAATGGAAAAATGGGAGAAAAATGATAAGAGTATAGTGATTTGGAAGCCAGGTGAAGAAAGTGTGTACAGGGAGAGATCAGTTGTGTCAAGTAGTCTTTGGTCATGGATGAGAAGAATTGAGAATTGATCATTAGCAATCTGGATGTCATTGGCAACCTTGAGATTTCATTAGGAAGGATAAAAACCTAATTGGCATGGGTTTAAGAAGAAGGGCACCAGAGAGTGAGTAGAGACAACTTTTGAGAAGTTTTGCTGTATGGAGGAGCAAACAAAGGGGGCAGTGAAATGTTCATTTTTTTTAAGATAGAAGAAGTAACAGCATGTTTGTATGTTGATGGGTGTGATACAGTAGGAAGGGGAGAGAATCAATTGTCCCTTCCTGCTCAGAATCTTCGAATAGGCAGCTAATGATGGCAACGTCTGCTACATGTATTCTTTGAGAATGATTATGTACAGATTACTCCTTTCATCACCTCACTGGTTGAATGAATGCTTTACAGTGGTTCAGTGTTGCCATCTTCAAGCAGTATACTTTAAAGTACCTGGACAGAAAGAAATGAAAATTATTTTGATGAGTAGGGTCTAAAACAGATATATAAATTTAAATCTTAAGCAAAGGAAATATATGATTTTATAATTTGAATTTTGAAAATTATTCTTTAAGAATATCAATTTTCTATTTAACAGTTTATGTGGCTGCACATGTAGTAATGAGTATAGAATTGTCATTTCATGTTTAACTGCTTAAATAAATAAGCATTCAGCTGGGGCCAAAAACATCAGAGAGCTTCTCATTTCCTGTTTTTATGTTACTGTAAAAGGTAACTTTGAGAAAATTAAATCTGAACGTTTTCTTTAAGCTTGCCATAAATTCTTTCCTAATGTAGAAAATATCAAGAACTAATGAAACAAGAAATGGAAACTATTTTATTGAGACAGAAACAACTAGAAGAGACAAATACTCAGCTAAGAGAGAAGGCGGGAGATGTTCGTCGAAACCTGCGTGACTTTGAGTTGACAGAAGAGCAATATATGAAACTAAAAAGTTTTCCCGAAGATCAGCTTTCTATTCCTGAATATGTATCTGTAAGTGTGTTGCATCATTTAAAAAAAAAAAACAAACTGCATATATTTTCAAATTAGAACTTGCTATTTATGTAATAGCCTTAACCTTCCAAGTACCCAATTAATAAATTATTTTGTTATTTTATGGCCTTGATCTGGAAATAGTGAATGAAGTTAATGGCTGCACAGTCCATAGAAATGAATCATTGTATCATAAACCGGTGGTTTATAATATTTTCACCCAAAATGAGAAATTTATAGAGATAACAGATTAGTGGTTGCCAGGGGATGGGGATAGTAGAGGAGAGAGGACTTGGTGTGATAGTGAAGGGGGTAGGATGAAGGGGATCTTGGTGATCTAGCTCGGATCTGTTGCGGTGTTGGTTATACAGATCTACACATAGGATTCATCTATGGCCGTAGTCTCAATTTTTTTGATGTCAGCATCCCTTTACGTCCAAGGAGCTTTTGTTTATATGGGCCCTATCTATTAGTATTTACCATATTTGAAATTAACACTAAGACATTTTTAAAACACAAGAATACATAAGCACACATTCCATTAGCCTTAAAGGCGATGATCTCACCACACATCAGGTAGCCACTGGCAAACACCACTGAACAGGCATAAGACAATGAGAGTAAAACAAGCAGAAAAAATCTTAGTATTATTAGGAAAATAATTTTAATCTTATGAATTACCTGAAAGGGTCTCAGAGTGATGGGGTGGTAACCAGGGGTTCCCAAACCACACATTGAGAGCTGCTGGTTTGTGATATATAGATGTCATTTCACCTTTAGAGGCTTGAACTTTTTCATATGTAAAAGGATTGATAATAATAATAGTACCTTTCTGCTGAGGTAATGTGAAGATTGACTGTGAATATGTGTGTGAAATGCTTAGCATAGTGCTTAGAACATAGTAAACATATAGTAAATATACCTATTATTTTTGCAGGAGTGGTGATTGCTACTCTTGGTTTTCATTTGCATAACGTTTCTGGATTAATGATCTCATAAAACAAGGTGTTCCTTTTTGTCCATTTTTTTATTTAAATAGCTCAAATATATTTTTTTCTGTCTGAAGTGTACTGTCCAAGACATATCAAATCTCTCACAGGCTGTCGTTTTGACTTTATCCATAGTAGGTATCAAGTATCCCACAAGTGGGAGTTACACATATTTTTGTTCTCTGGTTTGTTAATGTTCTTTGTCATCTTCTGTTTTTGCAGATGGTATTATCCTAACTAGTCATACACAAATTCATTGTGTTGAGGACTAGCCTCTTACCAGATGTGGTACTCTTGCAGTTCAGCAACATATTAAGGAATTGCAGATTGCATGCCTATATAATAAATAGGCATAATTACCCTCTCCTAATTTGTTCATGGCTTCTTAAGCTTATAGGAATTTGTCAAATAGAACACTTTACTAGATTAGGGTGGACAAATTCCTCTGAGAGAATCATGAGTGAGAAAAGAGGTCTGAACTGAATGGAAGTAGTGATATGAAAGATCCCTCCAGATTCCTCCTGATTATCCCTTACCTGGCAGTGGTAGCAGTAGGGCTTCACCAGGGACCTGGGATGTAGGCTTATCATGTGTTTAGGCAAGAGAGAGAGCAGTGTGCAAATCGGGCAAAAATTCCTGCCTTTGTGAGCTTACATTCATTCAAGCAGAGCAACACAGACAATAAATTAAAAGTAATATGCAGAATGTTTGTCATAAATGCTATGGAGAAAAGAGCAGGAATGAGACTAGGAGCTGCCATCAGGTGGGGGTACTATTTTAAATCAGATTAGAGGAATTAGGGCTTTACTGATAGGGTGACCTGAAGGGAGTGAAAGCATGAGCCATGCATTTGTATGTAGGAAGAATTCTTCTATCAGAGGAAATACGACCAAAACTTAAGCACTTAATGTGTTCAGGAAGTAACAAGCAGATAGGGTGGAATCAGCAGTGGTGGGAGATGAGGAGTAAGTAGTACATGGAGTACAGATAGAAGAGAAGAAAGAGACTGTGTCGGGGTAGAGAATTATAGAGAATCTGGGCCTTGAGGAAACTTAATTGAACATTAAGCCTTAATAAAGTATTAGTGGTCAGGGTCAGTTAATAACTGTTTGTACAAACAAAACTTGATTATACGGGCATATAATGCAAAACTCAATGCTTTCCTTTTGTTACCTGAATGTTTTTATTACTCATAATTGAGGGTACTATAAATTAATAAATTTTAATTGTAACAGGGATTCTAAAATTGCCTAATTTGATTTTTGTTTTTAAAGATTCGGTTCTATGAACTAGTGAATCCATTAAGAAAGGAAATCTCTGAACTGCAAGTGAAAAAGAGTGACCTATCAGAAGAATTAAGTGAAAACAAGAGACAGTTGAAACAACTGACAGAGGTTTGTATGATTTTGATCGCTGGTGGGAAGAAGCTCCATGTTTTTTTCTAGGGAGTTCCTCAAGATTTGTGAGCAGGAATAAAAAAGTCAATGATAGAAAAAATGCTGACTACACAATTATTCAAGCAGTGGGAAGGTTAAATTGGAAATAGTCATCTTAAAGGTTGACAGGGTAAGTCTGTGATATTGGCCTGTAATCCATGGTTGACTGTTTTGTTGTAACTCTTTCATTCTTGGTTCTTATTACAGATTAGCCTTGTTTGTGATATGAAAGGGAGCTGCTATCCATTTATCATTTTGCCTCTTCATTAAGTACCTTAGTTTTCCTAATGTTTGTTTGGAGCATGAGCACTGATATAAGTAAGCATCAGCCCCAGTGATATGCATGGTGCTGTGCCATGTGCTGGCAGCAGTGAACTCAAAGGAGAGAGTGTCTGCCCTTCTAGAGTTCAAACTCTAATAGATTAGACTTAGGACCTTAGATGGTGTTTTGACACTCCCATTTTTCTGTGTGACACTGAATAAGTCATTTAATGTTTCCTGCTCTGTCAAATGGAGGAAATAATCCTGCTTGTCCGTTCATTTCATTGAATTGCTCGTTTCTGTTTCAAAGTAAAAATGTCATTTTTAGCAAAGTTGCATATAAATATTTTTTGTCCGTATTTCAAGAAGGCAACTTTTACCAAAGATCTAGTATCCAGAAATAAATAATTATAATTTAATTTACATTTCGATGCCCTAATTTGCTGCTCTGTTAGTGCTGGACAAAATCTATTTAGGTCATTAACGTAGAGCCAATATTACAGGCAAATAAAGCCTCATCTTCCTTCCTCTCCTCATAGGAGTGATAAAGTCAGCAGGAGTGATTGCCAAAGAGGCAGATGTACCTATAGGAACCCTACTACAAGGTTCTGTTGTGAGTTTTTGTGTCTTCTGCTGACCTGCCACATTGTGCAGGTCAAGTGTTTGCATGTTTTAGAAAGATAGCTTTGAATTTTTATAAAATTTGCAAAAAAATAAAAGACAAAGTTAGAAGGCCTCAGCGTGGCTAGTAGCTAATTTTGTAGCCTTGGCCAAATCATTTAATTTCTATTTCTGCAAAATGCCCAGGATGGTGATAGTCATGGCAACACAGGGTTCACTGGGTTTATTGGGGACAAAGCAATGAAATGAGTTTTCAGACTTGGCTCTGTAGCACGTCATGGTATCTCAGTTTCCCTCAAGGACTTCTTATTTTTTAGGAGGAGGGCTGGAAAAGTTTCCTAACCTTGTTTATATCAAACTATCTCTTTTTTAATGACTTTAACATTTGGGGATTCTAAGACTGGTTTCTCTTGAACAAAGGATTCCTTGGGCCAAAGAGAAAAAAGCTTTTGCAACTCTAGAATTACCAATAGTATGTGATAATAGTTTTCCTGTGCCGTAAAGCAAATCTCTTGACTCTTCAAGGGTCAGTAATGGCATTGTATCCCAGATTTTTGTTTGTTTGTTTCAACCTTGCTCATAACACTGTCAGTATTTTGTTGATAGGAAAACATAGATAATCAACACTGGTTTGACTCATTGCATTCCTGAGTATTTTTAATGAACTAATAGCTCTTGAACAAAGAAACAGTTTTGTTTGTAAACCTGTATTAGGATTCTTCAGAGAAATAGAACCAATAGGATATCTGGAGGGAGAAAGAGAGATTTGTTTTAAGGAATTGGCTCACATGATTGTGGAGGCTTGATGAGTGCAAAATCTGATGGGATAGGCTGGCAGGCTGGAGATTCAGGGGAGAGTTGTAGTTAAGTACAGAGACAGTCTGCTGACAGAATTCTTCTTATTCAGAGGCAGTCAGTCTTTGGTCTAGTATGGCTTTCCGCTGATTAGATGTGACCTTTACATTATTTAGGTTAATTGGCTTTACTCAAAGCCTACTGATTTAAATGTTATTTGTTTTTTCGTTTATTTCAAGTTTTTATTTCTAGTTAGTTAACATATAGTGTAATATTGGTTTCAGGAGTAGAATTCAGTGATTCTTCACTTACGTGTAACACCCAATGCTCATCACAAGTGCCCTCCTTAATGCCCATCCCCCACCCATCACCCCTCCAGCAGCCCTAAGTTTATTTTCTGTCGTTAATAATTGTCTCTTGTGGTTTGCCTCCCCCCCCCTTTTTTTTATTAAATGTTAATCTCTGGGGTGCCTGGGTGGCTCAGTTGGTTAAACATTTGCCTTCTGCTCAGGTCATGATCCCAGGGTCCTGGGATTGAGCCCCATGTTGGGCTCCCTACTCAGTGGGGAGTCTGCTTCTCCCTCTCCCTCTGCCCCTCCCCACTGCTCATGCTCTCTCTCTCAAATAAATAAAATCTTTTTAAAGAAATGTTAATCTCATCTAAAAAATACCTTTACAGAAAGATCTAACATAGTGTCTGACCAAAATAAAAATAAAATAAAATAGTATTTGACCAAATGTTTGAGTATTGTGGCCTAGCCATTTGACACATGAAGTTAACCAGCACAGGGGCACCTGGGTGGCTTAGTTTTGGCTAAGCATCTGACTCTTGATTTTGGCTCAGGTCATGATCTCAGGGTCATGAGATTGAGCCCCGCCTTGGGCTCCGTCCTCTGAGCAGAGTCAGCTTCTCTCACTCCTTCTCTCCACCTGCCCCTCCCCCAGCTTGCGTGCATGTGTGCTCTCTCTCTCTCTCAAATAAATAAATCTTTAAAAAAGAGAAAGAAATTAGCCATCACAGAACCCTTCCATGTGCAAGTTTGTTTCTTAAAGGTTCATCACCTCTCAGCTGAAAATGTAATTCTCTGTCTTAAACCTTTTCATAACTTTAATAATAATATAAACAGAGAATTAAACCACAATCAGGAAAAAAGAAATTAAGTAGTGTGTTGTCTACTTAATAAAAGGTCTTAGAAATTCAGAAATATGATTTAGACAGAATAGAATTACTTTTATATTAAAGTTGCCCATAAAGTTTGATTCCTCTGGTGTGTCAAATGCTAGTACAGGCCAACTTGCCCAACACTGAAGAAAAATCAACTGAATATTTTTAAATTAAAAGATTTCCTTATAAGGGTATAGTGAACAATAAATATAATATTTAGTATTAAAAGAAATTTTGCCTAACTGTGTACTGTGAGGATTTTTATGTGTGGGGGGGATTTATTTTTTGAAATGGTTTGTTATTTACTGTTCTAGTGTTTGGAAAATTCACAGATACTAGTTCAAGTTTTATCTCTGCATTTTGACAGTGGTGTGATAATATTGGATAAAAAACTTAGTCTTCCCTACTCTCTCTGCCCCTAGTCTTATAACTTCTCCATCTACAAAATAGGATGGGAATATATAACACCTTCCTCATATGGTCATTATTATGAGAATAAAATTCGTTCAGTAAATATTTGTTGTACATCTGTTAATGTAGCAGGCATTGTTCTAGGTGCTTGGAATACTACAGTGAACAAAATAATGATCTCTGGCCTCATGGACTTTATATTTTTAAAAAGAGTACAGGGAGGGGCACTTGGTAGCTCAATCAGTTGGGTGTCCGACTCTGGATTTCAGGTCAGGCATGATCTCAGGGTCCTGGGATCGAGCCCTGAGTTGGGCTCTATACTCAGCGGGGACTCTGTGAGGATTCTCTCTCCCACTTCCCCTCCCCCACACTCGTGCACACACACTCTCTCTCTCTCTAGAATAAATAAATCTTAAAAAGAGTACAGGGAAACAAATACAAATGTTACAGATAAGCAAATCATAGAGGAAGAAAGTGATAACTGCAAAGGATAAAAGAAAAAATATTAGTGTTGCATGGAGAACAGGGAAGAAAGCATATTCAGAATTGTATAGGGTCAGCCAGTAGACCTCACTGAGGAGGTTAGAAGTTTACAAAGACTTGGAGGTGAGGGAGACAGCAAAGTTCTCAAGGAAGAACTCCCAGGCAGAGGGAACAGTCAGTGCAAAGGCAAGAGGGTGCTTTGATGTTCGTGGAGCAATGAGGAAGCCAATATGACTGGAAATACTGAAGAGAGAGAATAGTTAGGTAAGATCAGAGAGGTAATGGGTTTGTTGAAGTCACCATAAGGACTTTGATTTTAACCCTTAGTGAAAGGAAGTATTGCAGGATTTGGGGAAGAGATGTGACATGATGTGACATATTGTAAAAGGGTTATTCTGGCCGGTATATAGTAGACCTTCAGAGAGTATTAAAGAGCTTTGTTAATGTCCCAGATGTTTTTCTTTTTTTGTTCCTTTGTTTGTTTTGTTTTGTTTTATTTTGTTTTGCTGAGAATAGGCTATAGAGCTATAAGGATGGAACCAGAGAGACTTGTTATGAGACTGTTGTAGTAATCTAGGTAAGAGGTGATAGTACTTCAGATCAGGGTAATGGCAGTGTAAGTGCTACAAACTGGTTAGATCTTGGATATATTTCAAAGTAGAGCCATGGTTGGGAAAAATATGGCGGAGGAGTAGGGGACCCTATTCTAGCCGGTCCCCGGAATTGAGCTGGATATCTGCCAGGCCACTCTGAACACCCACGAAATCAGCCTGAGATGTAAGAAGATAGATCTGGATCTCTACAAACAATATCACAGGCAATTGGTTTTGAGGTACGAAGTGGGGAGCCGTGATTCCACAGGCAGATACCAGAGGATAAATGGAAGGGGGAGGGAGCCAAACCATTGGGATCCTACACCACCGGTGAGCAATAGCCTCCCACGCTGGGGACAGGGCACAGACTTGCAGACCAGTAGCAACAGGGAAAGGACTTTAGGGCAGCCCCCTGGGCAGAAACCCAGAGTGGCGGGACCGTGTATGTGAACTGGGGGCAGCTGGCAGTTTTAGAAGCACAAAGGGCAGAGACAAGCCCCAACCTGGAGGCGAGGACTGGGAGCACTGGTGAGGGGCGCACAACCTAGGATGCTGCAGTTTATAGCAGCACAGACAGAAATGGAGATAGCGTGGCCTGGAGAGCTCACTGAAGAACAGACTGCGATCTCTCTACTCTGAGGCAGAGGGTTGGAAACGATCTCTTCTGCTCTGACTCTGGGAAGAGATGCGGAAAGCCGCCAGAGAACAAAAGCCCCAAAGAATCGGTTCCCACTGACCCCATCCCCTGCCACAGGGAGCAGGGCAACTCTCCCCAAGTAGGGTTGCCTGAGTAACAGTGCACCAGGCCCCTCCCCCAGAAGACAGGCTAGGAAAACGAGGCCAGCAACCCTAAGGTCCCTAGAAAACAGGTGCATCTTGCTTGGGTTGTGGTCAATAATTTGGACTCTGTACATTCCCTCAACCACCCCTCAACAGAATGACTAGGAGGAGGAACCCCCAAAATAGGAAAGACGCAGAGCCTATAACTTATGCCACAGATTTACAAATGGATACAGATATAACCAAGATGTCAGAGATGGAATTCAGGGCAGCAATTGTGAAGACGATAGCTAGAATGGAGAAATGGATTAATGGCAACATAGAGTCTCTAAGGGCAGAAATGAAAGCTGAATTGGCAGAACTTAAAAATGCTATCAGTGAGATCCAATCTAATCTAGATAATCTAACAGCTAGGGTAAGCAAGGCAGAAGAACGAATTAGTGATTTAGAAGACCAATTAATAGACAAGAAGGGAAAAGAGGAGGCCAGGGAAAAACAACTCAGAATCCATGAAAACAGAATCAGAGAAATAAGTGACACCATGAAATGTTCCAATGTCAGAATTATTGGGATCCCTGAGGGGGTGGAGAGAGAGAGAACTAGAAGATATATTTGAGCAAATCATAGCTGAGAACTTCCCTAATCTGGGGAATGAAACAAACATTCGTGTCCTAGAGGCAGAGAGGACCCCTCCCAAGATCAAGGAAAACAGGCCAACAGCCCGGCATGTAATATTAAAGCTCGCAAATCTTAGAACCAAGGGAACCATCTTAAGAGCAGTTAGGGGGAAGAGATTCCTTACATACAGAGGGAAAACATCAGAATAACATCAGACCTATCCACAGAGACCTGGCAAGCCAGAAAGGGCTGGCAAGACATATTCAGGGTACTAAACGAGAAGAACATGCAGCCAAGAATACTTTATCCGGCAAGGCTGTCATTTAGAATGGATGGAGAGATGCAGAGCTTCCAAGACCGGCAGAAATTGAAATATGTGACCACTAAGCTGGCCCTGCAAGAAATATTAAGGGGGGTTCCAGAAATTTACAGGGACAATCTATAAAAAGAAGGTCTTCACAGGCAACATGATGACAATAAATTCATATCTTTCAATAATCACTCTCAACGTGAATGGCCTAAATGCTCCCATAAAACAGCACAGGGTTGCAGACTGTATAAAAAGGACCCATCCTTATGCCATCTGCAAGAGACTCATTTTGAACCTAAAGATATATCCAGACTGAAAGTGAAGGGATGGAAATCCATCTTCCATGCCAACGGACCTCAAAAGAAAGCTGGGGTAGCAATTCTTACATCAGACAAATTAGATTTTAAACTAAAGACTGTAGTTAGAGAGCAGAAAGACACTATATCATTCTTAAAGGGTCTATCCAACAAGAAGATTTAACAATTGTAAATATCTACGCCCCCAACATGGGAACAGCCATCTGCATAAACCAACTGTTAACCAAAATAAGAGTCATATTGATAACAATACGTTAATTATAGGAGACCTCAATACTCCACTCTCAGCAATAGACAGATCATCTAAGCAGAAAATCAACAAAGAAACAAGAGCTTTGAATGACACAGGGGACCAAATGGACCTCATAGATATATACAGAACATTCCACCCTAAAACAACAGAATACTCATTCTTCTTGAGTGCACGTGGAACTTTCTCGAGAACAGAGCACATACTGGGTCACAAATCAGGTCTCAACCGATACCAAAAGATTGAGATTATTCCCTGCATATTCTCAGACCATAATGCTTTAAAACTGGAACTCAATCACAAGAAAAAATTTGGAAAAATTCAAACACTTGGAAGCTAAAGATCACTCTGCTCAAGAATGTTTGGGTCAACCAGGATATCAAAGAAGAACTTAAACAATTCATGGAAACCAATGAGAATGAAAACACATCAGTCCAAAACCAGTGGGATACTGCAAAGGCAGTCTTAAGGGGGAAATACATAGCCATCCAAGCCTCACTCAAAAAAATAGAAAAATCCTGAATTCACCAACTAACTCTGCACCATAAAGAACTAGAGAAAAGGCAACAAACGATGCCTAAGCCATGCATTAGAAGAGAAATAATTAAGATTAGAGCAGAGATCAATGAATTAGACCAGAAACACAGATCAGATCAACGAAACTAGAAGCTGGTTCTTTGAAAGAATTAGTAAGATCGATAAACCACTGGCCAGACTTATCCAAAAGAAAAGAGAAAGGACCCAAATTAATAAAATTATGAATGAAAGGGGAGAGAGCATGACTAACACCAAGGAAATAGAAATAGTTATTGGAAATTATTATCAACTATATGCCAATAAACTGAGCAACCTGGATGAAATGGATGCCTTCCTGGAAACCTATAAACTCCCAAGACTGAAACAGGGAGAAATTGACAACCCGAATAGGCCAATAACCAGTAACGAGATTGAAGCACTGATCAAAAACCTCCCAAAAAACAAGAGTCCAGGGCCTGATGGATTCCCTCGGAATTCTACCAAACATCCAAAGAAGAAATAATACCTATTCTCCTGAAGCTGTTTCAAAAAATAGAAAAGAAGGAAAGCTTCCAGACTCATTATATGAGGCCAGCATTACCTTAATCCCCAAACCAGGCAAAGACCCCATCAAAAAGGAGAATTTCAGACTGATATCCCTGATGAATATGGATTCCAAAATCCTCAACAAAATCCTAGCTAATGGGATCCAACAATACATTAAAAGGATCATCCACCACAACCAATTAGGATTTATCCCCAGGTTGCAAAGGTGGTTCAACATTCACAAATTAATCAGTGTGATAGAACCCATTAATAAGAGGAGAGAGAACCATATGGTCCTCTCAATTGATGCGGAAAAAGCATTTGACCAAATACAGCATCCTTTCCTGATTAAAACTCTTCAGAGTATATGGATAGAGGGAACATTCCCCAAGTTCATAAAATCCAGCTACAGAAAACCCACAGCGAATATCATCCTCAGTGGGGAAAAGCTGAGAGCCTTTCCCTTAAGATCAGGAACACGACAAGGATGCCCACTCTCGCCACTATTGTTCAACATAGTACTAGAAGTCCTAGCAACAGCAATCAGACGACCAAAAGAAATAAAAGGTATTCAGATTGGCAAAGAAGAAGTCAAATTCTCTCTCTTCACAGATGACATGATACTTTATGTGGGAAATCCAAAAGACTCCACCCCCAAATTACTAGAACTCATACAGCAATTCAGTAATGTGGCAGGATACAAAATCAATGCACAGAAATCAGTTTGCTTTCTTATACACTAACAATGCAGCTGTAGAAAGAGAAATTAGAGAAACAATTCCATTTACAATAGCACCAAAAACCATAAGATACCTCGAAATAACCTAACCAAAGAGGTAAAGGATCTATACTCTAGGAACTACAGAACTCTCATGAAAGAGATTGGAGAAGACACAAAAAGATGGAAAAACATTCCATGCTCATGGATCAGAAGAATAAACATTGTTAAAATGTCTGTGGTACCCAGAGCAATCTATAACTTCAGTGCCATCCCGATCAAAATTCCACTTTTTCGAAGTGCTGGAACAAACAATCCTAAAATTTGTATGGAATCAGAAAAGACCCAGAATCGCCAAGGAAATGTTGAAAAAGAAAAACAAAGGTGGGGTCATCACATTGCCTGATTTCAAGCTATATTACAAAGCAGTGATCACCAAGACAGCATGGTAGTGGCACAAAGACATATACACCAATGGAACAGAATAGAAAGCCCAGATATGGACCCTCAACTCTGTGGTCAAATAATCTTCCACAAAGCAGGGAAAAATATGCAATAGAAAAAAGACAGTCTCTTCAATAAATGGTGCTGGGAAAATTGGACAGCTATATACAGAAGAATGAAACTCAACCATTCTCTAACACCATTCACAAAGATAAACTCAAAATGGATGAAAGACTTCAATGTGGGACAGAAATCCATCAAAATCCTAGAGGAGAACACAGGCAGTAATCTCTTTGACATTGGTCACAGCAACTTCTTTCAAGATTCATTTCCAAAGGCTAGTGAAACAAAAAGCAAAAATGAACTTTTGGGACTTCATCAAGATAAAAAGCTTCTGCACAGCAAAGTAAATAGTCAACAAAACAAAGAGGCAACCCACAGAATGGGAGAAGATATTTGCAAGTGACACTACAGATAAAGGGCTGGTATCCAGGTTCTAGAACTTCTCAAACTCGACACCCAAAAAACAGCCACGTCAAAAAATGGGCAGTAGACATGAACAGACACTTCTCCAAAGAAGACAAACAAATGGTTAACAGACACGTGAAAAAAATGTTCATCATCATTAGCCAGCATGGAAATCCAAATCAAAACCACATTGAGATACCACCTTTCACCAGTTAGAATGGCAAAAATTGACAAGGCAAGAAACCACAAACGTTGGAGAGGTTGTGGAGAAGGGAACCCTCATACTGTTGGTGGGAATGCAAGTTGGTATAGCCACTTTGGAAAACAGTGTGGAAGTTCCTCAGAAAATTAAAAATAGAGCTACCCTATGACCCAGCAGTTGCACTACTGGATATTTAGGTCAAAGACACAGATGTAGTGAAAAGAAGGGCCATATGCACCCCAGTGTTCATAGCAGCAATGTCCGCAATAGCCAAACTGTGGAAAGAGCTGAGATGCCCTTCCACAGATGAATGGATAAAGAAGATGTGGTCCATATATACAATGGAATATTACTCAGCCATCAT
>NW_027397069.1:29202159-29302440 GCF_003265705.2 Callorhinus ursinus | reverse complement strand
GAAGGGCATCTCAGCTCTTTCCACAGTTGAATGGATAAAGAAGATGTGGTCCATATATACAATGGAATATTACTCAGCCATCAGAAAGGATGAATACCCAACTTTTACATCAACATGGATGGGACTGGAGGAGATGATGCTAAGTGAAATAAGTCAAGCAGAGAAAGTCAATTATCATATGGTTTCACTTATTTGTGGAACATAAAGAAGAGCATGGAGGACATTAGGAGGAGGAAGGGAAAAATGAAGGGGGGGAAATCAGAGGGAGAGATGAAGCATGAGAGACTATGGACTCTGAGAAACAATCTGAGGGTTTTAGAGGGGAGGGGGTTGGGGTATGGGCTAGCCCGATGATGGGTATTAAGGAGGGATGTAGTGCATGGAGCACTGGATGTTATATGAAGACAATGAATCGTGGATCATTACATCAAAAACTAATGATGTGTTGTATGGTGACTAACATAACAAAATAAATTTAATAAATAACTAATAAACAATACCTTAGCTGACTATTTAAAAAAATAAAATAAAAGTAGAGCCATTAGTATGTCCTGATGAATTGGATGGAGGACATGAAAGAAAGATAGGAGTCAAATTAACTCCAAGGTTTGGGACTGAATAACTGGAAAGATGGATTTGCATTCAGTTGAGATGGGTAGGGTTTGGTGAGGCAGATTTAGGGTTAAAAGAAAGTTCAAGTTTTAGCCATATTTTTTAGAGATGGATGTACAATTGGAAATTGTACAATTGGATGTACAATTGGAAATACTTGGATTGTACAAGTCTGAACTTTGGAAGCTATATATTTGGAAGTTGTTAACATAAAGATAATATTTAAAAGCCAGGATGAGATCACCAGAGATGAATGAATACAAAGAGGGCCAAGGCCTGAGCTCTAGGGCACTTTAATATTAAACCATAGAATAAAGGAGGATTTATCAGTGAGATGAGGAAACCCAAGAGAATTTCAGTCCCAGAAGCCAAAGGAGAAAAGTTTGTCAAGAGAGTCATTTCAAATGCTGTCCATAGGTGTAGAAGTAGTCTGGGAATTCACATTATATTTAATAGGGTCATTGATAACCTTGTCAAGAGTAGTTCTTTTGGAGTTGGTGAGATCGAAAGCTTGGTTACACATCCACAGATGAATGTGTAACCATCCACACAACCACATCTTCTTTATGTGTGCTTAAGAGTGAATGGAAGGAAAGCAATTGGAAAAAAGCAATTGGAAAAAAGTCCAGGCAGCTCTTTCTGTGGGATTTTGATTGCATAGGGGAACAAAGGGCTAGGGTTGAAGATGATGGGAAGTAGGGTGAAGGGAAGGGGTTTGTTTTTGTTTTTAAAGATTTATTTATTAGAGAGAGGAAAAGAGAGTGAGCACACAGATTGAGAAGAAGAAGCAGATTCCTCACTAAGCGGGGAGCCTGATGCGTGGCTCAAACCCAGGACCCCGGGATCGTGACCTGAGCCGAAGGCAGACACTTAACTGACTGAGCCACCCAGGTGCCCCAGGGTTTGTTTTGTTTTTAAGGTGAGAGAAATCACAACTAATATACATAAAATTACATTGTAAACCACAGCAATTTTTTCATTGTCAGGAACAGTAGAAAGACATTCATCTAGTTGCTAACCAGCAGTGTAAGCAGTGCTGTTGGACACTGGGGTATACTTGTGTTTAAGGCTTACCACTTCAGTGTGATCCATATGATAAAAAGAGTCTTCTGTGTTTGGGGCATAGCCAGTAATACAGGCTTCTGTAATTATATATTTGAGGGACAATATTAGAACACAGAGGTGTTTGTTGATTTAATTACTCCTGGTGAGTTTTAAAGAACTTTATCTTCATATCATACATAATAGCTTTTAAAATAATAATAATTTTATAGTAAGTGAGGTCATTTATCTCTTGATGGCTTGAGTTTAATTTTATATGATCTTTTCACCAAAAGGCAGGACTCAGTTTAAAAAACAACTGAAGAATGTGATTGTAAGCACATATAAGGAAGGTAGAGAAGATTATGATCATTAAAAGAAGGTTTATAAAAAGAAAGTTGATCAAAAAAATTATTGAATTATGAGGTGGGTTGAAGAGGTAATAAAGATTGCCAGGTTACTGGACTGAGAGTCATTTTCTCTAGGACTTAAATTTTAAGTATGCACAAGCACCTAGTTTATTAAAGCACTAAATGAAATTGTTTTTCAGTGCAGATTTCTGTTCTTGGTTCTGTCACTTGAAATGTTCTCCTTTTGGTGCTTTTTACCCAGTGGCATATCATATTTCTTTCTTCTTTGTTATGTTTGCTACATGTAGAATATATATTGTTGGTGGCCAGAGGCAGGCAATGAGAAACTCAAAAATGCCAATCACATACAAATGGAGTAGTGAATTTTTTTTTTTTACTCTTCTAATGGTGTCATTAATTTAGGTCTCAATCCAAAAATCTAAGTATTCTTTTGGACTGTTGTGAGAGAAAACTTGGATTCCTTCCTAAGGGGGATAAGTATTTTGTTTTTTAGTGGACACGTTGAAAATACATCCAGTGAAAGATAGTGTCCATTGATTCTAAGGTCTCCTAAATTTGACAAAGAAAGGAAGTGTTAAGCACTAAGATACGATGCCACAGTAAGCCTTGGAACAAGGTCATGGTGTTAATGGCTGCAATCACTATGAAGTTACTGATTTTCAGTAAGTCATGATTCAAAATTTATACTATTTGATGTCTTCATATAGTAATTCAGCAGACATCTTAGTCTTTATATATATATTTAGGGTTGGATATTTTACGGGAAGTAACATGGATCTTATACACAATGCTATGTAATTTTAAAGAGGAATAAAATGTAAACTTAGAAATAAAAACATTACTAGGTGGTATTCACCCAAGAATTTTAAAGGACCTCAAGGATGCACTTCACAGTGCAGCAAATGTGTAATCTTATTATCCAAATAGAGAAGTTAGAGACATGGTAAATTGTCTACCTGTCCTTAGAAACTAAGGACCTCAATAACTACAAACTGATCAACCGCACTTCTGTTTTTAATGAGCTTGTGGAATTTATGAAGATTAGGATACTGAATATTTATGTAAGTGTAAACCTATAGGAGAAGGTCAAAACAAAAAGTTTATAAATGGAGGGCGCCTGGGTGGCTCAGTTGGTTAAGCGACTGCCTTTGGCTCAGGTCATGATCCTGGAGTCCCAGGATCAAGTCCCGCATCGGGCTCCCTGCTCAGCGGGGAGTCTGCTTCTCCCTCTGACCCTCCCCCCTCCCATGTGCTCTCTCTCTCTCTAATTCTCTCTCAAATAAATAAATAAAATTTTTTTTAAAAAGTTTACAAATGGATATAAATGAACAAACTATATTATAGTATTTCACTTGGGTGATAACTGGTACATGTTTTTAAAGAGGAAATAGGAAATGCAATATGTACACTTCCAAAAAGCCATTCACAGACTTCTAAAAAATGTTCTAAAAATTTTGACAAGACTTCTTAAGAATTATTATCATGAGGTCTTGGGGAATTGCTTTCTCTTCAGTATTTGAAAGATGAGAGCCAGAAAGTAGGAATAAAAGAAACTTTTTGAGAAATGAAAATAGGAGTATTGTTCAGAGATAACTATTAAGTTCAATCTTATTCAATACTTAACATTTTAAGATTTTATTTATGTATTTAGAGAGAGAGCGTGTGTGCAAAGGGGGGAAGGGGTGGGCAGAGAGGGGGGGAGAGGGAAGGGAAAAGAATACCAGGCAGACTCCCTCACTAAGATCAGAGCCTGGCATGGGGTTCAATTTCACGACCCTGAGATCATGACCTGAGCCCAAACCAAGAGTCGAATGGTTAACCAACTGAGCCACCCAGGTGCCCCTCGGTACTTAACCTTTTAAAACATCATATTAGAGGTGTACCTGGGTGGTTCAGTTGGTTCATTGAGTGTCAGACTCTTGATTTCAGCTCAGGTCATGATCTCAGGGTCTTGGGGCCAAACCCTACATTGGGCTCTGCGCTCAGCAGGAGTCTGCTTGAAATTCTCTCTCTAAAATAAATAAAATCTTAAAAAAAAAACTTACTCCTTAAACAAAACAAAACAAAAAACACGTTATATTAGACCATTTTTTCCATGTATCAATAGTTTTTTCCTTTTTAATCCTGAGTAATATTCCATTGTATGGGTATTTTCCTAACCAGTTGATGGGCATTTGAGTTATTTCCACCTTGTAGACATTATAAATAAAGCTGCCACAAACATTTGTATATGGGCTTTTGTGTGGGCACGTTTTCTCTTTGGTACATGTTTAAAAGTGGAATTTTTCAGGGTACCTGGGTGGCTCAGTCATTTAAGTGTCAGACTCTTGATTTCAGCTCAGGTCATGATCTCAGGGTAATGGGATTGAGCCCTGAGTTGGGCTCCAGGGGGAGTCTGGGATTCTCTCTCCCTCGCCTTCTGCTCCTCCCCACAACTTGACTGTGTGCATGTGCTCTCTTTCTCAAATAAATTAATTAATTAAAAAATAATAAAAGTGGAATTTTTCACTTCTAGATTTCCATTCAGTTTATTATAGTTTTTATTTCTCTGCTATTTCTGTATTCATTGGGAGCATATTTTTCTTTACACCATTGAGAATAGTTAAATCACTGCTTTAAAGGCTTGTTGCTAATTCCAAAATCTGGGTCACCTCCAAGTTGATCTCTGTTAGTTGTCTTTTAAAAATGGGTCACATTTTCCTGTTTCTTCAGAAGTGGAGTAATTTTAAATTGTTTATTTTAGAGTAAATTTAGATCATAACATTGTGACTGTTATGTTGCAGAGACTAGTTTTATGTTCCTCTAGACAGTGCCATTGTTTTTGCTTTAGCAAGAAATTAACTTGGTTGTACTCAAAGTGCATACTCTTGTCTCTTGGGCAGCATTGCAAATTTCAGTTCAGTTTTTTTGGCATTAGTATATGGTTTCTTGGGTCTCTCCTACACTTAATGTTGTTTAGAGGTCAGCCAGAGATTTGGCAGAGATTATCCATAGGACTCAAGGTTCCCTTCTCTGGTTGTCTGGAATTCTCTTCTGAGTTGTACCAAACTTGTCTTCTGGTTCCGCAAGCTAAAAAGAATGAAGGATTTTCTATTGCACCTTTATACATCCAACTTGGCACAGAGTAGGGCTACCCTGAAGCTAAAAGTCATTTAAAAAAAAAATCAGTTAAGATCAGGAGACACATCCAGTGCTGTTCCCTTTTCCTTGTGCAGATGGACTCCCCTCCAGATTTTGCCTGACCTGGGTCACTTTCCTGTACCTTCGAGTAGTTGTTTTATATTTTGTCCAGAATTTATAGTTGTTCTACAGTAGAATTGGTCAGATGGGAACTTACAGAGCCATTTCCAGAAGCAGGACCACCTTAAATTTTGTTTTAAGCATAAGTGAAGAAAGAGAAAATCTAGTCTATGCATTTAGAATATTTGACTTTGAGATCCCCTTACTTTTTTTAAAAAGGGTCTTAGCTCCATGGGAGACTTTTTTCAACATATTTGGCTTTGTGCTGACATGGATGGTGACATGTCAGGCATTACTAAAATATTAAGAAAAATATTAGAAGCAAAATCAAACATATTACTAGACCTTGAACGAAATGTGCAGTTTTGAACACTGTAACTTTGGTTGTTTGTACTTCTTACTTATTAATAATTATTGAATTCCTGGTAAAACCATAGAGTTTGGAGCTTAGAAACTAAAATCGGGCAATGAGGGAGCTGAGTTTTCTCTTTAAAGATATATAAAAACTAGAATGTGTCGAATAAACACTAACAGGAAAACAATGTGATTGAAGTTTATAAAAATCACAATACAGATGAGGATTGAGTTGCAAGAGTATAAACTTGAGACAAATGCAAGAAAGTGCTCTGTCAGAACAAGTAGTAAATTAATAGAAACTTAAAAAAGGAAACAGTAGCCAACAAATGTAGGTGCTTCAAAAATGGCAGCAAGAATGACAACTCCATTGTGGTTTACTAAGAGAAACTAAGATATTCTTTAGTAATGTCTCTGAGTTTGAGACTGACAGCTCGGAAGACATTTTCTACTTTAGAGTAAGACTTTCCTAGACTGAGTTAGTATTTTCCAAAATGGTCTTAATTTTTTTCACCACATGGTGGCAGCATATATCCATCTATTTCTTTAACCAGTTTTGGTCTGCTCAGAAAATCTTGTCGTTCTTGACCTAAAGGCCAAAGTGTTACATTGTTACCTTGTTTTCCTTTATATTCCTTACTTCATATCCACTGCCTAAAATCAATCAAATACTATTTTTCCTAATAAAATTCAGATTTATAACTGGGAGAAAGAATTTATAAAAACAAACTTTTCTGGCGTAACCTGTATTCTTTAGATCAAGGGTATCTCAACTATTACACTGATTTCATAATTATACCTAACAAAAATATTCAGAGATGTTAAAGCCCCATAAGTATGCAGTTAACTCTGTTTTTGTTTATATAATCCGATTCATGGCAGATACCATGTAAAAACTACTTTAGAAATTTAGCAGAAAGTGATTTTTGATCTTTAAAAAAGAAGTCACTCTTTTTTTTTTTAAAGATTTTATTTATTTATTTGACAGAGAGAGACGCAGGGGGAGTGGGAGAGGGAGAAGCAGGCTTCCCGCGGAGCAGGGAGCCCGATGTGGGACTCGATCCCGGGACCCTGGGATCATGACCTGAGCCGAAGGCAGACGCTTAACAACTGAGCCACCCAGGCGCCCCCAAGAAGTCACTCTTCTTGATGTGCCAGTTTTAATGGATTTCTGAGATCTTTTTTCATAATTTTTTCCATATCTGCAATTAAATTTGGAAATAGTATCTAGATACTAACATTGGAAAATAGGCCTCATCCTCTCCAAGCTTAGAGTTTTTTATAAATGTCAATAATTAGTCTAATTTTAGCATATTTTGAGTTGGATTATGTGCATAAACTTGTGTACAATACTTAGTGTTTTCATGTGTACTGTACTTTTATATTCTACTTATGAAATCTCTTTATAGCAGGTCAGAATTTTGGTCCAATGCATATAGCTAAACTGTGTGCAGCTGTTTTGCTATTGTAGAATTTTTTCAGTATGTTTCTTTCATTTCAAAAGAAAAGAAATGTTGACAGTACTATGTAGGGCATTAATGAGTTTGCCCTTAATGAAGCTATAAAGTTTCATGAGGAAATGGTGAAATATTTTTTTCTTATGAGAACTTTGGTAACTAGGAAGCAAGAAGAGTGTTTTGTTTAAGATAACTTCCTTGTTTAGAAACATAGTTACTTTTGTTGAGAAAAATTCTGCAAGATTACCTTGAGGCTCATGTTAGGTATTCATATGTGAGTAATCCGATTGATTTTAACTGTATGAAAATGAAGTATGACACATATTTGTTATTCAGGTTTTTATATGTCAAGGATATTAACTGTTGGGCGCCTGGGTGGCTCAGTTGGTTAAGCGACTGCCTTTGGCTCAGGTCATGATCCTGGAGTCCCGAGATCGAGTCCCGCATCGGGCTCCCTGCTCAGCCGGGAGTCTGCTTCTCCCTCTGACCCTCCCCCCTCTCATGCTCTCTCTCTCTATCTCATTCTCTCTCTCAAATAAGTAAAAATCTTAAAAAAAAAAAGGATATTAACTGTTTTCTGAAATTTCTTTTTTTAGCCTACCTAACTGATGAGTTTTAAGTTCCTCTTTAAGGTACATGTTTATGATGATATTCATCAATTATAATTAGACTATCTAAGAAATTCATTAGTAAACAACAATAAGTTTGTCTCTTTATATTAAATTTAAAGTAAATAAGCACTTCTTAAAATTTAGATTCATGGATACCTCCATAGGTTCTTTTGGTCCAAGATAGAACTAAGAATCTCAATTTTAATAAACAGCCTAGGATTCTAGTGTGGCAGCTTCATGTATCTGAGATACAATTTTGAACCCAGTGGCCAAGATGGTATTACTCATGAGAGTTTTACTCATGAGAGACCTTACCTGAGCTTAAATCTGGATATAGTCACCAACTTCTACATATCAAATGACAATAATTGTAAAGAAAAAATTTTTAGAAGAGCAAGAAGAACTTAATGAAATTGTAATGAAAGTTTATAATCTAATTCCTTCAGAACTGGATGGATTTAATAGATAAAAAAAAGTAAGTAAGGACTAGAAGAATTAATTCAGTGAATAATTTTGATTTAGTTGCCATATACAAAGTTTAATGTTCTTTAACCAGAGAATATTTTTATATGTCAATGGGAAGTTTCCAAAACAATCATTATAAACTTGACCACATAGTAAAATAGTAATGGGGGGGGGGGCGGGCGGGGATGTGGGGCGGGCAGGGGGAGAGGGAGAGAGAGTGACTCAAGCAGGTTCCATGTTCAGTGCAGAGTCTGCTGTGGGGCTTGATCTCACGATCCTGAGATCATGACCTGAGCAGAAATCAAGAGTCGGATGCTTAACCAACTGAGCCACCCAGATGCCCCATAATAAATTTTTAAGTATAGATTTTATAGTTACTTTTTTGTTATAATTTAGTAAAACTAGAGATAATTAAGAGGTGAGTGAAATAAACTTACTGAGAAATTAAGAAATATGTCTTTTAGATCAAAGAGAAACTAAAAATAAGAAAGCAATGAAAATGAGAATGTTTTATATCAAAATCCTTGAGACATTTAAAGCTGTGCCAGAGGAATATCTATAGCCTTAAAATGCCTTTACTAAAGAGAAAGATGAAAAATAAAGACATGCAGTAGTTATTTTAAGAAAGCAGGAAAAGGAACAATAAAAATAAGGAGTATAGAATTATTAGATGTTAAGGAAATACAGCTCTATGGTAACAAGCTTGAAAACAAAGAAAAGTGAAATGTCCCAACAAAGTATAGATGACAGAAGTGGAGAACTTGAATAGAATAATAACCATAGGGGTATTATAAAGTGAATAAAGATGTACTACTTATGAAGTTATTAGGTTCACAGATGGATTACCCAGATGGTTTCATAGCTGATTTCCACAAGGAGAGCTGATTACAGTTAATTAAACTACACCAAACTATTGAAAAAGATGGAAAGCTATGAGAAAGTGCAAAAGCAAAACAAAACAAATTCTATAGGTCAGTTTTACTTATTACTACACATGCAAAAATTCTAACTAAAATGTTCAAAAATGAATTGTAGCATTGTAGCAAAAGAGTCATACTTTATGATTAAAGTATATTCTAGAATAGAAAGGATAATCCAGTATATCAGCAAGCTGAAGGAGAAAAACTGTATATCAGTAGATGATAAAAGATGACAAAATAAAATCTGGCAACTCTTCCTATTAAAGACCTTTAAATATTTACAAATAAAATGTTAACCAAAAAAAATTATTCTAAATGGGAAAACAATAAAACCTTTTTCTGTTAAAATAAGTAACCAGACACAGACTGGGTCGCTCATTATTTACTAACATGGTCTCGGAGGGTCTTAGCAGATACAGTAAGAAAAAAACTGTCCATATAAAAATTAGAAAGGAGATTTTTAAATTTTTTTCTATGTTATGTTTGAAAAACAGCTAAAATTAATTTTGATATTGTGACTGAATACAGGATAAATATATAATCAGTAGCATTTCTCTAGGCTTAGAGAAATAACTGCTCACTAACTGCTGTAGAGGGACATGGGAGAAAAATATTTCATTTATAAGGAAGGTAATGGACTTCTGTGAAGAAAACTATAAAAATCTTAGTGTTGAACTTGGAAACACCATATTTTAGGAGAGAGACAAGAAAAAAACTAGCAATTTTCTCTATATTAATATATTAAATACAGTTATTTTATATCCCCACACTTGTTTTTTGTTTTTAGTTTTTGGTGAAGAGAAGTTTTGTACAAGGATTGGGGTTGGATAAATTATTTTAGTCTATATGAAAAAATAAATGTCTCAGAATTGCCAAGAAAAATGTGGGAAAGAGAAAAAGATGCAAGGTGGGGAAAGTTGAGGTACTGGTCCAACCAAGATCCCACTATATATTTCATAATTAATATATCAACTAAATGAGATATTGGCATAGAAACAAACATCAATGGAACAGAATGTAAAACTAGATCTAATTATGTACCACAATAGTGGTAGTTCAATTCAGTTAAAAAAGAATAGTTATTTCGTCTAAGGGTCCTAGAACAACTAGATATTCCTCTATTTTAAAAAAAAAAATTTTGTCCTCACATTTTATACCTTACACAAATACTAATTCCATTTGATTAAAATTTTTAGAGGAAAATCTAGGCCATCACTTGAACAATAACACAGATTCTTAGGGTCAACATTACCTCTAGGTGGTATGGGAAAAAAATTTTCACTTCTAAATAAAATTTAGCACTTTCTTCAATAACAGATGTAGGCAAACACCACAGTAGGACTGCCACTACCTACAAATGCCTTGTCAACATCAGAGTTGTGCTCATCACTACTTCAACATTAGTAGTTATTAGGCCCCTCACTGAGCTTATCTTTAATGCATTCATAAAGAAGCACATGTATAACTCTTTAAAATATTTTGATAGCTTTATTTCAGTATAATTTGTTTCATAAATCTGTATATTTAATTTTTGCTTTTAAGAAATATTAGGCTCAGAAAGGGTTCACAGACATCAGCAGATTTCCAGTGGGGTCCATGGCACAAAAAAGTTTTAACAGTCCCTAATTTACATGATTATTAACAGTGCTTCTCAAACTTTTGTATTTACATTAATCACCTGGGGATCTTGTTAAAATGAAATGACACAGTAATTCTGGGATAAGGCCTAAGACTGTTCACAGTTAGCACATTCCCAGATGTTACTAGTGCTCCTTGGCCTGTGCCAGTTCACAGACTGAACTGTGAGTAGCTAAGCTCTGGAAGTGACTTTTCCAGTACAGTAGTCACAGTCATGTGTGGCTATTTCAATTTAAGTTTAAGTTAATTAAAATTCAGTTCCTTAGTCTTAATAGTTACAGGTGGTTAGTGACTATCGTGTTGGACAGTAGAGACATAGAACATTTTCATCATTGGAGAGGAGTTCTATTGAATAGGACAGTGCTGTCCAAGAGGTTGGGGTAATCTCAGCCAAGACAGGGAAACAAAAAGCTTTAAAACAAAAAGACCAAAAAAAAAAAAAAAAATCACAGGCAAAGCTCAATATATAAAGTATGCGTTTGGGGAAAAAAAATTGGAGTGCAGATGATCAAAAGTTAATACTAGCACTTTTTGAAGCTCTTATAAATTAATAGGAAAAAGACAACTCCAAAGAAACATGGGCAAAGACTATAAATAGGCGTTTCACAAAAAAATATAAATCGAAATAGCTAGGTGCTCAAACTAGCTAGCATTTGGGGAAATACAATTAAAATAACAGTAGAACTCAGGTTGACAAAAATGGAAAAGATCTAATAAGTAATTATTTTCTAAGGAAAAAGATACACATTGCTGGTGGAAAAGTGAACTACTGCAGCCTTTTGGAAAGAAATCTAGCAGGGCACCTGGGTGGCTCAGTCAGTTAAACGTCTGACTTCACTGGGCTCAGATCATGATCTCAGGGTCCCGGGATCCAGCCCAAGTCAAGCTCTGCACTCAGCAGGTAGTCTGCTTGTCTTTCTCCCTTTCTCCCTGCCCCTCCCCTCTGCTCATGCTCTCTCCCTCTTTCTCTCTCAAAAATAAATAAAATCTTTCAAAAAAAAAGAAAGGAAGAAATCTAGCAACATCATTTAAAATGGAAAGTAAGCATCCTTCAACACACAGCAACTGCACTACTGAGACTCTGTCTGGTAGAGTAAAATACAAGTACATACAGATATTTGTACAAGAAGGTTTATAGCAGCAGTGTTTCTGGCAACAGGCTCTGAAAGGGGAAAAGATGGACTGGAAACAAAGTAAATGGCCATCAATACAATGGCAAGGAAATGGTTGCATAAACCATCATACAAGCTACACCATGGATTATTGTGCAGGCACTTATAGAATGAATTGGAGAATATCAATTTAGTATTTCCACAAGATAAATTACTAAGTGAGTAAAACTAGATACAAAAATATTCAACATGACTTTTTTGAGAGAGAGTGTGTGTGTGTGCACACATGTGTGCATGTGGTGGGGGAGGGACAGATGGGGAAGGAGAGGGAGAGAATCTCAAGCAGATTCTGAGCTGAGCACAGAACCCGTCATGGAGCTCAATCTCATCCCTGAGATCATGATCTGAGCAGTAACCAAAAGTCATTTGCTTAACCAACTGAGCCACACAGGTGCCCTGAGTCTTTTTTTTTTTTTGGATCAGGAAAAAGAATGACCAACAACTCCTTCCCTTTGTGTGTGTACATGAGTATATCAGTTCATATGGAGAAGTATATGGAGAAGAATAAAGATATGTATTACTTAATATGAGTTACATGGGATGTTTCAAAGAGGGAGGAAAGAGATAAAAAATTATAAAAATCTGCTCTTAGACCTGTCTGTATATGGTAATTCCAGTATATATTTATATACATAAATACATACATATATCTTTTGTTTATATAAAATTGTGCTGGTGTGTGTTTAAAGTATAAAAATATTTTAAATACTATCAAATTGGAATAATTTACCAGTGCAACAAAAATGACATTCTTTTGCCATTAATAAGTCACTTGTTCACCATACTTCCTCATGTGCTTCAAGAGCTGAAACCTGACTATAAATTGGGTGAATCGACTTCAATCTTTTATCCTTCTTATCCACATTTGTTTATACTTTTAATGCTTATTTAAATCCCTTGAAGGGCATGGGAAGCTATATTTTCTTACATTGATAAACTTAAATTCTTTGAATAATAAGTGAGATTTTAAAGATAATTTAGCAACTTGTTTTCATTTAGAATGTTAGGATTTAAATTTGTTTGGTACAATTGTATTTGGTCAATACCTACAGAAAGACCAATATTTCAAATTTGTCTCAGTAGTTTGCTAAATAAAATATAAGCTATAAAAATTGCTTCCCAACACGACATATTGTTTAGCAGTGGAGGGTTCTGCTAGATCCATGAGCTAGTTATGAACAATAGTAATATAAGGTGTACTACAGTTGTAGGCACATAAAAATAAATGAGCCATTGAATGAGTTAGTGTACTCACTTTGCAGAGGCAGCAGTTAAGATTCAGAGAAGCTGACTTGCTAGAACAGTTCAGAGCAGAGACAGATTTGAACCCATATCTCTTTATCCCAGTCTAATGTCCACCACACTTTTTTTTTTTAAGATTTTTATTTAAATTCAAGTTGGGGGGGGGGCGCCTGGGTGGCTCAGTCAGTTGAGCATCTGCCTTCATCTTGGGTCATGATCCCAGGGTTCTGGGATCGAGCCCTGCATCAGGCTCCCTGCTCAGCCGGGAGCCTGCTTCTCTCTCTGCCCCTCTCCCACATTCGTGCTCTCTCTCTGTCTGAAATAAATAAATAAAATCTTTAAAAATAAATAAATAAATTCAAGTTAGGTAACATATGGCATATTATTAGTTTCAGGGGTAGAATTTAATTATTCATCAGTTGCCTATAACAGCCAATGCTCATTACATCAAGTGCCCTCCTTAATGTCCGTCACCCAGTTACCCCATCCTCCCACCCACCTCCCCTCTAGCCACTCTCAGTTTGTTCTCTATAGTTAAGAGTCTCTTAGGGTATGCCTCTCTCTCTCTGTTTTTAATCTTATTTTTCCTTCCTTTCCCCTCTGTTCATATTTTGTTTCTTAAATTCCACACATGAGTGAAATCATGTTGTATTTGTCTTTCTCTGATTTATTTCAGTTAGCATAATACACTCTAGTTCCATCCACATCATTGCAGATGGCAAGATTTCATTCTTTTGATGGCTGAGTAGTATTCCATTGTATACATATATTACATCTTTATCCATTCATCCATTGATGAACATCTGGGCTCTTTTCATATTTTGACTATTGTAGACATTGCTGCTATAAACACTGGTGTGCAGGTGCCCCTTCAAATCACTGTTTTTGTATCTTTTGGATAAATACCTAGTAGTGCCATTGCTGGGTTATAGGGTAGTTCTATTTTTAACTTCTTGAGGAACCTTCATACTCTTTTCCAGAGTGGCTGCACCAGTTTGCATTCCCACCAGCAGTGTAAGAGGGTTCTGCTTTCTCCACATCCTCACCAACATCTGTTGATTCCTGACTTGTTAATTTTAGCCATTCTGACTGGTGTGAGGTAGTATCTCATTGTGGTTTTGATTTGTATTTCCCTGATGATGAGTGATGTTGAGCATTTTTTCATGTGTCTGTTGGCCATTGGAAGACTCAAATGTCTGTTCATGTCTTCTGCCCATTTCTTCACTGGATTTATTGTTTTTTGGATGTTGAGTTTGATAAGTTCTTTATATATTTTGGATACTAACCCTTTATCTGATATGTCATTTGCAGATACCTTCTCCCATTCCTTGGGTTGCGTTTTAGTTTTGTTGATTGTTTCCTTTGCTGTGCAGAAGCTTTTTATCTTGATGAAGTGCCAATAGTTTGTTTTTGTTTCCCTTGCCTCTGGAGATGTATCTAGTAAGAAATTGCTGTGGCCAAGGTCAAAGAGGTTGCTGCCTGTGTTCTCTAGGATTTTGATGGATTCCTGTCTCACATTTAGGTCTTTGATCCATTTTGAATTTATTTTTGTGTATGGTATAAGAAAGTGGTCCAGTTTCATTCTTCTGCATGTGGCTGTCCAATTTTCCCAACACCATTTGTTGAAGAGACTGTCTTTTTTCCATTGGACATTCTTTCCTGCTTTGTTGAAGATTAGTTGACCATAAAGTTGAGGGTCCATTTCTGGGTGTTCTAATGTCCACCACACTTAATGAAAGTTACCTTTCTTCATTCCTCTGAATCTTTCCTTCCATTCCTCTAATTTTTTTAATTTTTCCTTTTAGAAAAGGTTAAATTTTTATGTTTGAATTCACATTAACTGACTGAAATAGGTATTATTGAAAATTTTCATGTAATACCAAAAAAACTAAAATTTTCTTGTTTTCTTTTTAACCAACAGTAGACTTATAATACTTTTTTTGTCCTTCTTTTTTTAAGACTTTAGAAGTAAAAAAATTTTCAATAATACTTCCTTTTTTTAAAAGATTATTTACTTATTTATTTGAGAGAGAGCGCAGAACTAGCAAGAGAGAACATGAGGGTGGGAGGGGCAGAGGGAGAGGGAGAGGCAGACTCCCTACTGAGCAGGAAGCCTGATGCAGGACTTGATTCCAGGACCCTGGGATCATGACCTGAGCCGAAGGCAGACGCTTAACCGACTGAGCGATCCAGGCGCCCCTTAAATAATATTTCTTGAGGATCTTAACAACAACAAAGAGCAGCCTTTGGCAGCAAAACAGACTCTGTTATTACTTAAAGGTCAGTTTATAGCAATCAAAGGTTCATTAGGTTTCTTCTTCTTTTCTGTATTTAAGTTGCTTGGACTAGATTATAGATAATGTGAAACTTGTGAGAATTCTGAGGAGTGAATTCTCACTTTCCCTGAATAGCTAACCATGCCATTTCTTCTCATTCACTAAATTGCTATCCAGTGTAAACGGCTTCTGATTTGAACTACTGACCTTAAGGTAAATGTCACTATATCACCTTTCCAATTTCCTTAGCTGCCCTATCTCCCCACAGGCAGGAGATCACCTCATTTATTAAAGATTTATTTTGACACATAGGTTACCACTCTCTTCTCAGTTTACATGGTGTGAGAGATGAAAGATTTAAATGATGCTTAGAAATTCATTATACCTAAAATAATTGCCTTTTGGTTTACACAGCTGCTGACTGTTTAAAATGTGCCTATTTAATTGCATCTTTGAATACTTTTTAACTTTTTGTAGAAAAATTTAGATTCGATGTTATTTTCTCAAATTATTTTTCTTATTATGTACTTAAAGAATAACTATAGTAATTGTTTTAAAGGAAAGGAGTCCAAAATTAACTGTGATTTATGTATGTGCCATATTTGAACCCATAAAATTTGTAATTAAAATGCTTTTAACACCCTGGATTTGAACAGTAAATAATATTATTAACTTCCAACAATGGTTTTACAGTTTCCACAGAATTGATTCTTAAAAAAACAGGAACTTGAAATTAAGAAAAGTATGAACTGTGTATGAATTCGAGAACCGAGATTCTGGTTCTATCTCTGCTAGCCCTAGAATCCTGGACACATCGTCTAAACCCTCTAGGCTTTAAGGTTCTTATCTTGAAAATAAGAAGATTGTAGTAGATTATCTCCAGGGTATCTTTCATCTCTGAAATTCTATAAATCTAAAATGTTTAGCTGCTGTGTTTGGAAACAAGAAGCTTGGAAGAAAAAGGACATCTCATTATAAATATGAAAGTTCTAATAGCTAATAACTTTTCTAAAACAGTGTATAATATGAAATTTTCAGTTTCTTATGTCAAACAAACTATAGAGAAATAGAGTAAAAAAGTGTCTCTTCACTACCCACTTTCATCCTGCTCTCTTTCCACTTTGATGTGATTATCACATCTCCCCCTTTCTGTTCCTATTACAAGCATCCCTGCCAGAACTTCTCCCCAATTAACATTTTCCTGCTTGAAGCCTCGTTTCACTTTTTAAAAGTGTATAACATACATAAAAAAGTCTTAACTGAATTTTCACAAAGTGAACACACCCATCACCCAAAGCAAAAATAAAAAGCCCCTTTCATGCTGTCTTTCTCAAAATCTTTGAGAAAATTCTGCATGTATGTTACACAGATACCCTTGTTTCAGATGATGTGTTTTATTTACAGACTTATGATAGTATTCTTTAATTTCAGTTGGAAAACTGATAATGTATGAAATACTTAATTTTTAAAGTCACTTTTTCTACATTTGGAGCTAGTTATTTTAAATGCCAGTGCTGCATAGTCCATTTGTATTTCAACAGTAGTTCCTTCTGCAAACATTTCCAGCGTAACCACTATGTAAGGGTTACTGGGTGTACAGAGATAAAGCAGGTCTTCAAGGAACTCCAGGTCTTAGGTGGGTATGCGGAAAGATGAGGGTTATGGGCAAGACAAGAAAACATGCAATTACAATAACATTTACTTTTTTCAGACTGGAGATAGCCTTCTATTATTTCCTCATATGAATAATTTAGGAGATGGAAAAGATAACATTAACACTGGCGGTCAGTCATTTCCATTCTAGATATGTAGAAAACTGGGCAAACAGTTGAAATCTTCTCAATGACTTGGATTGTCTTTATTGTCCCAATGTAATTTTTTTTCTTGCTGTGAACCTGTTCACTGTTATGTAGAAATTTTCTGTTAGGGCTGGTGACTGGAAGTTTTATGTGTGTCCCTTTCTTTATGTTTGAAAAGGTTTTAGTCAATTTAATGTCCTCTTTTGCTCCTTCTTTTCCACAGACATTAATTGCAAACCTTCGTATAATAGGCAGAGTACTAGCTAGGTACTAGGATTATAGAAAACCTCAAGTTTTTTTCTTACGATGTAGGAAGCAAGTAATAGCTGCTCACAGCACATGTGATAGGTTTTCTGACAGAAAGAACCAGGTGCTGTGGCAAAATGTAAGACAAACATCAAACTCAGATTTGGGGCTTGAGTCTTCCCAAATAAGTTGATCTTGAGTTCAAAACAGAGAAGGATGTATAGGGATAATACAAAGTAATCTTTTCTGTTCTTTTCAGCCTTAACCTGGAGTTCCACACAGTCATGGGGTTTCATTCATTTTGAAGGAAGATGCTACTTTTCCTATTTTCCAGTGCTAATCCTTAACCTATTTTAGTTGTTAATAGTAAGGGAAGCATATTTTTTCAAAATATAAAGTATTAATTTGAGGTAAGGGGAAATTTTTCAGTTGAAAAGCCCTGAAGAAAGTGTTGGTAGAATAAATACATTCCTATACTGAACTTCTGCTTATTCTTGGTCATATGGGGTTTATATTTAAAGAAAATTTATATAGCGCCCATGGAATTGCTCTCTGGACCAGGATTCTTTGCTCCATATATTTCAGGGCTAGTTGCTGATGTCTTCTCTAGATATTTAGAGAAGATCTTGGCACTTCCACTCACCAAAACCCCTGCTCCTTTGGGCGTTCATGTAATCTGGGCACCACACCTCATAACTTTCCTCATTTGCAGACCATTAAGTATATTCTTCCTTTTCTAGTGGAATCCTTGCTCTTGCCTGGGTTACTTCTGTGATTTATCCATAGCCGTGGCCTTGACATCTTATTGATTTTCTCATCTTTAGTGACTGACTTTTTTCCACTTTAGCACTCAGTCTCATGGCCCACATTCTGTTCCTTGTCACCCAGAACTCATTACTTCTGAAGTTACCAATTCAGGTTGATCATTGAACCTACTACTTCCTCTATTTCATATATCTTAATCCTTTACTTCCAATTTATCTTCAACAGAATTTCCAATTCATATAATTTCTTTATCAATCCCTTCCTAAATTTATTTTTTTGCCTCTTCATCATGTTATCAGTCTTAAACGTTTCTCTTGCCAAGGTTCTCTTAATTCCTCCCAACTCTCTTTTTATCAAACCCACCTGACAAAATGTTAACTCTGCATTTTCCAACTGAGCACTACTGGATTAAAAAAAAAAAATCACATAGGGAATAACAAGTATACAAGTTTATTGTTACCAACCTCAAATGGGCCCACACAGTTGTGCTGTAAATCTTTTTTCTGGTCCTCTCATTTTTTACACAATTGTTTTAGACATTCACTGCTCCCCTCACATCTCTAACCTTCCACTCTCAGCAGATGACTTGGTATTTCATTTCACAGAGAAATTGGAAATCCTCAGATGAGAACCCAACCCCCGCAGTTCCTTCCACGAAACATACAAACTTGCACTCACTCTGTTTTGTTTATTTGTTCTTACTTTTGATAGCAGAAGTCTTCTTGCTTTCAAGGAGTGGGAAAATCACATGCCTTTAGAAACCAAGTGGATAATTTCATTTTATGAAGCAGTAGGGTAAGGAGTAATTCTGTGGCTTATAACAAATTGATAAGAGCTAAGTACATCAAATTTCAGTTTTTAATACTCTTATCAGCTGGAATAAAGCCTGTCACGATGAGCATGTCTGGTGATCCAAGACTAATCTCCACATTTGAGCTCTGGAGCCTGTTCCCTGTGGCCTTTTTAGGACTTTACCTACCTGAATATGCCTGTTTTCTCCAGTGTCCGTCCCACTTTTGCTATTTATTCTTCCCCGCTAATATTTGAACACTTTCAAGCTTGTTCTATATTTTAAAACCTTTGTTTATCCCTATTTTCTTTTCTAGCTACTGTACTTTCTCACTTTTGTATTTTGACTAAAGAGAGGCTTGCCTGAAGGTTTGGTGTTTGACAAAGTTCGATTGGAGTCCTCACGCCACTGTTACGAGCTTTGAGACTTCTGCTGTCGTCTCTAAGCCTCAGTTTCCCCAACTGTGAAAATGTGGCTGGTATTTGTACCCAGTCATAGTAGTATTAAGTGAGAGAATGCATATAAAAGAGCACAGAACAAGGACATATTTAGATGAGTATTCAGATATATTTGCTTTAGTCCATGGCAGTCTTTTTCTGTTCCTATCCCTGAATACTTAATGGGTTTGTTGACTGGGTTTTTTTCTCAGTAGAACTCAGTACCACTGACTTAGTCTCCCCGAAGCACTCTCTTCTGCAGTTGTTTCTGACACACACCCCCAGCTTACCCCTTGTTTCAGAGAATACTCCGTCGGGTGCCTTATACTCTTTGTCCTGTGGCCACCCTTTAAATAGTTCTATTCCTCAGGATTCTGTCTTGGTCTTTGTGCAGTTATTAAAGTTGAGCCATCAATTTGGCTCTAATCTCTCAAGAAGCCAAAGTAAAGAAGAAGCATTATGATACTAATTTATAGTTAATGATTATTTACTATGTCTTAGGCATTTTTATAAGCACTTTACTGTATTACTTGATATAATCAGCACTCTGTGAGGTAGATGAGGGCACTGACTACTGAGAGGTAAACCTGCCCAAAGTCTTACTGCAGATAATTCAATTCTAGACAGTTGAATTCTGGAGCTTGCCTCCTAACTATAACACTGTACACTGTTCCAGAACTACTACATGATTAGTAGTATTTAGAAAGGCAAAGCATTCTTCAGGGGAACTAAAGAGTCTTCTGGGACTTAGGTCTGAAATGATATATTTGATGATCCTTTGGGGAGATGATAGAGTATCCTGTTATGATCCTATAATAAATACCATAGTACCATTGCATTCTTATGAGGAACTTCTCAGTAGGAGAACATAGTATTAAACCAAAATAAAATACACCATGTACACATATATATGCATGTGTGTGTGTATATATATATATATATATATATATATATATATATATATGTAGTTTTTCCATAATTTCCTTTTTCAAACAGCCCTTGGATAGAAATTTGGGAGCTAACATTGCAAAGTTATGTTTAATAGTTTAAAAAGGACAAAATCAATATCTTACTCATCTTTCTATCTACACTATCTAATCCAGGACCAGTCACGTAGGAATAATTCAGTCAGTATTTGTCAAATGAGTGTGGCCGCACTTACCTGGTCTGCTACTAAAGAAAGAATGACTTGGAACAGGATGTATTAAACATTCTGAGGGTGAAGTTGACAGTTGCTTGCAAGATCTGGTGAGTTCAAAAGGCAGAAATAAGGAGGAACTCTGTCCCTGTGTCCTGTTTTTCTTCCCCATTTCCATATTTATTTACTCCTTATTTTATACAAAAGCATTTATTTAACTCTTCCTGTGTATACCAAGTGCTGTATAAACTGATGGAGATCCAGTGGTGACTAAGACATAGTCCCTGCCCTTAAGATGTTTACACTCTGGTGAGGCATATAAAAAACTAATCTGATGGTAAGCAAATATTCAGATAATACACAGCTATTCAGGCAGTGAGAACAAGATAGAGGAAGTATGGTATGTTCAAGAACTTTAGATCTTCATTAGGGTTGCAGGGTGTATGTGAATATGAGAAATGGTGAGAAATGAGGTTTGTGGTAAGCCAGGCCAGGTTGTGGTTTTTGACAGTGCTCCCTTCTACCCCTGCCCTACATCTCCATAGTTCCTTTCTACGGGTCTGGTGAGTAGAAGGACGATCAATGGAGAAATATGTTCCAAGTGCCACAAAATTCCTTTTTTTTTTTTTTTTTTTTTTTGCTGACTACCATAACTGAAACTACATGATTAATCTCTTCAGTAACTGTTTTTCACTGTGGATATTTGATATTCAGGTGGCCCTTCATCTCTAAGTTGTGAACTCCTCAAGAACAGGGGCTCTGTTTTATTCATCTCTGTGTCTTTAGCATCTAATAGTTAACTCAAACAAAAAAGCTTTTTAACATTGATAGTCATTTTATGGATCATTCTAATAACCAAAGCATAGCTGCCCTCTTTTTTCTATGAAAAACAGAGCTCAAGTTTTAAACGAATTTACAAACTGCTGTCAGTTTAAGATCATCTGTCTTCGAGTAGGGAAAATTACTACACAAAAGAATTGAAGGTTGTTTTTGTTTTTTTTTAATTACAAGGATATTCACAGCGTAACAGAAGAACTCAATAAAAAATTTGGTCAACTATGTTTAGCTTGCAATGTTTTATTGTTTTGATTTTAGACTTATGAGGAAGATCGAAGAAATTACTCTGAGCTTCAAATTAGATGTCAACGTTTGGCCTTAGAATTAGCAGACACAAAACAGTTAATTCAGCAAGGGGACTACCGTCAAGAAAACTATGATAGAGTCAAAAGGTAAGCTGTTAAGATGCCTACTGTAGTTCTCCTTTTTCACATGCATCAAAGTCACCTGAATTCTTACTGTCGACGTCGTTAATTCCACTTTGTATCTTACTCTTTTTCTGTGTCCGTAGTTTGACTTTTCCAGAATGTCATATAAGTGGAATCCTACAGTATGGGACCTTTTAAGATGGGCTTCTTTGACTTAGTGTTGTACATTTAAGTTTTCTCTATGTCTTTTCATGGCTTGATAGCTCTTTTCTTTTTGCTGCTGAATAATATATTTCACTGTTACCGCCATTCATGTATCCATTCACCTGATGAAGGACATATTGCTTGCTTTCAAGTTTTGGTAATTCTGTGTAAGGCTGCTGTAAACATCCATGTGCAGATTTTTGTATGGACATAAGTTTTTAACTCCTTTGGGTAAATACCAAGGAGCACAATTGTATGGTAAGATTATTTTTGGTTTTGTAGGAAACCACCAAACTTTCTGTCCCAAAGTGCCTGTACCATTTTGCATTTCCACGAGCAATGATTGAGAATTCCTGTTGTTCCATGTCTTTGCTAGTATTTGGCATTCTGGATTTTGGCCATTCCAATAAGGGTGTGGGGGTAGCTCACTGTTGTTTTAATTTGCATTTTTCTGATGACATGATGTGGAACATCTTTTCATGTGCTTATTTGCAATCTGTATATCTTCTTTGGTGAGGTGTCTGTTAAGATCTTTGGCCCATTTTTTAATTGGGTTATTTGTTTTCTTACTGTTGAGTTCTAAGATTCTTTGTATATTTTGGATAACAGTCCTTATCAGATATGTCTTTGGAAAGTATTTTCTCCCAGTCTATGGCTTGTCTTTTCATTCTCTTGACATATACCTTATTCTGCATTGTACAAAAAGCATGTGGTTTTGGCAGTTTGTTGGGTTAGATTGTATTTTTATATCGGCTTTTATTTTATTTGGAAGTTGCTGCTGTCTTTTAAAATGTAGTATCTTAGAAGATAGAGACCCAGTAAAGTCCCATGAGTGTAAATATTTTTTAAATCTCACTTGATGATTATTTTTGTTTTATGGAATCAACGTAAATCCTCATATTATCTGAAGGTTTTTTTAGCTATTCCTTTCTGACAAAGGGCATACACACTTTCAAAAAATAATACTTTCTGAGAATGTTTCTCAGTGCTACTAAGTAGCTATTGGAAACAATTTTCCTTTTATTGGAGTATACTTTTCTGTTGTTTGTACATTGAGCCACTACTTAGCTATATGTCCCTAGGTACATCTCTTATTATTCTAAGCCAAAATTTGTCATCCATGAGAGGGTGCTAATACCAATAAATGTACTATAAAAATAAAGAAGATCAAATAAAGGAATATTTATGAAAGTATTTATAGAGACATTATTCTAATTGTTCACTGCTGTTTCTACCTGCACCTAAAATAATTCTTGAAATATACTAGTCGCTTAATGAATATTTATTAAATAAATGGACACTTTAAAAATTATATAACAACATAAGTAAATTTCAAGGAGCAGATTGGTACTCCAACTCCCAGCATGATGACGTGCAGTATGTTATTATGTATGTATTAATGTCAAAGTATGGTAATTATTGGAGCTTGAAATCCGTGGCTCTTAAATAAAGCTGGGTTTCAAAAGAATCAGTTCAAAAGTAAGTAGACTGTGATGGTAAGATAATATTTTGAGTTGGTGTTTTGATGTCCTCTCTACCACTATAAATCTGTAGCAGTAATAGCTAAAACGTGAAAAGGGAAAACTAAAAAGCCTAATCATCAGAATAATCAGCATGGCCATGAATGAAGGATAAATGAACCAAGATGAGTCATGAGTTGGTAATTATTCAGGCTGGGTGATGAGAGCAGGGGGTTCATTATATCATCTCTATTTATATATATGTTTTATTTTCTATAATAAAAACCTAGGAAGGAAAAACATAGCCCTAATCAAAAACATGATAAACATCTTTATGTGCTAGATACAGAACAGAAAAACAAGCAAGAGGGGCTCAAACCAAACTGTTTGGCGCACTCAATAGAATAAATAAATTAAAGAGATGTTCTGTTTACAAATATATATGATAAACTGGGGGGAAAGATCACTTTTACGTCCCTGATAAATTCTTATAAATGTGCATAAGGAAATAGGTACATGGATGTTAATTGTATCATTATTAGGAAGATTTCAGATGCTTTCAACAGCAGAATGGGAAATCAGTTATAATTTATTTCTACAGTATAATTCAATGTGGTAGTTAAAATCATTAAATTAGATCTGATTGTATCTATATGGATAAATTAGACACATTATATTTTAAAAAGCGTGTCCATCTTTTTTAAATTTTTTGTTTTAAAAAGATGTGTCCATCTTTTTTTTTTTTTTTTTTTTAAGCAGTTCATTACTTTCTGGCATAACATAATTTTCTCAGGTTTATTTTCTAATTTCATTGCCTTAGCCCCTTCTTTAATGAGTCCTGGTTCCTTTTAATGGGGAATACTATTTAGAAATTAATATTTGGATGCCGGCCATTGCTACACTGGTCATCATTTCTAGGCTCTTTCAGTGAAGAGAGGTAACAGAGAGGGAATAGGGAGGATGGCCTAACGCACCGGGTCAGATCGCACTGATACCTCCAATTCCAGTTCAGTGCCGTAGTAGCTAGTTGAGGGGGCTTCAGCTGTCCGGATATGGTACAACTTGAGTATCAAAAGGAATTATAATCTGTTGACTAGAATAAGAACCCTGAGTGCATGCTAATAATAGAAGGGGATTTTTACAGTAGAATGCCAACCAATAAATATACATGCATATTAGTTATCCTCTTGTAACCTTGTAATATTATTTGATTAAGAATTATTGATGGAAGCTAAAACCATTGAGTAAAAAGATATTAGAGAACAACATATTTATACAATCTCAAAGTATGTCTCCCATGATTACTTATTAATTGCAGAGGGCAAAACAACTTTTGTATTTGAGTTTTTTGGCAGATACCACCTTAATCAGGTCACCAGGGTTATTTTCACCAATCATGGGAGATAGTGACATACTGAGACTTTATGTACTCTTTATGTGACGTACTGAGGACACATTGTCACTTGTGTAGTATCTCTGCCCCAAATGCTTAACCTGAATCCAATTATAGGGAAACATCAGACAAATGAAAATTGAGTGACATTCCCTAAAACAATTGGCCAGTGCTCTACAAATAGCCTTTTTTTCCTCCCTACAGATAGACTTTCTATGTCTTTTACAACGTTGACTAAGGAACTACTCAGAGTTAAAGAAGACTAAAGATACATGACATCCAAATGCAATGGATGATAATACATTGGATCGTAAACCAGGCGGGAAAAATGCCAATTGGGACAATTGACAAAATTGGAAAATGGATTATTTATTAGATACTATATTAGGGCTCATAATACTGTGGTTATATAAGAGAATATCTTTAATCTTAGAAAATTCACACCAAATTATTTAGGGATAAAGGGACTTATTGTCTGCATATATCTCTTAAATAGTTAAGGGGAAAATTGCACGTTATGTATGTGTGTGTGTATATATATTCATTCATCTGTATCAACAACAGAGGAGAGAATAAATATGACAAAGTATTATTTATTAAATATTACAAAGTAAATATGACAAAATGTTAACACTTGAGTAAAGTATTTTTAAAAAACAATATGGAAACACTAAATTTGTCATTATATCTAGGGGATGATATAGGAACAGTGAGGAAAATGTAGGCAACTTTACCTGTAGTGTCTTATCTTTTTAAGAAAGCAAAACAGAACTTTAATGCAAATATATACCAGTGTTAACTCTTGTCAGCTGTGGATAGCAAGATCATGGATGTTTTGCTATATCATGCTTTAAAAATCATAGCAGAGTATGATCATTACCATGTGAGAATATGAACATATGCGTGTAAACACACAAAACACTTAAAAGTAATATGTACCGAGATACTGGTACTGTCAGTCATCTTTAGTTAGTGGGTTTATGGGTGATTGTTATTTTATAATTTGTGCTTTGCTCACTTTTCTTCAATAAACATAACTTTGTTAACCAGGAGAAAAATATTTTTCTAAACAATTATTGAAAATCTAACTAAAAGAAAAACAATTCTTAACAGCCATCAGCATGGAAACACCAGGTAGGTAGATGACATAAAGTACAAAGAATCTGATTCTGACTGGACAGGATAAATTTAGAGTTGGTAAGTCTGTTTCTCTGCTCACTTTTTTAAGATAGCTGGTGTAGGTTTGTTCCAATTCTTGGTTTCACTGTTTTGGGTTAAGAGCTTATCTGCAAATGGAAATTAGACTCTCTGGGTAATCAAAAACAATTTGTGAATGAAATAGTCACAAGAATGCCTCCTTGTGTATCTGCTATGCAATCTGAGTGATGAGTTAAGGGCTTTTTGCTGCTAACTGAACTGAAAGCCTAGAGCCATATATAAATTCTTTAAAAGTTTGGCTTCAAGATAAGATTGATGATGATTAGTGAAAAGATACCAGAGTGTACCTTAGTAGGTTTTATTAAGTATTTTACTGGCCAGTGTAGTATACATACTGACTTTTTAAAGATAATAAATTTATATTTATATATCTGAGCAGTGTTGAATAGTCTCCTAAATTTGAAAAGCAGACACTTTATTGTTCTTAGAATGACACTAAAGCCCAACTGCTGGTATCTCTGTCCAGCTTCCTGAAACATAGTCAGTGCATTTTAAATGTTCATTGTAAAATGGGATATAAGAAAAAATAAAATGGGATATAAAATATACATATGTATTTGAATTTTATTTTAGTAAAAATAAACAAATGTATTTTAATTTTATAGTGAGCGTGATGCCCTTGAACAGGAAATAATTGAGTTAAGGAGAAAACATGAAATACTTGAAGCCTCTCACATAACTCAAGCTAAAGAAAGAAGTGAATTATCGAAAGAGGTAAGCTTATAGAGTCACGTGTATTTTATCTACAGTGATTGTGGACATAGCCTAGGGCAGAATTGTGGGAGGGACAGTTTTCCTTTCTGATGTAGTTAACAGAAAAAGGGACTTTGGTAGCTCTGTTTGGATGGAAAATTGCAAAGTAAGAATTAGCCCTTTTTATGTTTTAAAGCCCAAGTGAAAGAAAATAATACAGTAAACCTTGAAAAGTAAGAGGAAGTTGCTTTGGACACTGTCTCTCTCTGCACCTATGTAGGTAACCACCTTACAGCAGACTGTTACTTTACTGCAAAAAGATAAAGACTATCTCAATCGCCAAAACATGGAGCTTAGTGTTCGCTGTGCCCATGAAGAAGATCGCCTTGAAAGACTTCAGGTTCAACTTGAAGAAACCAAAAAGGCTAGAGAAGAGATGTATGAAAAATATGTAACATCGAGGCAAGATTTATGTTATTTTCACATAAACAGATATAAATAAACACCAGCTTCTCTGAGGGAAGAACAATGATTTTTTTTTTTTAAGATAAATAGGACTGTATTAAGAAAATAGTTCATTTTGTTTCCTTGTAATATATTCTTATTCTAGTTGGTTTTTTCTTAAGACACAGTGGGGTTTTTTCCCAGTAATGTAAAGCCTATTTCTTTTAGGTCAGTGTATATATGCTATAACTACTGTGTTTTCTTATGACATAAACTTTTTAATTCCCTACAACTAAGATCTCTGTATAAGTGTTTTTTGAAAGAAAGTACGTAAGTATCTCTGTAGAAGTATCTTTTTGAAAAAAATCTAACTGTGCAGAGCCTAGCTAAGCTGACCTTTTCCTGACTGTATGTAAAACGTAAGAAAAGAGAGGAGACAGCACTGCATTAGGAGCTCTGGAATCAGACTCCTGCATTTCAATCCTGTCTTCTCTCTTCAACTAGATGTATAAGCTATTAGAGTTCCTTTATGCCAATACCCCTTATAATCCTTGAGATTTTTATTTTTATCAGCACATCAAAAACTAAAACAAATTTAAAATTTTATTCTTCAACACTTCACACATTCATAACTTATTCCCTAGCCTATGGTATAATACATCAGTTTTTGCTCCTGCTAATGGCCTAGGTAATGTTTTGTGACTTTGGTAAGAGATTACAGTGGTTATGGTTGTTGTGCTTAGAAGGAGAGGATTTATAAGGAGTTGATTAGAGTTATTTTGGTTTTGTTTTTAATTTTATTTGTATCTCAACATGTATCACACCAGATTAATTTTAAATGAAGGGCATTCCATGTGCATCAGTTTTCAAGTCTCTGGTCATATGCATTAAAAACTAGTAAAATATTTTTGAAGATTAATGGTTATTCAACATGAATTAACCTTTTATATAGTAATTAAGCCTTTTGGGCAATATATCCAACAGCTGTGCTTTTCAAATAACATTGAATATAGAACATATTCAACATAAGATAATAAATCTTACATGAAGGGCAAAAATGTTTCTTTTACAAAAGCAAAATTCATGGATGTTACTTTTGACTCCTTGCAGAGATCGTTATAAAACAGAATATGAAAATAAGCTACATGATGAATTGGAACAAATCAGATTGAAAACTAATCAAGAAATTGATCAACTTCGAAGTGCCTCTCGGGAAATGTATGAACGGGAAAACAGGTATTAAAAGAAATTTGTAGGTAAAAGTAGGAAATTTATTTCTCTTTGCTTGAAACTTATATTTTATTGAAATTAAACTATTTCTATGACAATCTCTTTTTCAATTCATTAAAGAAAATTTGTCAAATCTAAATCAAAATATAATGGAACATTAAAGTTCTAAGATCTTTGGTAACTAGCTCAGAACAAGGTTTATCAGACCTTAAGTTAAGCGTCTTCACTCTGGTATTCCCATTATCTCTTCATTACCCTGGTAACTTTTCTTTTTGCCTTTATAGCAGTTCAGATTGAGGACAGAGATAAAAGGAAATAAGAGATACCAGTAGTTCTTCCTGTAACATGCCAGTGATTTCTCCAAGGAATTCTTAAAAACTGGAATAATACTATGAAATATTATATATACCTCATTTATCTGGTGGCCCTCATTATATTAGATAATCTTTTTTTTTTTTAAGATTTTATTTATTTATTTGACAGAGAGAAACACAGCGAGAGAGGGAACACAAGCAGGGGGAGTGGGAGAGGGAGAAGCAGGCTTCCCGCGGAGCAGGGAGCCCGATGTGGGACTCGATCCCAGGACCCTGGGATCATGACCTGAACCGAAGGCAGACGCTTAACGACTGAGCCACCCAGGCGCCCCATATATTAGATAATCTTGGAGATGATCATTTTTCTTCATTTTAATCACTTTTAGATTAGTATATATAAGGTTCCCTTAGTTGGTGATCAGTAGTATTAGGGGCAAATAAATACTACTTATTTCGATAGCATTTACTTTTATATACTATCATTATACTTCATATGACTTTTGAAAGTTTATATTTTAGGGGAAAAATTTGAAATTGACTTAATTGTCATACTAGTTTATCAGTACTGATTTAAGTATATGATATTCTGAAGTTTGGCAGCAAGCAAGACTTTAAATCAGACTTAATTCGGTAGTTATCACTGTAACATGTTATTCGATTAGAAGTACAGTAGCAAAAACTTTGAGAGTTCCACCCTTCAATTCTGGGGGGAAAATCTCAATGTCCTCAGCCTCTACTGGGGAAAATATGTAAGAACTACATGTGTGGAATTATCCTTTGGGTAGAAAACCAGCAAAGGTAACTTTTAAATCATTGTTAAATTGTTACTTTTTTGTTGTTGTTGTTAAATTGTTACTTTAATAAAACAGATTGAGAGAGATTTTTATGATAATGCTGAAATGCTTTTGAGCAGTTAAATAACTGGACAACCACATGGAAAAAAATGAAATTGGACCACTATCTTACACTATACATAAAAATTAACTCAAAATAAATTAAAGACTTGGGGCGCCTGGGTGGCTCAGTCGTTAAGCGTATCCCTTCAGCTCAGGTCATGATCCCAGGGTCCTGGGATTGGGTTCCGCATCGGGCTCCCTGCTCCGCGGGAAGCCTGCTTCTCCTTCTCCCACTCCCCCTGCTTGTGTTCCCTCTCTCGCTGTGTTTCTCTCTGTCAAATAAATAAATAAAATCTTTAAAAATTTAATTAATTAATTAATTAAATACTTTAATGTAAGACCTAAAACCATAAAACTCCTAGAAGAAAACATCAGCAGTAAGGTCCTCAACACCAGTCTTGGCAATGATTTTTTTTAATCTGACACCCAAAGCACAGGCAACAAAAGCAAAGCTGGCTGCCCAGTTTTCCCAACATTTACTGAAAAGACTCCTTTATTTTTGGGCTTTCCACTCTGTTCCATTTATCTGTGTCTATTTTTATGCCAGTGCCAATACTGTTTTGATTATTTTAGCTTTGTAATATAATTTGAAATCGGAACACAATGCCTTCTTCTTTCTCAAGATTGCTGTGGTTATTCAGGTACTTTTGTGGTTCTGTACAAATTTAGGAGTTTTGTTCTAGTTCTGTGAAAAATGCCATGGGGATTTTTATAGGGATTGCATTGAATCTGTAGATTGCTTTCGGTAGTATGGACACTTCACCAGTCCTTCTAATCCATGATCATGGAATATCTTTCCATTTATTTGTGTCTTTATTTTCTTCAGTCAATTAAAGAAGTATATATTTAAATGTACATTTATAAGTAATTACAAATTAAATACCTGTTTAACCACCATCCAAATCAAGAAGTCAGTGTGAGCACCATAGAAATGTCCTTGAGAGCTTCCTGCTTAACTTCTTCCTTCCATAAAAATAACTACTGTTCTGATTTTTGTGCTAATAACTTTCTTGCTTTTCCTTATATTTTTATTATCTAAATTACCAATAAATAGGTACCTCTGAGAAATGTAGTTTAGTTTTTCATATTATATTAGTGTCACATAAATGGGATCATGCCATATATATTCTTTTGTGGCTTTATGTGATTCTTCATATAGCCTTATGATTTTAAGATTCATATGCTGTTGGCATTTAGCTCTTCACGGTCATAACTGAAATATACCATTTTTATGAATTCATGCTCAGAACAGCAGAGACATTAGAAGATTAGAGAGACATGCATACAGAGAGATTAAAAAATGACAAGGAAATTCTTCCATGTTTTTCAGAATTTTGGTTAGTCCCAACCCTGTATTAGGTAGGAACGACCCTGGACCTTGTGGTTACTTGCTCTTAAGGTTCAAAATGCACACTAAGGTTGATGTTCAGAAAGTTTACATTTGAGCTCCCCAAGCAGCATATCCACTAATTGAGCAAATATTTATTGAGATCCACCATATGCCAGATACATGCCATAGATATAGCAGTGACCTGTCTTCACACAGTTGGTTGTCTAATAGACATAAAGACAGTAGAGAAACAATAATTATAAGTATGATGATAATGGAGAAGATGACAGGAAACACAGGATGAGACCATATAGAAGCAAGGAAGACTTCCATGACAGAAGAAATACCCATGCTGATACCTGTGTGATGACTAAGACTGAGTTAGGGGAGGGAAGGGAATTAGGGGAATGAATGTCCAGCATGGATAAAACCCGGAGTTTAGACAATATGAAGCTTTTTGAACAAATTGAAAATAACTCAGTATGGCTAGAGTGTAGACTGAAAGGTAGAGTTCTACGAGATAAAAGGGGGAAACAGAGGTCCAGATCATACATTTGGACCGTTGTCTCGGTAAGACCAGCAGGGAACAACTGAAAGATTTTAAAGATATGTGCTATATGATTTGATTTTATATAAAAAAGAGACTGCTAAGGGTGCCTGGGTGCCTCAGTTGGTTAAACATCTGACTCTTGATCTTGGACCAGGTCATGATTTCAGGGTTGTGAGATCGAGCCCTGCGTCCGGCTCCATGCTTGGTGTGGAGCCTGCTTGAGATTCTGTCTGTCTCTTTCCCTCTGCCCCTCCTCTCCCCCTACACACACACACACACACACACACACACACACCCCTCACGTGTGTGCACGTGCGCGCTCTCTCTCTCTCTTTTAGAGAGAGACTGCTCTGCGTTGTGGAGAGATTAGAGAACTGGACTATATAGCTGTAGACATAGAGACTACTTTTTGCGGTTGTTTCTGTTATCAGAATGAGAAGTGATGATGAAACTGGGTTAGTATCAGTAGAGATGGAGAGTAATGGGCCAGATTGGAAACCTGCCTAGGAGGTGGATTCACCTCCTAGATCGGAGGATTCAGTGACTAGATTGGATTAAGAAGTGAGAAGATGCCTGTACAGTACTACCAACCAACCCACGTATTCTGAATCCATTTCACTTAAGAGATCATTTCTAATAACCATCAATGAATCCTTCCTTGATAATCAAACATAAAGGTACCTAAAGCCTTTGGTAACCATTTATAAAAAAGGGCTTCTGGTTAAAGTTTTACTACTAAATAACCATCCCTGCTGTATTAACACCAACTGACTTCAAATGCTAACTGACAACCCTAGTGTTCTTTCAAATCTTTGTATTTTTACTCAGTTATTTTAGCTGGGTATACGAATTACTGGTAGAGATGTGTTTAAAAGTCTCAATATGGTCTTGGATTTGCAAATTTTTTTTCTGTAATTGAACTTCATATTAGATGCATGTAAGTTTAGAATTATCTCTAGTAATGTGCTTGCTTTAAAATCTATTTTATGCTGAAATTAGCTTTGCCATTTTCTTTGGTTGATATTCACCTGTTATACATTCCTTTTCCTATGTTTTTACTTTTAACTTACAAATGTTCATATTTTAAATGTGCCTCTACTCTGATAATCTTTTTTTTGTCAATATATTTTATTTTTATTTTTTTAATGTATTTATTTTTTGAAAAAAAATGAGAAGATGTAAAGTATGTTATCAGGTTTCTGGATTGGGTAGCTAATGTGGATGGTGATGTAGTTTTTAAGAATTAGAAAAAACAAGGCTTTAGTAAGAAAACATGATAAATTTAGCTTTATTTGAGGTTTCTGTGTAGTAAGCAATTGAAAAATTGTATAAGGTTCTAAATCTCAAGAGAAAGTTTTGGACATAAGATAGAACTGTGGCATAAGGGATATTATTTCTATTTTACAAATAAGTACTTTTAGTCCTGTGACTCAATTCTGTTAGGGATTTTATAGGCTTTTATTGACTGACTTAATAATCTTAAAATTCATGGGATTATTTCTATGATAACATGCATAATTACTTCCAAACAATCCACATAGCCGCATAAACTTTGGTATAATAATCGTTTTGAGAATTTCTTGATTTTTTTTTAGCTTTTGTTCTTTAAAAAAAAAAAAAATCCTTTAAAATGCATGGTAACATAGATTTAGACAAATTAGCCCGTATTCTGTAGGATGCTTGATACAGGTCGGGTTGGGAAAACAGCTGACAGAACCATTTCTGGAAGCAGGGAAACTGAAAGCAGGTTTCCTTTTCCCCGGTGTTGTTCTGACTCCATATGTGCATCAAAATGGATACCACCTAACCAGGAAATTCCTGGGACTGGGGCTGCTGCCCTGGAAGCCTCACCCAGCCCCGGGACGCAGAATGACCCCATGGATATTGAAACTAGAGTGGGCAGTTGCCACCAGATGGTGCCAAACTGCAGCACAGATCCAAATGGATTTGAATTGCACAGAGACCCCTAGCCAGCTAGTGAGCATAGGCTCACCTTTGTCATTTTATTAACCTCACAGTAATCCAACCCTGTATTTTATATGACTGAAACTTTTTGAATCACATTTTCTGCATTATGGCAAGATTTAACTGTACTTAGAACTTATATCTCACTAGTCTTTTACAAAGTAAAAATAAACTATAAATTATTTCTTTTGAAATTTCACAGTATGAGTTAAACAGATGAAGTATTTACACTTGTATATTTGTACTTAGTCTCCTTACCTCTCCCTCAATTAACATATTTAGAAGAAAATTAAATGGTGAGATTAGAGAAATGTTATGCCTTTGGTTGGCTTTCTGTACACTGGGGGGGATATTAAGAGAATGCCTTTTATTTTCTCCTCTTATATGTGGGAAAGAAAGATGGAACTCATGCCATCTGATCTTGGCATCTGCCCCTGTAATCATACCAGTAGTTTGTGAAGTTAAGGGGTTGAGAGGAAGGGGAAGAGATAAAGACTTAAGAAAAGGCACAGATAAGCAAAGAAAGAACTTGGGTATTTGGGTACATCAAAAATACTGTAGTTGGGATTATAACATGTTATATATGCTTTTGCTCAATCTGTGAGTTACGTTTCTTGTCTTCTTCTGTACTTTATATTTGCTTTATTTTTTTTTTAAGATTTTATTTATTTATTCATGAGAGACACAGAGAGAGAGGCAGAGGCATAGGGAGAAGCAGGCTCCCCGCCGAGCAGGGAGCCCGATGTGGGACTCGATCCCAGGACCCTGGGATCATGACCTGAGCCGAAGGCAGACGCTTAACTGACTGAGCCACCCAGGCGTCCCTATATTTGCTTTAAAATCCAGTTTGGAGCTGTGGGAAATAATGAGTGAAATTCACTCTAGTGGTGAGATTTGTTATATAAATAACTTCTTGCTTAGTAGATATTTTGTAACTGAAATGTACAGACCCTCTTACACATTTGGAAAAAGAGCATTATTCCCTGAACAGGGAGTATACTATGAAAGGGATTTGGATCAAAAGACTAAACTTAAATTCTGCCTCTGCCACTAAACTAGCTGAGTGAATGTATTACTTAATATCCCAGAAGTGTGATTTCCTCTTTTATAAAATGAGCCAATAATACTATTTCACAAGGTGGTCTGTAAGATCTAAATGAGATCATGTATGTGAAAAGTACATTATAAATTATTAAGCTATGTATAAATGGTAGTTCTTTTGATACCTTTTATCTGTATGCAGTATGTTAAAATTTTTTCTTTTATTGATTTGTTGACAGTATAAGTAAAATGCACATTCCGTAAAAGTCAACCAAGGGGCACCTGGCTGGCTCAGTCCAGAGAGTGCAGTGCTTGATGTTGGGGCCATGAGTTCGAGCCCCACATTGGTTGTAAAGATTACTTAAATAAATAAAACTTAAAAAAAAAAGCCAACTGAGGACATTATGAAATTGTTTATCATTAAAAGGCACTACTACAACATATGTGATTATTCTTAAGTATTGATCTCCATAGCATTGAATCGTTTTTTCTTAAATGACACAATATAGACATCGAGGATCTGAATGTCATTTGTTTCAGTCTAAATTTCTACATAAAATGCTAACTGACTTGTTCCTAATTAACACTATGAGATAATAAAGGGGAGATAAATTCAGCTGAATAAGTTTTTCCAGAAAGTAAAACTATCTTTACCTAAGGTATTGTGAACCCAGAAAGAACCATTCTCATAGTGATACTGTAAAAAGGAGAAGAATGAGTTTTTAGAGGTATATTATGCTTTTGAAAAAGACAAGGCAGTGGGGAAAAGGAGATCGAAAATATGCTTTTAAATGTGGCAGTATTGCTTTAGTGATTTTATTTTCCCACCATGTCAATAAAAACCATCTTGATCAGAATTTGTCATCTTCCCAAAGTACTCAAGAAAAAACCTTAATGACATAAACTTGGAGTGATATTAAACACCTTTCAATCTTCAATCTAAGTTTATTTATGAAGGTTAGTTTAGTATACATAATGCATTAGAATAGATGACTGGACTAGTGTATGGAGGCTCCATTCATCCTTTTAATAGTGTATGTCCTCATTAGTGCTTAAACTTTTTTCGTTCATGTCTGATTAGGTATCTGTATAATTTTTTCAGTTCTTATATGGAAAAACTTAAGAATATTCAACTTTGTCTTTTCAGTTCAATTATTCTGAATGTATATGGCTTTACAGATAACTCTTTCAATATATTAACTTATCAAATAATTATAAATGAAATTTTATTGTTAGCTATATTTTATTATTAGCTATATTCTTTATACCTATAGGTGATTACCATATGTGTTCACTGCTTAGTTAATAATATTTAATTATTTCAAGGTATATATGGTGTTCCAGTATGAAGCGAGGTGAGTTCAGGTTATGCAGGAACTTAAATTTAACTATTGTGTAGCTCATAGGGTGGTGAGGGAGGTAGTCACATTCATGACAGGGTCAGATTTTAAAAGGCCCTGATGTCAGTGGGGAATTCTTGGAAGTTTCACAGTAAAAGAGTAACATGATATATTCATTTTTTGTAACTGGTTGCAATGTGGGGAGGATTATAATTGAAGAGGGCCTGGAGGCAGGGAGATTGGTTAGGAGAGTATTGCGAAGTTTAAGGGAAGATGAGAAATGGAAGGAGAGAATAAAAGCTGATTTTAAATAATATGTAGGTGAAAGAATTGGGATGACCTGATGATGGACAGGAAGTGAACATCAAAAATGACTCCAGCTTGTCTATTTTACTGGTCTCAGAGAGATGGGTCATCGGGCATGGCTGTTAACCCAAGGTTGCAGACAAGACTTAGAAAGGAAGATGACTATTAATTCCTGATCTTTTACAGATACAGCAGCTCTGACCAAGCCTAAAAGTACTTGTGTAAGATGACATTTAATACCAGAAATTTTGGGCGCCTGGGTGGCTCAGTTGGTTAAGCGACTGCCTTCAGCTCAGGTCATGATCCTGGAGTCCCTGGATCGAGTCCCACATCAGGCTCCCTGCTCAGCAGGGAGTCTGCTTCTCCCTCTGACCCGCCCCCCTCTCATGTGCTCTCTCTCCATTCTCATTCTCTCAAATAAATAAATAAATAAAATCTTTAAAAAAAAAAATCTGTTGAGAAAAATTTAAAAAAAACAACAACAACAAATTTTTCTCTACTGCACCCCAGATGTCACTACCTTTAGCCTTAAGGTGCCAGAAGGGCATTAAGCTGCTGATGTCCCTCCTGCAGTCTTCTCTGTTTACCTAGGATACTCTTATATATATTGTCTTTTTCTTTTTATATAATAAAAAATCTTGGGAAGCACTACCCCAATTACCATTCTCTAAACAACTACCTTCATAATTTTTAATGTAGACTTTCATATTTAGATAACATACTAACAATATCTACTATTTATTGAGTGCCTGTTACACATCAGGTGTTGTAGTCAACACTTGACATATGTTGTAGAGAGAATTAAATGGGACATTTTATGAGGTTGTAGGTATTAGTTTCCCTGCTTTACAAATGAGGAATCAGACACAGAGGGTGTGATTTGCCTATGATTATAGGCTTTTTAAATGATGAAACTAAATACATCTGATTCTACAGTGCAATGTAGATTCCTGTGTTACTGGTCAAGGTTATGAAAATTGGTAAGAGATTTCTTATCAAAACTGTAATTTTCGTGGTAACTTATTTGGGAAAAATGATTTCTTTTTAAAGATTTATTTATTTATCCTGGAGAGAGAGTGTGTGCACAGATGCACGTACGCATGCGAGAGTGAGTAGGGGGAGGGGCAGAGGGAGCGACTCCTAAGCAGACTCCCCACTGAGCATGGAGCCTGACCCCATCCCAGGACCCACGAGAGCATGACCTGAGCTGAAACCAAGAGTCGGACACCCAACTGACCGAACCACCCAGGTGCCCTAAGAAGTTTGGTTCTTTTAAAAGAGTTTGCAAACCCCACTCCTACTTTAGGGCTGAGTCTGGATCATTAGAACTTCACAAAAACATTTATAATTTTGAAAGTTAATAAATAGGCCTTTATTTTTCCATAAAGTGGTATAATTTTTTGACAGAACCTGTCTCTCTACACTATGTCCGTAAGGCCAGATTCTTCACCTGTGACTAGACTGTCCTCTTTCTCCTGCTCAGGGACACATCTCCAGCGAGTCCCCCCGGTCTCCTGTATTGCTGGTTTTCCTTTTCTACGAGATAATCCCCAACTGTTGTTACTAGCAAACATACCATTTCTCCCATCATTAAAAAGCCTTTTTTATTGCCACTTCCCCTTCTAGCCATTGCTCCATTTCTTTATTTTCCTTTGTAGCCAAATTCCTGTAGAGTTTTAAATATTCATTCTTTACCCTCATTTTTAGAAATCTGTTACAAAGCTTTTACTTCCCCGTACCACTCCAGCAAAGCTCTTAATATCAAAACCCCCAGAGGTCTTCATGTTGCCGAAAATCTGGTGGTCATGGTGTCAGTTTCTGTCTGACTGGACTTGTTAGCAGTATTTAATACAGTTGATCACTGCCTACTCCTGGAAATTCATCTGTAACTGACTTTCAGGACACTACACTTTGACTTTGCCCCTTTCTTACTGGCTGCACCTGCTCCTTTTATTGGTCCTCTTCCTGTCCTTGTCATCTTTTGCAGCTGCTTCATGGCATTTCTATTTGGTTATCTAGTAAGCATCTTAAATTTAATGTGTGCAGAAGCACACTTCTGCTCCACTGTCAGTATGACCCCAGATCAGTTACAGATAACTCTGTTCTACTTGCTCAGACCAAAAACCTTGAAGTCATAAACCTCTTCTCTTTTTTTCACATTCCGTATTGTGTTCATCAGCAGATGCTTTTGGTTGTGTCTTCAAAACTTAGGATTCTCTTACCATCTCAGAGACACCACCTTGGTCCAAGCTACCATTATCTTTTGTCTGAATTACTGCAAGATTCTCTTAAGTGGTCCCCCTGCTTCCTTCCTTGCCCTCACAGGTCTCTTGTCAGTCATTCCTCTGCTCAACTGAAAAGGCTCCCATCCAACTCAGTAAAGTTTGATTGACTATAATGCCCTGTTACACGACATGATCTGCACCCAGTTGTCCCATCCTCATTTTTACAGCTCTGTTCTAGTCCCTCATTCAGTCACACTGCCTCCTGTTCCCTTAACTGGCATGCATACTCCTCAGGTCCTTTGTATTTACTGTTTCCACTGCTTAACCCTCCACTCCTGGATACCTTAGAGTCTGGTTTCCCTACTCTCTCCATGTCTTCAGATGTCACCTGCTTTCTGATGTCTTTCCTGACCACCCCGTTTAAAATTGTGAAATTGCCATGCCTGTTGCCCACTAGCCCCTTCTTTGCTTTTTCTTCTCCAGAGCACTTAACACCTACTAACATACTTTGGTTTCTTTCATACTGGCATGTAATCTCCATGTAAGTAGAGATTTCGTCTGTTTTTCAGTGCTGCATTCCCAGGTATCAGTACCTGGTACATAGTAAGAGCTCAATAAGTATTTGTTGAATGAAAGAATTAGTTGAACTACTTTTGAGAAATCAGGTAACTATTGGTTTAGATGAAAACCTATACAAAGACTTATAATGAGATGGATTTAATAGAGTAGTCACTCAGTTAACCATCCACAAGATTCACCCAGTTTCAAACTGAAGGTTGCTGGAGTGGAGGGGGATGGAGGGATGGGGTAACTGGGTGATGGACATTAAGGAGGGCATGTGATGTAATGAGCACTGCGTATTATATAAGACTGATGAATCACAGACCTGTACCTCCGAAACCAATAATCATTTTATGTTAATTAATTGAATTAAAAATAAAATTTAAAAAAGATTCACCCAGTTTCATTTTAATATATTACATTGTATTTTATCAGCTACTTTTTAAACCTCAACAGGTTTAAAAAGTTAGATTTTAATTTAATTTTAATTTAAAGTGAAAAGATTTTAAATAAGTTTTTGCATTTTGATGCTTAAATTCTTCATAATTTGTTTTAAACCATGGTTTCGCTAGATATCTACTCTGGGATAAAGTTTTCACATCTATAAAATGAAAAAAATAATCTGCTTGAGCACCAGCTAAAATAAAAGGTTAGGAAAATACAGTATGTTCAGTCAACAGTAATCTCAAAAAGTTTCTCCTCTGAAAATGCATAGCTTCTCCCAAGAAATTATGTTACCTAAAATTTCCACTTTGCTTTTTTGCTATGTCCTGTTCATTCATTTTCAACAACTATGTTAATTAAAGGAGCAATTATTGGTGTTTTGATTATAAACAGTAGATAATCCACTTGCAACCCTTCTTGTTCATGCCATCTTAAAAACAAAGGCATCAGATATGGAAATGAGCAGTTTTATATGTTGTCCAGGAGAATAATCTAGAGGTAGAAGTGATTAATTCAAACATTTTCCCTATAAATAAGCTTGTCATATAAAGAGCCTGTTTCAGTCCCTTTTTGTTACAACTGGAAAAAATGTTTTATTAACCAAAAATATTTTTACATGGAGGCAGAAGGAGGATGGTTGCTTAGTTGTGCCTGCTGAGCTTTTCTGACAACCATGGTTTTTCACTATTTATTCTTGGTCAATTTCAAGTTTTGAGTTGTTAGTGATGTTTATTCAGGCTAAGCATGCCTTTGGCATTCCCAAACACTGATTTGTTCCTACTAGAATTTCAAAGGTTCCCAAGGTTTTTTTTTTTTTTTTTTTTTAAAGATCTCATTTATTTGAGAGAGAGAGAGAGAAAGAGAGAGCACGAGAGGGGGTTGGGTCAGAGGGAGAAGCAGACTCCCTGCTGAGCAGGGAGCCCGATGCGGGACTTGATCCCGGGACTCCGGGACTTGATCCCGGGACTCCAGGATCATGACCTGAGCTGAAGGCAGTCGCTTAACCAACTGAGCCACCCAGGCGCCCAGGTTCCCAAGGTTTTTCTCATTCTTCCAACATTTTTCTTGCCTCTTTTCAGGTATAAATTTAGATTTGGCATATTGATCTTCTAGTCGTAGGAAGATACATTCCATGTACAGAAATCTATTGGTAGGTTTTGTACTGAGGCTTCAGGTTTTGGTTGTAAGATACTTCTGGCTAAACTTTATATACATGAAGTCATCTCTGCACAGATACATTAGTTTGCATATGAAATACATCTATTATAATATTGAAATCCTTTTATTTAGAGAAATAAAACTTAAGTTTCTTGTTTGAATGTTGTAATTTAAATAACAGTATCTCCCATTTGTTTGTCCCCTTAAGTCCTGGTTTATGCCTATTTCTCTAACATGACTATTAATAACACCCCCTTTCACTCATAAGAATGCCTCAAGTTGAAAAATATGTTTTTTGGATACGAGTTATAATATATCCTAAGTCACTTTACTTTTGCACTTTACATAGGATTGATCAGATTTCTTTTCCTTTTTCTGCCATCTTTCCTCTCTACCTCCCATGCACAAATACAGGATGGATAGGAGAGAGATGTATGTGTATATGGGGGATGGGGTTTATAGGAAACGACATGAAAGAATCATGAAAAACAGTTTTGAAATCAAATGTGAGCTTTTTAAAGATTTTGAGAGAGAGAGAAAGAACATGAGCTGGGGGAGGAACAGAGGGAGAGGGACAAGCAAACTCAGTGCAGAGCCCAACACAGGGCTTGATCTCACAACCCTGAGATCATGACCTGAACCGAAAGTCAAGAGTCAGGCACTTAACTGACTGAGCCACCCAGGTATCCCTCAAATGTTAGCTTTTTAAAAGCATTTTTAAGGTTGAAATATTTTAGTTTTATATTTAAAACATTTGTTATAATGCTGACCAGTTGGCCAACTCCCAACATCATTCTCTGTTATTATAATTACATTTGATTATATATTCAATTTGGACTTTTAAAACATTAGCTTCATTAGCTTGTACATGCTGCGGATAGTCTATCAATTTTTCGAGTTTCTTCTTTTGAAGAACATTAGAATTCCTGCTCTGCCATAATTGTGTTGTTACATTTTATAATGCATTTAACTTTTTAAAAATGGATAATTTATTAGTTATACGGCAGTTAGGGTTTTGTCTGTGGCCGGAATATACTCCATCTGTTGTTTTATCAAACGAGTCTTAAGTCTGAAGGAGCATGGGCTATAAAAACAATTGTATATATAATATAGTCAATTCTTTCAAGGCTTATTTTTGATTTAACATTTGTGCTATGAGATTGATGAAGGATAATTGGAAGGCACACAGGCAAGGACCAGGGGCCCCTGCCCTAAGAGGAAACCACCCTTAAAAGGATTTTGTACCACCCTGGAAGGAGCCCTCCACTCTTTCCCATATGACAAAAATCTGACTGGATGACAGGCACGGGGTGGGGGGGTTAATCAGATTAAAACAGCCCCGCCAACAAGCCCATAAAAACCCCTAGACTTAGAAACTCCCATGGCAAACCCCTCGGGTCCCCTCCCTCCTTGGGAGCTTTGTGCTATCACTTTGCTATCGCTCAGTAAACCTTGCTTTGCTGCGCACCACTCTGTCTAGTCTACCTCTTCATTTTTCCAAGTGGCATGACCAAGAACCACTGGAACTGATGGAGGAAAAAAATCCTGTAACAAGATGGCTGCAACAAGTTTTCTTAAGGAGAAAACTGTGAAACAAAAAGGAATCTTAAGAAAGGCATAGTATGATGAAGAGCATGGACTCCAGAACCAGATGGTTTGGGCTCCATAGCTTACTTAAACTTGTAACCTTAGATAAATACTTCTCTGTTTCCATCTTCTCCTTTGTAAAATAGAGATAATGATGGGGTTGTTGTGAAAATTAAGTGAATTATTATATGCAAGAGCCTAAAATAGTTCCTAGCACATGGCAGGCACTCTATATATGTTTGTTATTGCTATTATTGTCAGTGGAATACATTCAGTTTATCTCAGACTTAATTTGAAACCTTAAAGGTCGATTGATAATATGAAAGGAAGTATCTCTATCTTTATGTTAAAAGGAATTGTGTGACTTCTTGTATGCAGGTTGTGGGTAGAGATATGGAAGGTATGGTAACTGATAACGAGGTTAGGTTCACACAGAAATCTTACCAGAAGACATCTGTGAGAGGACCTGTACATAGAAGCCTCAACTTCTAGCACTTTCTCCGATTCATTTTAGTTTTTTTTTTTTAATTGCCTTTACTTATTTGTCCTTCAAGGTCCAACTTACATATTCTCCCTTCATTCACTCTTATCTCTCTTCCTCCAGTTAAAGCATAATCAACTCCTCTTCTTTGTGGCCTTGGAATTTTTTTATGCCTTAATATAGCACTAATTATAGTTAGCTGGGTGGTACAGATTGTAGCGTCATGAATGCACAGGAATCTTCTAATCATACCTCCGCTCACAGGCCCCTATTGTTAGTTTTTTCTGGGTTTCATTTCATTCTCTGTGACTGCTTTTATTTCTAATGCCCATTATTGCCAGAAAGGAAATATAGTTAGGGACTGAAGCTTCTCTGCTTACTAAGTAAGCGTAAGTGCAATCTACTTGGAATTTTGCTATTGAAATAACTTATAGAATAATGAGGCTATCTTTGAGAAATGAAAATTACAACCAATTTGTGATGATTTACTGACTGAAATATATAGATCACCTAGGAATGAAAAATATATAAATGTTTAATATGCCTGAAGAATTTAATTCTATCTATAAAACTAAATTTTCATGTTTCAGGGGCGCCTGGGTGGCTCAGTCGTTAAGCGTCTGCCTTCAGCTCAGGTTATGATCCCAGGGTCCTGGGATGGAGCCCCCATCAGGCTCCCTGCTCAGCAGGAAGCCTGCTTCTCCCTCTCTCACTCCCCCTACTTGTATTCCCTCTCGCTGTGTCTCTCTCTGTCAAATAAATAAATAAAATCTTCAAAAAAAATTTTTTTTTTCATGTTTCAGTTTGATGATAGAGGGTCATTGCAGTCAGGATGATGTCAGAAAATAATGACATGACATTTTGTGATATCTATTTTAAAATGCACTTCCACTTAGATAATAGTATACAAAAGCTATTTTCTTTTTAATAAGTTATCTGTACTACAGTTTTTTTAAACTATTTTATTTCTGCCTCATAACCATTTGACTGATGAATCTCCATTGGTTGATATGTTTTAAATTTTAACTTTGTTATTAGCATCACAGTGTAAAAGATGACATTTCATACTGGCACAGCAAGTAAGCATTCCTATCCAATAGTTATTACATAGATTTATTCAAACGATGTGGGGTTTCATGACTTTCTACTGACATTCTCCATGAATAATAAACAGAAAATTCTAATACCCAATCCAGTTCTTTATGGGAGATGTGGTGATATGATATAAAAAACATTTGCTTTGCAGTAAAGACATAGCTGGGCTCAAATTATGGCTTTAACATGGGCTGTGACTTTGAACTAGGTTACTTAAGCTCTTGAACTTCGGTTTACTCCACTGTAAGACCGGTTGGAAAATACAACATAAGGGATTTGTAGAAATTAGGTGAGCAAAATCATTTATATTACACTCTACATTTATTTATAACTATATTAGAGAAGAGGATTTTTTAAAAAATTAAGTGGCTCTCTGAAAGAAGCTTCCTGTTGGTATTTTTCTTGACCCAGACTTCTGCTTTGATTCAAAAAACAAATGAGATTTGATCTTTAAAGGCTCATATCTTGTTGTGGCACTCTTGTTACCTTCTGCCTTTTGGACGTTACCCTTAACCGTCACTAAATGTATCTTTCTCTCAGTTTCAGTTCCTGCTGTCATCAGTACTGTAAGTGGATGACTTACCTAATACTCTGGCTCCATACTTTCTGGAGCCCTACGTGAATATTGACCTTTATCTCATCTCTCCTTCACTTAGCTACTTTACTGGTCACACCCTTGATCTTGGTATCAACTAAAATGGTGTCACTAAAAGTACTATTCTACCTCCACATCACTATCCTTTAACAGCAATCTCTAGTCTTCCATCCTGCTTGTACACTACTTAAATTTGTTTGTCATCTTATCCAGACTTCATGTCCTTTGCCCCTTCTATTTTGTCAGCCCTGAGTTCTTGAATTCTCTTCTTTTCCATTCCTCTGTAAGTGAGATCCCAAGGGCCATCACTTCAAATTGCTCATATCCCAGACGTTGTTCCCATTTTGATACTTGTGATCTCTATATTATACGCTTCATTTAAAATGTTTTAGAGAACATTTATTAACTTCTCAAGACCTTGGTTTTCTTCTGGATACTGTGTAATCATACCTACTTCACTAGATTATGGTAAGGATTAAACAAGTTACTGTATATATAAACTGTTGAGCCTACCTTCAACCCGTGTGGAGATAAGTTATAGAGAAAGATAATGTGACATTTAGAGATAGACCATGTTTGCACCTACATTAGTGTGCTGCTACAGAAACACCAAGCCAGGTAAATTCATATAGTAGACACCTTGGGTCACCAACCTCCAGTGGGTCCTTAAGATTGTCAGATAGTCCAATTCTAAGCAAACACATTTATGAAACTTTAAAAGATAGATACTTTGTATTTGGAATAATTGAGTACATGTTTAAATTTTAGAAATCTCCGAGAAGCGAGGGACAATGCTGTGGCTGAAAAGGACCGAGCAGTGATGGCTGAAAAGAATGCTTTAGAAAAACATGATCAGCTCTTAGACAGGTAAGCATTCTAAAAATCTGGAAATGTTAAAAACTCTTTTGATTTTTGTTGCTGTAACTTTTTCTTTTAGAAAAAAATATTTTTAATAGAAGTATAATTCAATTCAGTTACATGCATTATTTTTGTAATATGTAATTATTGCATATACTAAAGGAAGATATAGCACGTGCAGTCACCCTACAGTTTTCTTATATGCCTTTTCTCCATCTCAATCACTACTCCTCAAGAGGCAGACACTCTCTCATTACTGTCACCAGAGCTTAGTTTTGCTCGTACTGGATTGAAAATAAATGGAATTGTACAGTATGTATTCTTTTGTGTCTAGTTTCTTTCACTCAACATTATATTTTCATCCATTTTGTTGTTACATCAGTAGTTCATTCCTTAGTGTTGCTGGGTATGAATATACCACAAGTTTGTTTATTCCTTCACCTATATCAGTGGACGTTTAGGTTGTTTCCATTTTGGAGCTATCATGAATGAAGCTGCTATGAACTTTTTTATAAAGTCTTTTTTGGGTATATGATTTTTATTTATGTTGGATAAATTTTCTCTAGGAGTGGAATTGCTAATCATAAAGTAGAAGGACTTTTACTTTAAAAGAAACTACTAAACTTGAGTCCAAAGTGTTAATACCATTATGTGCTCCCCAGTTCATTTCTTAAAAACCTATATGTTCTGGTTCATGTGTGTTGGAGGAAGGGGAAGAGAGAAAATTATTTGTCTTTAATTTATCAATAGAAAACTATATTTATTTTTAGTAGCCTAGCTAATAGGAAAATCACTGATGAGTATTAAGGTAAGTGCTATTGCACACTCTAGATTTTCAGTGGTTTGACTACATTCAGAGTAAACAGAATCGTTACCTTTTTTTTTTTAACTTTTATTTTGAAAATAATTTCAGACAGAAAAGTTGCTAAACTAGTACATCAGGTTTCCATACACCTTTCACATACTGATAAACTTTGAAAATAACTCAGTGGAGCTTTTAATTATTAAATGAAGACTTGCATATCCATTTGTGATTTAAGCAATACCTCACACTAAAAATTGAGGTAAGTCTTCATATAATTAACCTATTACCAAAATCTCTCAGATGGCTCAAATTGTTATACTTCTGAATTCACATCAACTTTATAAACTTGGTACATTAATAAAAATAATATTAGAGAAGTCTCTTCTGTAATGTGAAAGTATATCTAAGTCTAAACGTTTTAATATAAAATAAATTTATAAATCAGCTGTTTTTATTGGAGTGCTGTTAAAACCTACTGTAAAATCTTTTATTATGTTTAACCTTTCCATTTATAAAACTATATGGTGTACGCAAAAGATTTATTTGGCTTTTTGTTGATGTTGTTTTTTAATGTGATTTATTTAGGAATGGCTCTAGAATAATATTTATGGACAAATTAACAAACTTTAAAAGAAAGTGCAAGATTTTAGGTAGTACACCAGAACTATTATATTTGGGCAGAATTTCATAACTTACTAGCCTCAGTATGCTTTTGTGAATTTGGAGAAAAGAGAATAGTAAATCTGACCTTAAAATTGGCTGTTTAATATTTATACTCATATCTGTTATGTCCTAAACTCTGGCACTTTAAAATCCTTCTTAATCTTACTTGTCCGTATACTAGCAACTGGTATTTATCCTAAAGGCCATGGGATGCTTTAGTACTTAAAGGGATCTTTTGAATTATTGAGAATTTAATGTTTGTGAAGTGTGTAGAACAGTGTCTTGCACATAAGTAGTAATATAGAAACGTTTGTTGTTATTATAAAATAATTGTTCAATTAGTTCTGTTTACTAACTGAACTTTTGCTATTTAAAAGTTGATCTTTCAAAATAATTTTCCACTAGAATTTTGAATAAAATGGAACAGCTCATTTTTTTCATTAGGGTTTAATTGATATACAATATTATATTAGTTTCAGGTGTACTACATAGTGATTCAGTACTTATACACATTACAAAATGATCACTACAATAAGTCTAGTTAGCATCTGTCACCCTGAAAAGTTTTGTTTTTTTTTTAAAGATTTTATTTATTTATTTGACAGAGAGAGAGATAGTGAGAGCAGAAACACAAGCAGGGGGAGTGGGAGAGGGAGAAGCAGGCCTCCCGCAGAGCAGGGAGCCCGATGCGGGGCTCGATCTCAGGACCCTGGGATCATGACCTGAGCCAAAGGCAGACACTTAACGACTGAGCCACCCAGGTGCCCCACCATGTAAAGTTTTTAAAATGTTGTTGACTATATTCCTTATGCTGTACATTACATCCCCATGTATTATTTATTTTATAACTAGAAGATTATACCTCTTAATCCCCCTTACCTATTTCCTCCATCCCTCTACCCTCCCTCTGCACTGGCAACCATCAGTGTATTTGAGTCTGTTTCTGCTTTTTGTTTGTTCATTTGTCTTGCTTCTTAAATTCCACATGTAAGTGAAATCATAAGGTATTTGTCTTTCTCTGATTTATTTCACTTACCATAATAACGCTGTAGGTCGGGGCACCTGGGTGGCTCAGTCGGTGAAGCGTCTGCCTTCGGCTCATGTCATGATCCCACGGTCCTGGGATCAAGTCCTGCATCGGGCTCCCTGCTCAGCGGGGAGTCTGCTTCTGCCTCTACCTGCTGCTCTGCCTACTTGTGTGCTCTCTCTCTCTCTCTCTCTCTCTGTCAAATAAATAAAATCTTTTTTTTTTTAAAGATTTTATTTATTTATTAGAGAGAGAGAATGAGAGATAGAGAGCATGAGAGGGAAGAGGGTCAGAGGGAGAAGCAGACTCCCCGCCGAGCAGGGAGCCCGATGTGGGACTCGATCCCGGGACTCCAGGATCATGACCTGAGCCGAAGGCAGTCGCTTAACCAACTGAGCCACCCAGGCGCCCTCAAATAAATAAAATCTTAAAAAAAAATGCGCTCTAGGTCTATCCATGTTGTCATAAATAGCAAGATTTTATTCTTTTTTAGAACTAATATTCTGGTGTGCGTATATACACATATCTACGTACATTTACACACATGCATACACGCCACATCTTCTTTATCCCTTCAGCTATCTATGGACACTTGGGTTGCTTCGGTATTTTGACTGTTGTAAATGATGCTGTGATGAGCATAGGAGTGCTTGTATATTTTCAAATTAGTGCTTTTGTTTTCTATGGATAAATAACCAGAAGTGGAATTGTTGGATCATATGGTCATTCTATTTTTAATTTTTTAAAGGAAGCTCCAAACTATTTTCCATAGTTGCTATATCAGTTTACATTCCTACCAACAGTGCACAAGAGTTCCCTTTTCTCTACATCCTCACCAACATTTGTTATTTCTTGTCTTTTCAATAGTAGCCATTCTGACAGCTGTTAGGTGATACCTCTTGGTGGTTTTGATTTGCATTTCCCTGATGATTAGTGATGTTGAACATTTTTTCAAGTGCCTGTTGGCCATCTGTATGTCTTTGGAAAAATGTTATTTCAGGTCCTCTGCCCTTTAATCAGATTGTTTCCTTAATATTGAGTTGTGTGAGTTTTTTTTATATATAGATATTAACCTCTAATTGTATATGTCATCTGCAAATATCTCTCCCATTCAGTATGTTGCCTTTTTGTTTTGTTGATGATTTTCTTTGCTGTGTAAAAACTTTTTAGTTTGCTATAGTCCCATTTTTTTTTATTTTTGCTGTTGTGTCCTTGTCTGAGGGGACGGATCCAAAAAGGGTTAAGATCAATGTCAAACAACTTACTGCCTATGTTTTCTTCTAGGAGTTACGGTTTCAGGTCTTACATTTAGGTCTTTAATCTGTTTTGAGTTTATTTTTGTGTATGGTGTAAGAAAGCAATCCAGTTTCAATCTTTTGTATGTGGCTTATCAGTTTTCCCAATACCATTTACTAAGAGACTCTTTTTTTCCCGTTATATGCCCTTGCTTTCTTCATCATACGTTGATTGACCATGTATGCATGGGTTTATTTCTGGGCTCTCTAGTCTGTTCCATTGACCTATGTCTGTTTCTTTGCCAGTGTAATACTGTTTGATTACTTTAGGTTTATGGTATAGTTTGAAATATGGTTATGATAATTGAGGCTTTGTTCTTCTTTCTCAAGATTGCTTGGGTATTCAGGGTCTTTTGTGGTTCCATACAAATTTTGGTATTATTTGTTCTAGTTCTGTGAAAAATGCCCTAGATATTTTGATAGGAATTGCATTGAATTTGTAGATTGCTTTAAGTAGTATGGACATTTTACCAACATTAATTCTTCCAATTCGTGAACATTGTATATCTTTCCACTTATTTGTTTTCAGTTTCTTGCATCAATGTGTTACAATTTTCAGAGTACAGCTCTTTAACCCCTTGGTTAAATTTATTCCTAGATATTTTATTCTTTATGATGCAGTTGTAGATAGTTTTCTTAATTTCTCCTTCTGATAGTTTATTAGTGTACAGAAATGCAACAAATTTATGTATATTAATGTTGTATCCTGCAGGTTTACTGAATTCATTTATTAGTTCTGATAGTTTGGTGGAGTCTTTAGGGTTTTCTCTATATAGTATCACATCATCTGCAAATAGTGACAGTTTTTTTTTTTTTTTAAAGATTATTTATTTATTTATTTGAGACAGAGAGAATGAGAGAGAGAGAGAGAGAGAGCACATGAGAGGGGGGAGGGTCAGAGGGAGAAGCAGACTCTCCGCCGAGCAGGGAGCCCGATGCGGGACTCGATCCAGGGACTCCTGGATCATGACCTGAGCCGAAGGCAGTCGCCCAACCAACTGAGCCACCCAGGCGCCCAAATAGTGACAGTTTTATTTCTTCCTTTCCAGTATGGATGCCTTTTATTTCTTTTTCAGTCTAATTGCTGTAGCTAGGACTTCTAGTACTGTATTGGATAAAAGTGGTGAGAGTGAACATCCTTGTCTTGATCTTAGAGAAAATGCTTTTAGCTTTTCACCATTGAGTATATTAGCTGTGAGTTTGTCATATATAGCCTTTATTATATTGAGGTACGTTGCCTCTATACTCACTCTGTTGGGAGTTTTTATCATAAATGGATGTTGAACTTTGTTGAATGCTTTTTCTGTATCTATCAAGATCATATGATTTTTATTCTTCATTTTCTTATTGTAGTATATTGTGTTGATTGATTTGTGGATGTTGAACCATCTTTGTATCCCTGGAATAAATCCTTGCTTGTGGTGTATGATCCTTTTAATGTCTTGTTGAATTTGGTGTGCTAATATTTTTTGAGGATTTTTGCATCTGTGTTCATCAGGGATACTGACCTGTAATTTTCTTCTTCTGTGGTGTCTTTGTCTGGTTTTGGTGTCAGGTTAATACTGCCCTCATAAAATGAGTTTGGGAACATCCTTCCTCTTTAATTTCCTGGAATAATTTGAGAAGGATACGTATTAACTCTTTTAAATGTTTGGTAGAATTTACCTAAGGAGCCATCTGGCCCTGGACTTTTGTTAAGAGTTTCTTTTATTACTAATTCAGTTTCCTTACTAGTAAGTAATTGGTCTATTCAGATTTTCTATTTCATCATGATTTAATCTTGGAAATTGTATGTTTTTAGGAATTTACCCATTTCTTCTAGGTTGTCCAATTTGTTAGTGTATAATTGTTCATAGTAGTTAGTCTCTTGTGATCCTTTGTATTTCTGTGGTATTGGTTGCAATTTCTCTTTCATTTTTTATTTGATTTATTTGGATCTTCTCTCTGTTTCTGGATGAGTCTACCTAAAGGTTTATCCATTTTGTTTATCTTTTTTAAAAGAACCAGCTCTTAATTTCATTGATTTTTTTTTTTCTTCTTCCTTTTTTTGGGGGGGGGTTCTCTTTCATTTATTTTCACTCTGATCTTTATTATTTACTTCCTTCTTGAACTTTGGCCTTTGTTTTGTCCTTATTTTTCTGGTTCATTTAAGTGTAAAGTTAGATTGTTTATTTGAGGTTTTTGTTGTTTCTTGAGGTAAGCCCTTATTGATATAAACTTCCCTCTTAGAACTGCTTTTGCTGTATCCTGTAGGTTTTGGAACATTGTTTTTCCATTTTCATTTGTCTCAAGGCATTTTTTTTTATCTTCTCTTTGATTTCTTTGTTGACCCTTTGGTTCCTTAATAGCATGTGTTTAGTTTCCACGTGTTTGTGTTTTTTTTCCAGTTTTCTTCCTATAACTGATTTTGTAAAGTCCATCTGGTCTAGTATATTGTTTAAGGGAAGGCTAGTATTTCCTTGCTGATTTACTGTATGGATGATCTGTTCATTGATAGTATTAAAGTCTTCCACTATTATTGTGTTGCTGTCAATTTCCCCCTTTATGTCTGTTAATATTTATATTTAGGTGCCTCCTATATAGGGTGCATAAATATTTACAAATGTTATATCCCCTTGTTGGACTGACCTTTTTATCCTTGTGTGATTCTCTTCTTTGTCTTTGTTATATAGTTTGTTTTAAAGTCTATTTTGTCTGAAAGAAGTATTGCTACTCCAGCTTTTGTTTCCATTTGTATGGTATATCTTTTTCTATCCCTTCACTTTCAGTTTTGTGTATCTTTAGATTTGAAGTGAGTCTCATATAGGCAGTGTGTAGATGGGTCTTGTTTTTTTTTTTGGTTTTTTGTTTTGTTTTGTTTCCATTAGCCACCCTGTGTCTTTTGATTCGAGAACTAGGTCCATTTACATTTAAAGCAGTTGTTAGTAGGTGTTCACTTATACCATTTTGTTCATTGTTTTCTGATTATTTTTATAGTTTCTCTCCATTTTTTTCTTCTTTTCTTGCTCTTTTTCCTTTATGGTGTGATGCCTTTGTTTGGGATCATGTTTGTATTCCTTTCACTTTATTTTCCTTGTATCTATTATAGGGTTTTGGTTTGTGGTTACCATCTTTCTCTACATATATTTATAACAGTCTGTTTTAAGTCAATGGCCGCTTAGGTTCAAATGCATTCTAAAAGCATATTTTTACTCTGCCCCCTACCACGTTTTATATTTTAATGTCATATTTTACATCTTTTTATTTTGTATATTCTTCAGCTAATTATTGTAGTTGTACTTGATTTTACTTCTTTTTCTTAACCTTCATACTAGCTTTATAACTGGTTAGTCTATCTTTATAATTACCTTTATTAGTGAGATTTTTTTCTTTCATATATTTTCTTATTTCTAGTTATGGCCTTTTCTTCTCTGCTTAAAGAAGTCCGAATCTTCAACATTTCTTATAAGGCTGATTAAGTGGTGGGGAATTCCTTTAGCTTTCCTTGTCTGGAAAACTCTCTCTCCTTCAATTCTAAATGATAACCTTACTGCGTGGAGTATTCTTCATTGTAAGTTTTTTCCTTCCAACACTTTGAATATATCATGTCACTTTCTTCTGGCCTGCAAAGTTTCTGCTGAAAAATCAGCTGATAGTCTTTTGGAGGTTCCCTTGTATGTAACTAGTTGTTTTTCTCTTGCTGCTTTTAAGATTATCTTCTTATCTAATTTTTGACATTTTAATTATCATGTGTCTTGGTGTAGATCTCTTTGGGTTCATCTTGTTTTGGACTCTCTGTGCTTCATGGACTTCGGTATTTGTTTCCTTCATCAGGTTAGAAAAGTTTTCAGACATTATTTCTTCAAATAAGCTTTCTGCACCTTTCTCTCTCTTTTCTCCTTCTGGGACCCCTATAATGCAAACATTAGTACACTTGATTTTGTCCCAGAGGTCCCTTTAACTATTCCCATTTTTTTTAATTTTATTTTAATTTTTTTTTTCTGTTGGGGTGATTTGCACCACTGGTCTTCTATTTTTCCTTATCATCTAATCTGCTATTGATTCCCTCCTCTGTTTTTCATTTACATTTAAAGCAATTGTTAGTAGGTGGGCACGTATTGCCATTTTGTTCATTGTTTTCTAGTTGTTTTTATATATACCAGCTCTGGTTGGTATATTCTTATGTTTTCTCTTTGTTAAAGTTCACCCTGTGTTCATCCATTCTTCTCCCAAGTTTGCTGATCCTCTTTATGACCATTACTTTGAACCCTTTATCAGGTAGATTATTTATCTCTGTTTCATTAAGGTCTTTTTCTGAGTTTTTGTCTTGTTTTTTCATTTGGAATTATGTTCTTCTGTCTCCTCATTTTGCCTGATTTTTTGTGTGTGTTTCTATGTATTAGGCAAATTGGCTACCTCTCCTTGTCTTCAGGGAGTGACTTTGTATAGATGTCCACTGGGGCCCAGAACTGCAGTCTCTCCTCCCCCAACCCCCCACCACTCACCAGACCAAGTGCGGTGTGCACCCATCTGTTGTGGCACAACAGCAGCTGGAAGAATTCCCCTGCAAAGGCTTAAAATATTCTTGGATGAAGTAAAAAAAGGATTCTTGATGTCCCTGCAATTTAATTCTTAATTAATCTATAAATTCAGTGTGATTCATGTCAAAAATTTCAAAAGACTTTTTAGTGAAACTTGACAAAATGACTAAGATTCTTTTTCAGAGTTGTTGTGGCTATTCTTGTTCCTGCCTATTCTTGTACCTTCATTTTTCCATGTGAATTTTTATAGTTATATTTTTTACATTGTACCTTTCATCCATCCAAAGTTCATTTGTGGGTATGGTGTAGATAGAGAACTAATTTGTTTTTTCATGAAAATGTCAGTTTCCTTAAGTTAAACTATACATTTGATGGGATCCAAGTAGAAATATCAGCAGGTTGTTTGTTTGTTTGTTTTTAAGTATAGACTCTAACTTCCTCTTGTGTTGGTTGGTGTTAGAGTAAGCACAGGTTTTTGGGGATCTTGATAAGGGAAAGTAGGTTAGGCATGCATTTGGATTAAGTGCTCTACAGTCATTTCTGTTTATAGTAAAATTATTGCTAGCCATTTCTTACTAGCGGTGACTTCCAGGACAACTCTTGTTGTCTATCCAACCCCCATAAGTGGTGAGAACCAGGAATATGTCTTAGGTACCCATTACTGGAATGAGGCATTGTTGCCTTCTTTCTTTATGGAGGATATGCAAGATGCAATAATAACTTATTTTTGAGGAGATTCCCTGGCATTTGTCAGACATTGGGTTACATATGTGATGGGTTCCTGAATCTTCATAGATTTTTTTTTTCTTCCAGCTTTATTGAAGTGTAGTTGACAGAACTATAAGATGCTGAAAGTATACAAACTGATGGTTTGTTATAGGTATACATTATGGAGAGATTTCCCCCCATCAAGGTAATTAATACCTTTCTCACCTTACATGTTATCATTTTCTTTCTTTTGGTGAGTTTTGTTTTTTTTTTTTTTTTTAAGATTTTATTTATTTATTTGACAGAGAGAGAGAGAGAGTGAAAGCAGGAACACAAGCAGGGGGTGTGGGAGAGGGAGAAGCAGGCTTCCCGCCGAGCAGGGAGCCCGATATGGGGCTTGATCCCGGGACCCCAGGATCATGACCTGAGCCAAAGGCAGACGCTTAACAACTGAGCCACCCAGGCGCCCCTCGGTGAGATTTTTTAAGTCTTACTCTCAGCAACTTTCAATTACACAATATAGTGTTAGCAACTATAGTCACCACATTATACATTAGATCCTCAGACTTTATATAATCTTACAGCAAGTTTTTTTTAAAACAGACATATTAAATCTATGGTTTATGTGGAAAAATTAAATAAATGAGTGTCTGAATAAGAACCTACAAATTTCATCTAATCACTATAGTAACCAGCTAGGTAAAAAGGAAACTTTGGACCTATTTCTCACATTTTAACAGGGTAAATTCCAAATAGATGAGAAATTTATTTTTTTAAAGGGTTTTCTTTTTATTTATTTATTTATTCATTTATTTGAGACAGAGAGAATGAGAGAGAGAGAGAGAGAGCACATGAGAGGGGGGAGGGTCAGAGGGAGAAGCAGACTTTCTGCCGAGCAGGGAACCTCATGCGGGACTCGATCCAGGGACTCCTGGATCATGACCTGAGCCGAAGGCAGTCGCTTAACCAACTGAGCCACCCAGGCGCCCTAGATGAGAAATTTAAATGAAAATAGAGTAGTAGAGAAACTATAGGAGAATATTTTTATAATCTTGGATTGAAGAAGTCTTTTGAAACTCAAAAGTTGTAAAAGAATTAATGTGACTACCTACAAATGAAAAATGTTGATGTAGCATTACTACCATAAAGAAAGTCAAAAGAAATGCAATCTGGGAAAAGGATTTGCATCTCCTATCACAGTCATGTAACTAATTTCCCTCTAAGAAGACCCTCTTTCAAGTCAATAATAAGTGAAAGTTAGTTTCACATTAAAAGTACACTGACGTTTCTGAAAAAAACAGAAAGGTTGACAATACACTTTTTGTGGATATGGAAAAACTGGGAATTTATACATTGTTAGCGGGATTTTTTTTTTTTTTTAGGTTTTTATTTATTTGCTTGAGGGAGAGTGAGACAGCCAGAAGGAGCAAGAGAGAGAGCACAGAGGGAGAGGGAGAAGCAGACTCCCGCTGAGCACACAGCTCAGCATGGGGCTCAATCTCAGGACCCTGAGATCATGATCTGAGCTGAATGCAGACACTTAGCCGACCGAGCCACCCAGGCATCCCTGTTAGCGGGATTTTAAGGTGATGCAACTCCTAGGGAGAGTTATTTAGTAACACCAATCAAAAATACAAATGCACATTGGTCTGGATCCAGGAGTTCACTTCTAGTACATTATCCTGCAGATATTCTTGCTGGCTACAAAATTACATATATACCAACTTATTCTCTTTTTTTATTTAAATTCAATTAATTAACATATAATGTATTATTAGTTTTAGATGTAGAGTTCAGTGATTCATCAGTCTTATATAATACCCAGTGCTCATTATATCACATGCCCTCCTTAATGTCCATCACCTTATTACTCAATCCCCCCACCCCCCTCCCATTCAGCAACCCTCAGTTTGTTTCCTGAGATTAGTCTCTTATGGTTTGTCTCCCTCTCTGGTTTCATCTTGTTTTATTTTTCCCTCTCTTCCTCTATGAGCCTCTGTTTTGTTTCTTAAATTCCAGATATGAGTGAGATCATATAATTGTCTTTCTCTGATTGACTTATTTCTCTTAGCATAATACCCTCTAGCTCCATCCACATCATTGCAAATGGCAAGATTTCTTGTTTTTTTGTTTGTTTGTTTGTTTTGATGGCTGAGTGTTATTCCATTATATATACACCACATCTTATTTATCCATTCATCTGTCAATGGACATCTGGGCTCTTTCCATAGTTTGGCTATTTTGGACATTGCTGTTATAAACTTTGGAATGCAGGTGCCCCTTCGGATCACTACATTTGAATCCTTTGGGTAGATACCTAGTAGTGCAATTGCTGCGTTGTAGGGTAGCTCTATTTTCAACTTTTTGAGGAACCTCCATACTGTTTTCCAGAGTGGCTGCATCAGTTTGCATTCCCACCAACAGTGTAACAGGGTTCCCCTTTCTCTGCATCCTCGCCAACATCTGTCGTTTCCTGACTTGTTAATTTTAGCCATTCTGACCAGTATGAGGTGGTATCTCATTGTGTATTTCCCTGATGCCAAGTGACGTTGAGCATTTTTTCATGTGTCTGTTAGCCATTTGTATGTCTTCTTTGGAGAAATGTCTGTTCGTGTCTTCTGCCCATTTCTTGACTGGATTATTTCTTCTTTGGGTGTTGAGTTTGATAAGTTCTTTGTAGACTTTGGATACGATGTTGAACAACAGTGGTGATAATGGACATCCCTGCCATGTTCCTGACCTTAGGGGAAAAGCTCTCAGTTTTTCCCCATTGAGAATGATATTCACTGTGGGCTTTTCATATATGGCTTTTATAAAGATATTGAGGTATGTTCCCTCTGTCCCTGCACTGTGAAGAGTTTTAATCAAGGAAGGATGCTGTACTTTGTCAGAGGCTTTCTCTGCATCTACTGAGAGAATCATATGGTTCTTGTCCTTTCTTTTATTAATGTAATGTATCACATTGATTGATTTGCAGGTATTGAACCACCCTTGTAGCCCAGGAATAAATCCCACTTGGTGGTGGTGAATAATCCTTTTAATATACTGTTGGATCTTATTGGCTAGTATTTTGGTGAGAATTTTTGCATCCATGTTCATCAGGGATATTGGTGTCCTCGTCTGGTTTTGGGATCAAGGTAATGCTGGCCTCATGGAAAGAGTTTGAAAGTTTTCCTTCCATTTCTATTTTTTGAAACAGCTTCAGAAGGATAGGTATTAATTCTTCTTTAAATGTTTGGTAAAATTCCCCTGGGAAGCCATCTGGCCCTGGACTCCTGTTTCTTGGGAGATTTTTGATTACTGCTTTAATTTCCATGCTGGTTATGGGTCTGTTCAGGTTTTCTGTTTCTTCCTGGCTCAGTTTTGGTAGTTACAAGTCTCTAGGAATGCATCCATTTTTCCAGATTGCCTAATTTGTTGGCACATACTTGCTCATAATACGTTCTTATAATTGTTTGTATTTCTTCAGTGTTGGTTGTGATCTCTTCTATTTCATTCATGATTTTATTTATTTGGGTCCTTTCTCTTTTCTTTTTTAAAAGTCTGACCAGGGGTTTATCAATCTTGTTAATTCTTTCAAAGAACCAGCTCCTAATTTCGTTGATCTGTTCTGCTGTTCGTTTTGTTTCTGTTTCATTGATTTTGGCTCTGATCTTTATTATTCTCTTTTCCTGCTGGGTTTAGGGTTTATATGCTGTTCTTTCTCCAGCTCCTTTTGGTATAGGGTTAGGTTGTGTATTTGAGATCTTTCTTGTTTCTTGAGAAAGGCTCATATTGCTATAAACTTCCCTCTTAGGACCGCCTTTGCTGTATCCCACAGGTTTTGAACAGTTGTGTTTTCATTTTCATTTGTTTCCATGAATTTTTTTCTTTAGTTTCCTGGTTGATCCATTCATTCTTTAGTAGAATATTCTTTAGCCTCCATGTATTTGAGTTCTTTCCAAATTTCCTGTTGTGATTGAGTTACAGTTTCAAAGCATCGTGGTCTGAAAATATGCTGGGAATGATCCCAGTCTTTTGGTACCAGTTGAGACCTGATTTGCGACCCAATATGTGATCTCTTCTGGAGAATGTTCCATGTGCACTTGAGAAGAATGTGTATTCTTATTGCTTTAGGATGAAATGCTCTGAATATATCTGTGAAGTCCATCTGATCCAGTGTGTCATTCAAAGCCCTTATTTCCATGTTGATCTTCTACTTAGGTAATCTGTCTATGCTTGCAGTGAGTGAGGGGTTTAAGTCTCCTACTATTATTGTATTATTATCGATGTGTTTTTTTTTTTTTAAGATTTTATTTAGTTACTTGACAGAGAGAGAAAGAGAGAGAGAGCACAGGTAGGCAGAGCGGCAGGCAGAGGGAGAGGGAGAAGCAGACTCCCCGCTGAGCAGGGAGCCCGATGTGGGGCTCGATCCCGGGACCCTGAGATCATGACCTGAGCTGAAGGCAGGCGCTTAACGACTGAGCCACCCAGGTGCCCCTCGATGTGTTTCTTAAATTTTGTTGTTAATTAGCTTTTATAGTTGGCTGCTCCCATGTTAGGGGCACAAATATTTACAATTGTTAGATCTTGTTGGATAGATCCTTTAAGTATGATACAGTGTCCTTCCTCATCTCTTATTATAGTGTTTGGTTTAAAATAGAATTTGTCTAAGGATTGCCACCACCCCAGCTTTCTTTTGATGTCCATTAGCATGATAAATGGTTTTCCACCCCCTCACTTTAAATCTGGAGGTGTTTTGGGGTCTAAAATGAGTCTCTTGCAGATAGCATTCCGATAGATCTTGCTTTTTTATCCAGTCTGATACCCTGTGTCTTTTGATTGGGGCATTTAGCCCATTTACATTCAGAGTAACTATTGAAAGATATGAATTTAGTGGTATTGTATTACCTTTAAAGTCACTGTTTCTGTATATTGTCTCTGTTCCTTTCTGGTGTGTGTTACTTTTGGGCTCTCTTTTCCCTTAGAGGACCCCTTTAAAATTTCTTGTAGGGATGGTTTAGTGATTACAAATTCTTTTAGTTTCTGTTTGTCCTGGAAGCTTTTTATCTCTCCTTCTATTTTGAATGACATCCTTGCTGGATAAAGTATTTTTGGCTGCATATTCTTCTCATTTAACACCCTGGATATATCATGCCTGTCTCTTCTGGCCTGCCAGGTCTCTGTGGCTATGTCTTCCGCCAGTCTAATGTTTCTGCCCTTGTAGGTTAAAGACCTCTTGTCCCGAGCTGCTTTCATGATTTTCTATTTGTCTCTGAGATTTGCAGGTTTCACTATTATATGTCGAGGTGTTGACCTAACTTTATTGATTTTGAGACTCATTCTCTGTGCCTCTTGAACTTGAATGCGTGTACCCTTCCCCACATTAGGGATATTCTTCACTACAATTTGCTCAATATACCTTATACCTCTCTCTCTCTCCCTCTCCTCTTCTTCTGGGATCCCAATTATTCTAATATTGTTTTGCTTTGTGGTATCACTTATTTCTTGAATTTCCCCTCATGATCCTGTAGTTGTTTATCTCTCTTTTTCTCAGCTTCTTTATTCCTCATCATTTTGTTTTCTATATCACTAAATCTCTTGTCTGCCTCATTTATCCTAGCTGTTAGTCTCCTTTTTTGATTGTGTCTCATTAGTAGCCTTTTTTATTTCAACTTGATTAGGTTTTAGTTCTTTTATTTCTCCAGGAAGGGATTCTCTAGTGTCTTATATGCTTTTTTCAAGCCTAGCTAATATCTTTAAAATCGTTATTCTGAACTCTAGTTCTGACATCTTACATATGTCTATACTGATTAGGTCCATGGCAGTCAGTACTGCCTCTCATTATCTTTCTTGAGGTGAGTTTTTCCCTCTTATCATTCTGTCCAGAGAAGGATAAGTGAACAAAAGGACCAAATACTAAAATGGCAATAACGACCCCAGAGAAATATATACTAAACAAATCAGAAGAGACATGAAACCAGAAAAAAGAAATTAAAAAATATATATATAATCAGACAGGCAGACAGGTGAACGGAACAGAGCAATAGACTGGATCATGTGTGTATTTTAGTCTGTTAGAAAACTAGATCCCAAAATTGCAGTGAAAGAAAAACATATATATACAAAAATAAAATTAAATACAATGAAAGGATAGACTGTAACTGTAAAAATGAAAATTAAAAGACAAAAAAATGTAAAGAAGGAATATAAAAGGTGAACAGAACAGAGCAATATACTATATCCCAGGTATATTTTGGTCTGTTTGTTAGAAGAAACTGCATCCCAAGTGTAAAGAAAGAAAAATATATATACACAAAAATAAAATTAAATACATTGACAGGATAGAATGCAACTGTAAAGATGAAAATTTAAAAACGACTTTAGTAAAAAAAAAAAAAAAGGAAAAAAATGAGAGAATATTAGACAGGTGAGGAGAACAGAGCAGCACACTATATCCTGGGTGTATTTTGTTCTTTTTACTGGAGGAAACTGCATCCCAAAATTGTAAAGAAAGAGAAACGTATGTATACACAAAAATAAAATTAAATACAATGAAAGGATAGAATGTTACTGTAAAAATGAAAATTAAAAGACTTTCAAAAAAGAGTTGATAAAATAAGAAATTGAGAAAGGGAAGAGAAAAAAAATTAAAACTGAAAGACTAAAGAATCGTGTGAAAAAAAACATGAACTGTATTTTCCCCTAGCACTGAAGTTTTGCAGTTCTCTATGATCAGTAAACTTGGTCTTAGCTGGATGTTGTTGCTGATCATCTGGAGGAGGGGACTGTTGTGCTGAATCTCAGGTGTCTTTTCCCCAGGCAGGATTGCACTACCCTTACCAGGGGGCCAGGCTAAGTAATCTGCTCCAGATTGCTCTATGTGGCTTTTGTTCCCTGAAGCTTTCTGAGCTGCTTTCGAGGATGAGAATGAAAATGTCAGCCTCCTAATCTCCAGCCCCGGAGCGGAAAGCTCACGCACCCCCCCCCCCACTCCTTAGTGCATCCTTAGGGAAAAGCTGTCAGTCACTCTTGTCTCTCTGGTCCATGCTCCATGCTCACCCAGTCTGTGACCGAGCATTTCTTTCTCATCCATGCAACCCCATTTCTAGTCTCCACACCCTGCAGACTCCTGCAGCATGCACCCGTGCCACTCCTTCCAGGGTTGGGGGAGGGGTCTCACCACGGTTCTGCCATTTGCTGGGCCCCTGGTCAGAGAGTGGTCACCCAGTCATGCCACGGTTCATGGTTTATGGCAACACTGAGCTGAACGTCCACTCCTGGGCTCACTGATTGCAACTCCAATGCCTGGGAGCTCTGCCTCACTCAGGTACCCCAGGCCTTCCTGAACCCCAGGGATCTTGAGACCACACTGTCCCACCTAGAATTCTACCCCACTTCGCCACCTGGGCACCTTTCAGGCAGGGAAGTCCCTCACCAGAGCAGCCTTCTAAAAGGTCTGATTTTGTGCTCTGCTGCTATTATCACTTTCCTGTAGCCAGCTGATGGAGGCTCCCTCCCCCCACGGTTTATCTTCCCATATATCCCCTCGGATTAACTTCGCCACACCTCCTACCTTGTAGAAAGTGGTCACTTTTCTATTTATAGAGTTTCAGCTATTCTTTTCTTAGATCTCTGGTTGAGTTTGCAGGTGTTCAGAATGATTTGATAGCTATCTAGCTGAATTCCTGGGACCAGACAAGACTAAGGTGGTCTACTCCACTACCATCTTGGACTCCTCCAACTTATTATTTATAGCAAAGGTTACAATTACAAAAGCTGAAAATACCCCAAATGTCCATTGACATTTAGGCAGTGGTTAAATAAGTTATAGTATGTAGAATATAATGTGTAGCTATATAAAAGGAATGAAGTATTGTATATCCTGATGAGGAAAAATCTTCAAGATATGTTATTAGGTGGAAGAAAGCAAAGGTATGTATATATATGACAGTACCAACATATATATATATATATGTATACACACACCAACTTTTTTCACCCAGGCTATTTATCACATATACATGTATGTGTATATGTACACACGGACTTATGTACATATACACACACATTTATAAATAAAAGGCAGTTGTTTGTATTTAAATTAAGAACAAAACAGTACATGTTTGTATATATAAAAACTTATTGCTTGCAGAACAGGAAATTAGGTGTCTGGTGGACAGATGTTGGATATAGATTTTTTTACAATATATTCTTTTGTACTTCTCAATATTCAAATTTGTGAATATGTTCCTTATTTTTTTAATGTTTTTAATGAAATATATAAACAAAGAATGATTTTTGTCATTAACTTGGGTAAAAATGAAAACATACTATAAAACAAGCTTGATATATAAAACAGAAGAATTACAAGTAAATTGTATTACAGAATGAGGATCCCAGTAGATCTTTTCAGGCAGAATTAATGAGCTGAATGAAAATTAATGAATAAACATAAGATCATGTACAAGAAAACATGTGCTTTTAGTATAGGCTCCGAATTGAAATGTGAAAATGACTTGGGAGATTTCAATATGGAGATATTATCCACACAAATGGAAGTTATACTTCCATGTATAATGCAGTTATACAAAGGACATAACTCCTTTTATTGCACTTTACTTTATTGCACTTCACAAATATTGTGTTTTTTTTCCAAACTGGATGTTTGTGGCAGCCCTGCATCAAGCATTTCTGTCAGCACCATCTTTTCAACAGCATTTGTTCACTTTGTGTCTGTGTGTCACAATTTGGTAATTCTTGCAATATTTCAAACTTTTTTATTATTATTATATTTGTCATGGTATCTGTGATCAGTGACTTTGATGTTACTATTGTAATTGTTTTGGGGCACCATGAACTGCACCTATATAGGACAGCAAACTTAACTGATAAATACCATGTGTGTTCTGACTCCTCCAACCAGCCAGTCCCTCGTCTCTTGCCCTTGGGCTTCCCTATTCCCTGCAATATAACAGTACTGGAATTAGGCTAGTTGATATCCTGTAAATGGCCTCCAAGTGTTCAGGTGAAAGGAAGAGAGTCGCATGTTTCTCAATTTAAATCAGAAGCTAGAAATGAGTAAGCTTAGTGAGGAAGGAATATCTAAGGCTGAGATAGATTGAAAGTTGGGCCTCTTGCACCAAACAGCCAAATTGTGAGTGCTAAGGAAAAGTTCTTGAAGGAAATTAAAAATGCTACTCTGGTGAACACACAAATGGTAAGAAAGCAAACAGCCTTATTGCTTTTATGGGGAGAGTTTAAGTGGTCTGTATAGAAGATCAAACCAGCCATAACATTTCCCTTAAGCCAAAGCCTGATCCACAGCAAGGCCCTAACTCTCTTCAATTCTTCAAAGCTAGAAGAGGTAAGGAACCTACAAAAGAAGTTTGAAGCTAGTAGAGGTTGGTTTATGAGGTATAAAGAAAGAAGCTGTCTCCGTGACATAAAAGTGCAAGATGAAGCAGTAAGTGCTCATGTAGAAGCTACAGCAAGTTATCCAGAAAATCTCGCCAAGATCATTAATGAAGGTGGCTACACTAAACAACAGATTTTTGATGTAGATGATATAGCCTTCTAATGGAAGAAGATGCCGTCTGGCACTTTCATAGCTGGAGAAGAGAAGTCAGTGTCCGGCTTCAAAGTTTCAAAGGATAGGCTGACTCTCTTGTTAGGAGCTAATGCAGCTGGTGATTTTTAAGTTGAAGCCCCAGTGCTCATTTACCTTTCCAAAAATCCTAACACCCTAAAGAATTAAGCTAAATCTACTCTGTCTGTGCTGTATAAATGGAAAAACAGAGCCTGGATAATAGCACATCTACTTACAGATGATTTTACTGAATATTTTAACCCCATTCTTGAAACCTTCTGCTCAGAAAAAAAGATTGCTTTCAAAATATTATTGTTCATTGACAGTGCACCTGGCCACCCAAGAGCTTTGATGGAGATGCACAATGAGATTAATGCTGTTTTCATGCCTGCTAACACAAAATCCATTCTGCAGCCCATGGATCAAGGAGTCCTTTTGACTTGCAAGTCTTCTTATTTAAGAAATACATTTATTTTGTAAAGCTTATAACTGCCATAGATAGTGGTTCTTCTGATGGATCTGGGTAAAGTAAATTGAAAACCTGGAAGGGATTCATCATTCTAGATGCCATTAGGAACATTCATCATTCATGGGAAGAGGTCAAAATATCAACATTTACAGGAGTTTGGAAAAAGTTGATTACAACTCTCATGGATGACTTAGAGGTGTTCAAGACTTCAGGAGAACTAGAAATAGAAGCAGAGCCTGAAGATGTGACTGAATTGCTGCCATCTCATGGTAAAACTTTCACAGAAGAGGAGTTTTTATGGCTCCTCAAAGAAGTGGTTTCTTCAGTTTGACTCTACTCCTGCTGAAGATAACTGTGAATATTATAAACAATTAACAAAGATTTTAGAATTTTACATCAACTTGACAAAGCAGTGGTGGGGTTTGAGAGGATTGACTCCAGTTTTGAAAGAAGTTCTACTGTGGGTGAAATGGTATCAAACAGCATCACGTACTACAGAGAAATCATTCGTGAAAGGCAGAGTCAGTCAATGCAGCAAACTTGTCTTATTGTAAGATATTGCCCAGCCACCCCAACCTTCAGCTTCCACCAGCCTCCTCAGTCAGCAGCCATCAACTTTGAGGAAAGACCTTCCACAAGCAAAAGGGTTCCACTCAGTGAAAGCTCAGATGACCATTAACATTTTTTTAGCAATAAAGTATTTTTTTAATTAAGGTATGCACATTGTGTTTTTTAGACACAATGCTATTGCACACTTTGTAGCCTACAGTATAGTATAAACATAACTTTTATATGCACTGGGAAGCCAAAAATTTGACTTGGCTTGCTTTATTATGGTACATTATTGCAGCAGTCTGGAACTGGACCCACAGTACCTCTAAGGTATGCCTATATCTAGAATGTGGTCTGTGATTACCTTATCTATAAAATCATGCTGGGTGCTGGGCACCCAAGCTTTAAACCCAAGAGCTTAAAAAGAAAATGACCAAAATGGTGGAAAATTTTTAAAAGTCCTTTTAGTGCTTGGTCTACAAGTATTTGAAAGGTTCTCATATGAATGATCTGATTTTCTTACTTGGTAAGACTTCTCATAGTGGAACTGGGACCACTGGATAAACATTACAAAAAGGAGTAAAAGTAAACTTTCTAGTAGGACTTTTCAGAATGCCTTAGCATCTAATATGTTTTCCTCCAGAAGTATTTAGGCATCAAAAAAAAAAAAAAAAAAAACGTGTTTAGGTATCAGCTGGCCAAGTATTCAGCAGGAATATGCTCATAAGTATTGAAACATCAAGTGGGTAGCTCGATGAGTTTGAAGTCCCTTTGGATTCTGAAATTATCTGTGACAACAGCTCAAAAGAACTAATACACTGGTTTTGTTACCTTACAAAAGGAATGGTGAACCCAACGTATTTTTGAGAGTATTATTTTTTAAATCTCTGCAGTTCCTGTTTTTTCAAAATAAAAACCTAGGACTACTATATATTTTATATCCACTAAAATTCTTTTAAGTGCAAATTGCCTAGGAATATTTGAACTCATATATATTGTAAGAGTATTGTATAAATTTTTGGTATATAGTGAAACCCAAGGAAAAATTTCTTTATTTTTCAGAGGTTGAGTTTTTAATACTCAAATATGTGATTCTGACTTCCTTTGTATCAAAAATAGAATAACGTGTTTCAATCTTTACATGGATTGTGATTTCCCTGAGTCATGCTTAATCAAGTAAAGCTTCAGACATGCCTATACACAATTTTCTAGTCAAGTGTAGTTAACCTCAACTTCATTTATGTTAAAGTCTTTCTTTATCAAATTCCTCCTTTCATGGTTAAATGTCCTGTGTTATTATAAAGAAAAACGTAAGGAAGTAGTATGCCACTTTCAGACATGAACGAAAGAAGGGTTTTTACTCAAGGACTTTAATTTTCTACAAAAAAAAAATGTACTTTTCTCAGGCATAGAAAAGACCTATGTGTCTAACAATTCAAGTTCACCAGTTTAATAATAAGTAACAAATATCCATCTTTCATATACATAAACAGTTATTATCTCGTGTTTTGTTGCTTTTGAATCTGCATGCACTCTGGGATTCTTTCTACCAAAATGGGGAAATTTTAAAAAAATGTGAACAGTAGAATAAGTTGAATATATTGTTAACTTTGGGATCCTACAAGAGAGGTCTATATATGAACCTAAATAGAAAGCTTGCAATCCAGAATTAATTTTAATAGTTTTTTCAGTTATGGTTTTTTAAAAAAAAACAATTCTTTTAAGGATTTTATTTATTTGAGACAGACACAGAGAGAGAGAGAGAGCATGAGCAGGAGGAGAGGCAGAGGGAGAAGCAGACTCCCTGCTGAGCCAGGAGCCTGATAAGGGGCTCAATCCCAGGATGCTGGGATCATGACCTGAGCCAAAGGCCAATGCTTAACCAGCTGAGTCCCCCAGGTACCCCCAGTTATGGTCATTTTAACTGTTTTAAAATATGTATTCCATATTTTGAAATATATTTGGAATCATTTTCAGTCCATAAGCATTTTTAAATGAATATTACCTGAAATTATTATCAGTCCCTACAATTTCTCTGGTAATAGCAGGATTTTGTCCTCACTCTTTTACTCATAGAAGATAGGAGAGAATAGGAGATCTGTTGGGTAGAGTTTGTGATTTTTGTGTCATACTGGGCTAGCTTAAACCTTAATACAGTAGCCAGCTGTCCAGAATTTCCATTCAGTGCTTTATCCCCAAGAGGAGACCAGTTTTGACATGTCTCCCTTATTCTGCCTTTTTTCGTATTCATATATTGTTTTATCTTTGGTTATCTGCCTTTTAATCTGCTATTGGCTTTTTCAGCAAGCAAGTAATGTTTATGTCATTTGCAAAATAAACTTAATGAAGTAAAGTTACTAAGATTGAAATAAAAGCTGTGGTATTGTACTTAAACTCTATTTTTCTTAATAAATTACAATAACTTCATTCATATTATTCTTAGTTTCATGGTTACACAAAATAATTCACATCATACTTGTTATTTGAATGGACAAATTCCTAATTCTCAATCCTAAAATAAGTTACTCTTTTGTCTTTATGAAGGAAAGAATAATACAATAAATTTCTTTTCTTTTTTTTTTTTTCTTTAATGTAGGCTCCATGCCCCATGTTGGGCTCCATGCTCAGTGTGGAGTCTGTTTGAGGTTCTCTCTCTCCCTTTCCCTTTGCCCCACCCTCTCTCTCGTGCGTGCACACACACACGCTCTCTCTCTAAAATAAATCAATGAAATCTTAAAATAAAAAAAAAAGGAGTCAGACACTTAACCGACTGAGCCACCCTAGGTGCCCCAGGTTTCTACTTTTAAAATGAAATTTTTTAGTATCTGATTTTTTTGTTTGATAATTTGCAGAATATTCTCATTAATGGACCTCTCTAATGATTTTCCAAAATTTAAAAATTATCTTTTCTTTGTTACTTAATTTCTTTTATTCCTTGCAGTGTTCTTTTTGCCCATAGATTTGCTTTGTTTATATTGAAATAATCTAGCCCTATGTTGTTCTAAAATTTTCTCTTTGCTTCTAAGCCGCTATTCCATCTGACATATATTCGGCCACTTGCATGGGATTATAACTCAAGTGGGACTCATTACATCTTAAGTAATTCTGTTTTTTTTCTAGTAAAGGCTTTGGAATTAGTGGTAATATAGTGTTCATGAAAACATTAAGAAATTTATTGTTGAGATGTAAAATATCTATTCCTTTTTAGTCTAGACTAAAGGCTCTGAAAGGAACTGATAAGAAACTCTCATAGTCACATCACAGTGTATGAATTTTATTTTATGCCACCTTTCCTCTGTCTTCCTTTTTCTTTATTAGGTATTGGTATGATCTAATATTCCATCTCCCACCGGGAACAGTGGCCTGGGAATCCTTTCACCATTCATGGATAATTTATTGTTTATAATTAGTTTAAAAGGTACTATTCTAAAGTGATATGCCAATTCTTCACCTCAAAAGAACATATCTTGAATATTTTTGTGCAGCAAGTCAAACATAACACACACACACACATACACTAAGCAATTCGATACTGTTTTCTGTCATTCTTTTCTCTTAAAGAAGAACTGGCCGCTTTGGTGGTCAAAAAGGATATGTACTCTATATCAGGAGAATTAATGATGAATGCCAATGTTGTTATCTGAAATTTTGTGGGACAGAACATCTTTATATAGTAATGGACTAGAATTATCAGCATATTTTGTTGTGTAAATGGAAGAATTGCTATAGAGAAGTGCTCTTTCCATACCTGCCAACATAAACCTCTTCTCAGTCCTGAGTAATTGAATGATTGTCACTTTCAGAGCATTGATTCCCTTTGTATCTTATAAAATCAACACTGTGCTCTCACATTCTTTCTTGGTTCATATTCTTTTTTAGCGTCTTCTTTAGCACAGAAGCTACATGAATGGTACAAAGAACTTGAATATAGTTGACCCTTGAACAACAAGGGTTTGAACTGCACAAGTCAATTTATATGCTGATGTTTTCCAATAAATACAGAACAGTACCATAAATGTATTTTCTCTTCCTTATGAAGTTTTTAATAACATGTTTTCTCTAGCTTACTTTATTGTAGGAATACAGTATTTAATACATATAACATGCAAAATAATGTGTTAATCAACTGTTTGTTACCAATAAGGCTTCCAGTAATAGTAGGCATTTAGTAAAGTTTTGGGGAAGTCAAAACACACATGCCGATTTTCAACTGCACAGACGGTAGGTACCCCTGACCTCTGTGTTGTTCAAAGGTCAACTGCATTTCTTTTATCCAGATTCATCCCTTTTTAATGTTTTGCTACATTTATTTATCTTTCTTATTCTCTCTTTCTTCTCCCACCAAACCCATACACACACACACACACACACACACATAATTTCTTTTCTGAATGGTTTAATAGATTAAATGGATTGTATACTTTTGCTTCTTCACAGCTTATTTCCTAGGAATAAGAATATTCTCTTATATAACCACAGTACTCTTATCAAATGCACCATAACATTGATAGCAATACTTTTAACCATTTTTGTCAGTTGTCCCAGTAATATATCTTTGTAACAGTTTTTTTTTCTGACACAGGATCCAATTCAGATTCATGCATTACTATTAGTTGTATCTTTTCAGTCTCCTTTAATCTGAAACAGTCTTCAGGGTTTTGTTTTGTTTTTTTTTCTATTTTGTTTTCATGACATTTGGTCCTCTTTTAATTTTATACACACACACACACACCCACACCCACAGATGACCCTTGAACAACATGAGTTTGAACTACACAGGTCCACTTAAATGCAGATTTTTTTCAATAAATACAGTATAGTACTTAAAGTGTATTTTCTCTTTATGATTTTCTTGATAACATTTGTTTTTCTCTGGCTTTATTGTAAGAAGGCACTATATAATACATATAACATATAGAATCAACTGTTAGTCAACTGTTCATGTTATCAGTAGGGTTTCCAGTCAGCAGTAGGCTATTTGTAGTTATGGTTTGGGGGAGTCAGAAGTTATGCACGGATTTTCAACGATATGGGGGATGAGCACCCCAAACCTCCACATTGTTCAAGGGTCAACCATATATATCTAACTTTTGAGATCTCATCTCCTACTCAACTTAAACTGTAACCTTAGGAAATGACCACCAGTGTTTTTCAGCTCAAACCATACCTTTTTTGGTGTCTCAGATTTCCAGCTACCTGTTGACATTTTTATCTGAATGTCTTTCTGGAACTTTAAACTCAGTATTTTTGAAACAGACTCAGCTCCCTCCCACATTCATTCCTCCTGAAACAAAAATTTGCTTCAGCTGACTTCGCTTCTGTGATTGCACCATTTTAAAGCCATTTCTGTTTGAGCCTTCAGAATAATAATCCTTTCCCCTTGCTCCTATGGGTAATCGATTGTCATTCTACCCCTACTACATTCTGCTCCCCTATATATATCTAAGATCCTCTTCACTCTTTTTTTTTTTATAAGATTTTATTTATTATTTATTTGACAGAGAGAGACACACAGTGAGAGAGGGAACACAAGCAGGGGGAGTGGGAGAGGAAGAAACAGGGTTCCAGCGGAGCAGGGAGCCCGATGCGGGGCTCGATCCCAGGACCCCGGGATCATGACCCGAGCCGAAGGCAGATGCTTAATGACTGAGCCACCCAGGTACCCCCTAAAATCCTCTTCACTCTTGTTGCCACATTCTGGATCAGCTTCTCATTACTTCTTGACTGGTGTCATGTTGAAATTGTGTACGGTAAACTCCTAATTGGTTGCTCCATCTCTCCCCACTCAGTTAATCCTCTTGCTCAGACCTGTTCTTCCTCCCATAATTTTGCATTCTGACTAACATCATCATTTGCCCAGGCACTTGAACAAGAAAGCTGGTGATTCACAACTACTTTTTTTTCCCCTCACTTCACCCCACTTCCCATTTATTCAACTAATAAATATTTATTGATAACTACCATATGCCAGTCACTGTGGTAGATGCTGGTATATATTAGTGAATAAACTAGAGCTTGCCCCTGGGGCACCTGAGTGGCTCAGTCATTAAGCGTCTGCCTTTGGCTCAGGTCATGATCCCGGGGTCCTTGGGATTGAGCCCCACATCGGGCTCCCTGCTCTGCGGGGAGCCTGCTTCTCCCTCTCCCACTCCCCCTGCTTGTGTTCCCTCGCTCACTGTGTCTCTCTCTGTCAAATAAATAAAATCTTGAAAAAAAAAAAAAAAAAAACTAGAGCTTGCCCCTGCTGAGAGTCAATTGAGGAAGACAGAAAGTAAACAAGCAATTAGATATTAATTACTATATTATAATTATGCTTTCATGATTGTTATGAACTAGGTATTGTGAGGAAGAATAATGGCCTGGGCATGATACAACAATCAAGAAAGGCCTCTCTGACACTTAAGATAAGCAAATGTCATATTATATTCCATTTTTTTTTTTAAGATTTTTGATTTTTTTAGAGAGAGCACATAGTGAGGAGGGGCAGAGGGAGAGGGAGAGAGAGTCTTAAGCAGACTCTGCACTGAGCACAGACCCCAACATGGGGCTCGATCCCATGATCCTGAGATCACGACCTGAGCCGAGACCAAGAGTCCAACATGCAACAACTGCACCACCCAGGCACCCCTGTTATTTTCCATTTCAAATTGTAGCTAATCATTTTCCTTCTCTTAATCCCAGGTGCCACCACTTTAGTCCAGTCTGTATTTTCTCTGCCTGAACTATTTATGGTAGTCTCAGAACTATCTCTCTGCTTTTAGGTTAGTCCTCTTTGTTTCATCACTCACTCTTCCAGAGTAATTGTTCTAAAACTGAGAACTCTGATCCTGTCATTCAACAGGGTGTCATCCAGACTGCATAGCTTAGCACTTAAAGTTATTCACAGACACCCTGCCTATCTTCCCAGACTCAGGTCTTTTTCTTATTCTCCTCCATATACTTCAGACAAACTGATCTCTTGTAGTTTTATAAGTGTATGGTGCTTTCTCTCTTAACCCCTATATATGTGTTCTTTCCTAGGAATGGCCTTTTCTCTTCCCTTGTTCACATGTCTTACCATTCATCTACTAGGTAGATACCCATTCATTTGGTAGGACTGAACTCAGTGATCACGTCTTCTGAGCAACCTTCAGAAATATTGAAGTCTCTTCTGTTTTCTACCCATTATATTGTTAGTTTATTTACTAATTTCTCCCTGTGAAGTATTGGGTTTTTTTTTTTGAGGTCAGAGATTTTTTTTTTCCTTCTCCATCCTTGCTTTTCTAGAAGAGCCTCTATTCATTGTCTTTGATAAGCAATTCTCAATGAGTGTCTATCAACTACAATTGATTAGAGTTTTCTGTATTCGTTTGAACTTAAGATTTTCCAGTGTGAAAGCAGTTTGAATGCTGAAGAGTGCCCAGTGCTCTTCCTCATTTAACTACATCAGTGGTTCCCAAATACAGATAAATTTCAGTCACCTACAGAATTTCTTTTTTTTTCTGGAAGACATAATCCTTTGCCTCCCTCTACTCTTAGTAAATAAATATCTCTGTAGGGACACCTGGGTGGTGCAGTCGGTTAAGTGTCTGGCTCTTGGTTTTGGTTCAGGTCATGATCTCAGGGTGGTGAGATTGAGCCCCACGTCAGGCTTTGTGCTCGGCATGGAGTCTGCTTAAGATTCTCTCCCACTGCCCCTCCCATACCCCACTTGCTGTCGTGCGCTTTCTCTCTCTCTCTCTCTCTCTCTCTGTCTCTCAAATAAATCTTTAAAAAAGTAAACATCTCTGTAGAGAGGGCCCAGGAATTTATACTTCCATGAAGTTCCCTAAATGATCCTGATGTATCCTTTCCTCAAACACGTACTCTGTAATAGTCTCTGAAAACACTTGGTAAACTGTAAATATTAAAGAAATGTTAGTTATTACCATTTTTCATTGTGCCCTTCTTGGTGCCTTAACCAGAAATATCAAAAGAAGATGTTAACTTTTTCTCAAAGACTAATGCTTTAGTACCCTAAGGTTTGAAAGAACTTGAGGAAGTGTTGGTTATCTTATTCAAATATTGTTATCAGACTGAGTACCAGAAGTCTGGAAACAAGCAAATGTCCTCATTCTCTGAATGGTTGAGGAGGAGAGATTTCAGAAACTATACACCAATAAAGTTGAGTACAATCCACCATAAACATTCTAAAATAATTGAAAAGGTAGTGAGCATTTAGAAAAGGAGATGGTGAAAACCATAAGCCACCTTTAGTTAACTGTTAAAGTCTTGACAAACTACTTTTATTTCTTCCTTGAAGTATTTACTAGAACCTCTAGAGGAGAATGTCAATGACAGAAGGTATCCAATTTCAGCAAAACATTTTATCAAGATTAAGAATATCTTTGTAGACACATGGAAAAATGTGAAAATAACAACACTGTAAATAAATGATGAATTGAAAGCAGTTTGAATATCAGTTTCAAAGAATGTTGATTAGTAGTTCAACCTCGAGGAACATTACTGATTAAATGCTTTCAGGCTTTTTACTTATTTTTTAACCAGTAATTGGTTAAATCAGATTGGTTAAACCTAGATTTCACATTGAGCCCAGTGGGTAATTCTTTACAAATTTTACACTTTAAACACACTTTCATTTAGTTAATAAATATAATAAATTGAGTACCTTGTACCTGTCTCATACCCTATTTTGATGTCCCTCCTCCCATTCCCAATGATTAACAGGGGAATACTAAGTTAGCTAGCTAGTTTTGCATAAAATAATAGTCTAGGAAACTCTGACCTATGGTCTAAAGAGGAATTTGCCTTTAAAAGAATTCAAAAGAATTCTGAAATGTTAAGTTAATGGAGGACTTCTAAAATTGAAGATTTTGTAACCACATTTTTGTGACATTCTGCAAGACAAAGGGGTCCCCCATTTCAATAGAACGTACATTCCTATGGCAACAAGAAAGCCCAGACCTTATAACAAAAGATAGTTGACAAAGCAGAGGAAGAAAAAAAAAAGGACAAATTAGTAAGATGGCAGAAGACTGAATGTTGTTTTCTGACAATAATTATAAATGTAATAAACACTATAAGAAAAGAAATACAGTTTGGGTCAAAATCACACCAATAAGTGATTAAGGATGTTTAAAAATGGAAAAGATAAAAAGAGGGTTGCCTAGGTGGCTCAGTCGGTTAAGCGACTGCCTTTGGCTCAGGTCATGATCTTGGAGTCTAGGGATCGAGTCCCACATCGGGCTCCTTACTCAGTGGGGAGTCTGCTTCTCCCTCTGCCCTTCACCCTGCTCTCGCTCACTCTCTTCTCAAATAAATAAAATCTTTAAAAAAATGAATAAAAAGAAAAAGGAAAAATAACCCAGAATCTAAAACTATTCTACAATAAATTTATTAAAAATTGTTTTAAATGTTTTAAAGAATTCAGCATCTTGAGAATAAATCTGTAATGACAGTGTGTACACAATGAAGATAGCTCAAGAGCCTTTATGTATCGAATTTCCCAAAGGGAAAGTGCTGTTTCCCGATTTGGGTTACGTGTTCATGCCCAGACTGCTCTATTGTTGCCAGAGGTGATGGTCACATTTTAAAACCGTAGTGTGTAAGGGTAGTTTCTAGATAAAATTCCTAGATAAAAGGGTGCTGAACAGATACTACAATGAATTATTTTCTATAGTAATCAATGAATAATTGATAAAATAAGGAAACAAAGCTCAGAAAATTTAAACAAACTGCTATTCATAAGCACTTTTTCATTGAATTCATCTTAAGGGCGCATTTCATTTCATTGAATTCATCTTAAGGGCACATTAAAGTTAATGATCAAAGATATATTTAAGTGTGTGTCTCATTAACTAGCTTAAAGAGAATGTTTGTAGTAAGCCCAAGATTTCAGATTCATTCATCTTATAGACCTTTGGTACAGTGGCAGGGGTGGAAGGACGGGTGAGTTCCATGGCCTTTTTTAAGTCTAGCCAGCTGCCTCTGATATATGTAAAAAGTGGAGAGGGTAGATAGAATCAGTACAAATATGTAAGTACTACAAAAAAACTCAAGTACATGCCCTCCTGGTGACTTATCAATAACATCATGTTTGTAAGTGAAGAAAAGCACACTATTATTATATGTTTACACAATTTTTAGGATGCTTTCTTAGAAGTCTAGAGTCATAGTTGGTCATTATGCATGTGAACTGAACCAGAGAGAGAGAGAGAGAGAGAGTGTGTGTGTGTGTGTGTGTGTGTGTGTGTGTGTGTTTATGTAGACTTTTTTTTTTTTAATAGGCTGCTGCTCTGTGTTGCTTTGGGGGAAATTTTCATAGATTTACATTTGGTAAATATACCCATGTCCAAAAAAAGATATGTATAAAAATTGGAATGCTAGCTAACTAACTCAACTCATAAAAACTTCAGTTAAAAGTAAGATATTTTCCACGATTATTTTAAAATATGATGTTTACTGGAAGGAAAGTCCAGAGAATTACCACAGATGAAGTGTGAGTGTATTTCTCCCACTTGTAAATGAGCTCTTATTTCCTACAGTGTATATTCTGGTCCACAATGAGTCATTTTCAACATGTTTCAATTTAACTCCTAATACATTTTTAAACTTGGCAGGCATATTTAGATGAACATTACTTCCAGTTTTAGAGACTGCTTCTAAATTATACTTCAGTGTTGCAGTCATCATAAAAAGTTCTTTCAGTGAAAAGGAAACAGGATTGATTGGAAGTGTGTGTTTTAGAGGAGCAAAAAAATGGTTAGCACTGAATAAAAGTCAGATAGTTAAGCTTTTAAAAACTTCATTACTATATAAACTCTTTTAACATTACCTGTAGTTATGAGATCATTTTTATGGATAGAAGATACTTAAAGGAAGAAAAGATAACATTTATCCCAGACAGTAAAGCTAATATTTATTGATCTTTTACTATGCCTAGCACTATTTAAGTGTTTTTTATGTATTAACTTTTTTAATGCCCACATAATGAGTATTGTTTATGTTCTATAAATCATTCAGGTTTTGTTTCTATTATGATACATGGAGCATGGCACATTTCTGGACATACAACTAGAGCTGTATGACCATATCTAAAAGCTAATGACTTTATGGAGAATTTTACATATTGCCAACTCTTCAAGTATTTAATAATTACCATTTATAAATTTGTGCAACCCTATGAATCTTCTGACAGATTTCAGTTAACGAACCTGTCCATCGTTACTATTTTAATATTCTTTATTTCTGTTATGATTTTTATACTGTGCCTTACTACTTTTAACACTTTGAAAGTTCCAAAAAGTTTAGAGTTGGGAAAACCTTTGAGATCATTGAAAACATTCAACTCATTTTGCAAATGAGTTAACAAATCCAAAGAGGTTATATAACATCCTCAGGTAGGTATCTGCAAGGCCATACACCCTCCAGAAACTCTAGGAGCGATCTGTTCCTTACTTCTTCCGTCTTCTGGGGGCTCCAGGAGTTCCTTGGCTTCATTGGATTCCTTGGCTTGTGGCCACACCACACCGTCTCTGCCTCTGTCTTTACATTACCTTCTCCTCTGTAGGTCTCATATGCATGCACATGATTGCATTTAGGGTCCATCCAGATAATCCAGGGTCTTCCTCTCAAGGTGCTTAACTTAATCAAATCTGCAAGGCTCCTTTTTCCAAATAACATAATATTCACAGGTTCTAGAGACTACTACATGGACACGTATCTTGGGGAGGGGCTACCATTCAACCCACTACATTAAAAAAAAAAAAATTTGCCTTTAAGTCACCTGAGTTAGTATTTATTCAGGTTCTTCAATATGAGTAACATTTTATTTTTACATTTTCCAACCAGAATTTTATAAGGTGTCAGCTAATTTTAGAAGTTGTTAAAATTCTATAAAGTTAGGTTACTATTTTAACTTTCTTACGTGACATTAAGCAAATTACCAGCTCTTCAACAAATAGCGCCTTAGAGATTCTAGACTCTGTACCATATGATATATGACATATATTATGAATAAAAAGTCATCTGACATGATTTTTAGTAAGATTTTTTTAAGAACATCATGGCAGTGACATTAAGGGTTAAAGAAACAGAATTGGACATTTTTAAGACACAGTATAAGAATATAGCTCTAAGGTAAGCTATATTAACTTCAGTTATACTATTTAATTGCTTTTTTATATAGCAATTAAATTTTGCTTTACTATATTTGAGATTCATTAAATAATACCTCGAATGCTTCAATAATGACTATTTCAGATTTTATCTTTGTTCTACTTACTTTTTTCATCAAACTTTTAGCCCTTTCTAGTTTTAATAAATGTTTATGTATAACCTGTGTATTTCTATGGTATGTGCCAGATATGTGATCATTTAGTTTCTTCTGTAGAAGTCATTATTACTAGATGGGAAGATGTTCTCAATTCCTTTTAGCCATCAAAGTGTTTACTGTAAAAGAAAGAAACATAACCAATATATTATATAATTCCTTGCTAGTATTAAATGAAATTCCATATACAATTTTAAGTTTTCAATAAATATTAACTATTATTTATTATCATCATCCAGTTAGTTGATTTTTAAAGTAAGATATGCCTATGTTCTCTTTTAGCATCATAAAGATAAACGGTTAGGAGCAGGCTCTGACCAGACTTGGTAAAACTATTTCATGCAAATGGATAACCTTCACTGTTACAAAGCTCTCTAAAGAAGGAGGGCCCTTTCTTCATCTTATTATTTATTTTAATTATTAGTAATTTATACTATTGAAATTTTCTTTGCATTTTTTGTAAGTTTAAAAAATATATATCCATGTATTTTAAATGGATGTGTTTTTTTAACTTAAATGTTTTTTGCCTTTTTTAAAAATTTATTTATTTGAGAGAAAGAGAGAGAGAGAGCATACTCCATGCTAGCGCAAGGGGATGGGCAAGGGGGAGAAAGAGGGAAAGAATTTCAGCAGACTCCGTGCTGAGCAGGAGCCTGAGCCCCAGGGCTCAGTCGCACCACCCTGAGATCGTGACCATAGCGGAAACCAAGGGTGAGATGCTTAACTGACTGAGCCACCTGTGCACCCCTGTTTTTCCCTTTTTAAATGAGAAGTCTATATATTTGTAAAAAAGTAAGGAATGAATTAATGCATCTTTAAACCACAAAACTTAAGTGACATCCACATATCTATTATTAGAACTCACATGTTTTCTTTTAACTCACTGGGACCCCAAATGTGAGTTTCTATGGCTAGATTATGCATAGGTACTCCAAATGTAATGATGCCTATCATTTTTAAAATTGTTTTTGTCCAGTGATGGAAAATGACCAAAAGAATACATCTCCCTACCTCCAGGCAAGAGTGCACCCAGATCATTCTAGTCAGATAGGCTGTTCATATGTAAACCTGTAAAAGAACTCATGTACCTGTAAATGACAATGAAATGTTAGCTTTGAAACAATTGTTTAAAGTACTTTACAGGAAAATCAAGGTATGGTTTATGAGAATGGAATGTTCTGTATGCTTGTGCCACAAACATGTCTATTCTTATTCATTTGTCATCTTTTGCCATTGGTTAAACTGTGCATTTGATCCAGAAATAAGTCAACAGATGTTTAAATGAGAAATATGTGTTGTGAAATTCAATCATTCATATATAGTAAACACAGATTTTGTTAGTCCAAAGTTAAAGCATTTGCAAAGTAAATTAGTTTCTTTAACTAAAGCACGGATGTCTAATTTTTGAAAATGAAAAAATATTAACTGAGTGCTTCTAAAGAAAAATAATGTGTTAGCCAGTTTTCCATATCTCTGGCAGCTGTATTCTTCCACTTGGTATTCAGTATAGCCAATAATGCCTCTCTTCATTATAGAAACATCCCCTTCCCATCACTGTCAGTAGACTCCCTAAGCATTCCACTTATAAGAAATTTGTAAGCTCTGCTTTTCTGCAGGCTTATGTATTTATCCTACAAATTTTAAGACAGTATTACATTTACAAATTATAATTTATACCAAGGTAAAGCTAAAGTTTATGGCTTCTTAAGCCATACATATTTCTTTAATGATGGCACTAGAGCAGTGTTTTAAATGGCTCAAACTTTTCATGAACTTTCAATAAAAAGAATAGCAATAGTACTTCTTGGGGTTCATTTGGTAGGACTATGAAAAATATACCTAACTTTTTTCTTTTTATGAATTTTATTTTTTGAAGATTTTATTTTTAAGTAATCTTTACACCCAATATGGGGCTCAGACTCACAACCCCAAGATCAAGGGTCACATGCTCCACCAACTGAGCCAGCCAGGCACCCCTCTGAATTTTATTTTTTTAATTATGATTTAATTTTATAAACACGAATTTTTGACTATAGATACGATCTGAATATAGATTTGTACCTACATAATTGTACATAAAGTAAAATTCCATATAGATAAGCTGATTTTCCTTTATCATTTTATAGCTGAACCTAATGGAAATCAATTACCATGACTGACTTCCCTGTCAGAATTGACTCTATAGCTCAGTTCTATGAACCGTTCCCTGCTTTCCTTAATTCATTAATGGGTGGGTGGATGAACCTAAGGTTTCCTTCCTATGAATTCCAAATGTTTAACATTAGTTGCCTAATTTCCTTTTATTATAAATGAGAGCCAACATTATGAACTCTGCACTTTATGAACTACATCAAAAGGCAACAAGGAAACCTAGCTCTCCCCATAGTTTCAGAGATTATAGAGAAAAATATGTATTGTGTTCAGATTTCTCCTTGATGGAGGGTGGACTATGATAAGAGTAACAGGAACTAAAATATCTCTCTAAATTTTCCCAATCATGAGCTAGAAGTTATTCAACTCAAAATTCATTGAACCTTTGTTCATGATACTATAGAAGAATAAAAAAAATTTGTCCAAAGAGCTGAAAGAATAAACATGTATACGTATTTGTATTTTAAAGCAAAATGTTATTATGTCTTGCAGTGTCCATACTGATCTATGAATGTCTCTATCTATGTTAAGGGAGTATCAGGAATGACCTTTTAGAGCAGGTGGTATATGATATAAGCATTTGAGGTATGAATTTTAATATTTTTTAAGTTGAAGTTTAATTAACAATACATGTTATATTTCAGGTGTACAACAGAATGATTCAACAATTCTATATATTACTCAGTGCTCATCACGATAAGTGTACTCTTTAATTCCCTTTGTCTGTTTCAACCATCTGATACACAGATCTGAGAGAAGAGCATTCCAAAAACTTCATAAACCTAAATATAGGAGGCAAAAAATTAAAGGATTGTCAGGAAGCAGCAGATAATTCAGTCAGCTGATTTGGAGTGTACAAGTAGGGGGAGGTGTGGTTTCATATTTTGATAGGCCTGGAATGTCAGGAAAAAAGAACTGATATTTATTCCAGTGAGAAATAAGAGGTGACATGATAAAAATCATGTCAAAGATCCCAGAGAGTTAACTTGGTAGTAATATATGATATAGATTCAGAGTAATATAAGATACTCTGAATAGGAGTTCCTAATGTCTAGATGAGAGGTAAGTAACAGTGGCCTCAATTGGTATGATGGCATAGGGAATAGATGGGAGATTTGGTTTTAGAAATACAACTATGGGATGATGAATGATGGATCTTTGCTGCCCCCTCTGTACTCACCCACCCCTCTCATAGAAAAAAAAAAAAAAATGGTATGTTTGGGCCATATTCCAAGACGTAGTTTGGGCCAAGTTTCTAGTTGGGTAGTCTCTAACTGAAAAGTCACAATCATGAGTACACCTTGTTGTGACTGGAACAAAACAGAAGGTTGAAGCTCACTTGTACCTCTTTTCAGTCTTCTGCAACATGTATACTCTAATGTAGTCTCCAGGAGCCAACCGGTGTTAAGATGGGATTGGGGCTTAACAGGCTCTCTTAAACCTATCACATCCTCTATCCCTGTCTACCAGAGACCTCTGAATTGGGGTTTTCACTATAAGCCCAGCTATTAACATAATCATATTTCCCATTTGCTACTGACCCCTTTCTACCTGTCTTTTCAGGAACATCTTGGTGTGAGGGATGCTTATTTTAATGAAGCATTATACATTTTGAGGATTTCCCTAAATACCACGTAATAGCACTCAATCCCACTAATCATCACAAACAAGGGGAATCTACAGTCTGCATGCATTAGAGGCAATATAGTTTAAGATTACTTTTCCTGGGGGCACCTGGGTGGCTCAGCTGGTTGAGCTTCTGCTTTCAGCTCAGGTCATGATCCCAGAGTCCTGAGATTGAGCCCCACATCGGGCTCCTTGCTCTGCGGGGAGTCTGCTTCTCCCTCTCCCTCTGCCTGCCACTCCCCCCTGCTTATGCTCCCTCCTTCTCTCCCTCTCCATCAAATAAATAAAATCTTTAAAAAAAAAATTACTTTTCCTGGAAGTAGATTGCCTAGATTATGATACTGGCTCTTTTGTTACCAGGTGATTGACTTTAGGAAAGTTTTTTAGCCTCTATGTGCCTCAATTTCCTCATGTGTAAAATAAAGATAATAATAGTAACTAATATAATTGTTGTGAGGACAAAATGGGTGTTTGATATAGTGTTTGTTACATAAGCATTAAATATTAGCTATTGTGGTTATTAAAAGATTTGATAACTGACTAGATTTGAGTGTGTTTTTGGAGAGTTATTAGTGATTCCTACAGAATTTACTGAATAGTTGAGATGACAACTCAAAGAAGAATCATTTCTCCAGAAAGCAGAAGTGATTCATGGGTGAATGAAGGTTATGATTTTGATTTAGGACTTGAATTTTAAAGCACCATTCACATATAAAAATATAGTTGATAAATGCAAATAAGAACCTCAAGCCTGGTTTGAAGATCAGGCCTAGGAGATAAAGATTTGGTATATGTTCACATTGATTAAACTTATAGTAAGAACTCTGAGATTTGGGAAGAAATAGTAAGTACTGAATATTTGCTGTGGGTCAGATACTATGCTAAGTATTTTGAGGGTTTTATTTTCCTTCTTTGAGTAATTTTATTCTATTCTCAATTTTATTTTTCACAGATGCTATTTTTTTAATGAGGAAATTAAGGCTGAAGGGGGTTGTTTTCTTAAAATGTCTTAGCTGGAGTCTACAAGCATACTACTAAAACTGATAAGTGACTTCAGCAAGATTGCAGGATATAGGGTCATTATAAAAGAAGCCAATTGTATTTCTGCATACTAGCAATAAGCAGTTGAAAATTGTAAAGTGAAAGTTCTTAAAAATATCATTTGTAGTAGTATCAAAAATATTAACTACTTAAAGACAATATTAACAGATAAAAAGCAAGCGCAAGTTATTATACACTGAAAAGTCATAAATATTGCTGAGAAAAGGTAAGGCCAACCTAAATTAGAGAAATCATGTTTATAGATTGGAACACTCAGTATTGGTAAAGTATCAGTTGTGCCCAAACTGATTAACAGAGTCAGTGCAATCCTGATGAAAAACTCCGCAAGTTTTTTTGTTTGTTTTGTTGTGTTGTGAGTTTTTTTGTTGTTGTTGAATTGACAAACTAACGTAAAATATGCATGGAAATTCACAGGACGCAGAATATCCAAAACAGTTTTTAAGAATGAAAGTGCCAGGATAATTCAACAAGGAATTGTTGAATCCAACATGCTGGAACATTTTTATATCCATATGCAAGAAATTGAACCTCAACCCTTACCTCACACAAAATACAAAAACTAATTTGTAATCATTTATAGATCTAAATATAAGATGTAACACTAGAAAATTAGAAAAGGCATAAGAGAAAATCTTAGTAACCTTTGGTTGATCAAAGATTATATAAATAGGACACAAAGAGCATGAACCATAAAGAAAAAACTTGTTACATTGGACTTCATCGAAATAAGAAAATGTTCTTCTGATAAGAAAGGAAAAGACAAGCCACAGACTTGAAAATATCTGCCAAATACAGATAATAAATATCCAGAACTCTTACAACATAAGACAAACTGCCCGCTTTAAAAAAAATTCTTAATGGCCAAGGGTTTGAATAGATACTTTATAAAAGAAAAAATGCCCAACATCATTATTAAGGAAAGTGAAACTAAAATCACAATTAGATACTACTACAACCCCATAATGACTAGCTTTTAAAAGACTGATATTACCAGATGTTGTCAAGATTTTGGGTCAGCTGGACCATCCATTGCTGATATAAATGCATAATTTATACAGTCACTTTGGAAAGCAGTTTGGTAGTTTCTCATAAATAGTGTTACACTTACTGTATGATCCAGCAATTCTTCTTCAAGTTACTTACCCAAGAGAAAAACATGTCCACACAGGAATTGTATAAAACTGCTTTAGCAGCTTTATTCATAATGGCTCAAAACTGTGAAAACAACCCAATGTACATCCCGCTAGTGAATGAACGAACAAATTTTGGCACCTACATATCACTGTGGATTACTACTCAGCAGTAAAGAACGAAGTACTATGTGCAACAACATGGTTAATCTTTTAAAAAGTACTTTGTTAAATGAATGAAGGAAGCTACAAAAGACTACATACTGTTTGATTCCATTTATGTGACATTCTAGAAAAGGTAAAACTAATGACAAAGCATATCAGAGGTTGCCAGGAACCGGAGGTAGGTTGACAGAATTGAGTTCAAAGCAGCACAGAAAATTTGGGATGATGGAAATGCTGTGCATCATGATGGTGGTTATGGTTACATGACTGTAGACATTTGTCAAAATTCATAGATCTGCACATGTAAAAGTGTGAATTTTACATGTGTACCTCATATCCCAATAAAGCTTTTAAGTGGGGAAAAAAGGAATAGCAGTGGATGGTTGTGCCAATAATCAAATCTCTTTCTCTACTTCTATGGCAGCGGTGGTAGGGCCAGACCAAACAGTCATTGAAAATTTAAGATTTCTATTTTTGGATGACATTTGGAAGTGGAAACTAGCTTCTAAGAGGTTAAGTTGTGAAGATACAGAAGCAGCAACTGTAAACAAATGGGAGAGGGGGAGGAATCATTAGCTTAAGGGGATGACAGAGTTAGGTGAAAGTTGAGCTTTTTTCCCTTCTTTTGGACTCGGGAGCCCTAAGCGTGTTTGTGAGCAGAAGAGAGGCACTTTGAAAAGGAAACACTTGAAAATGTAATCAGAAAGTGATCACTGAGGAAGTTAGAGTATTTTAGTATTAGAAGGTTAAATGGAGAACTGTGATCTTGAACCAGAGAAGGAACGTTATCAGATAGGAGTGTTGGAAAAGAAAGAAAATTAGGGTAAAATGAACTTTTGAGGTAGAGACGAGGGAACCAGAAAAAGCCTTTGCTGGATAGATACCGATCTTAGTAAAGACAAAAGTCATCAAATGCGAATGATTGGGCTCTGAATGATCTGAGAGCCTTAAGACAAGACGACTTTTGGAACAATCACTACAGAGAATATAATGGTCTAATAGATTTGAACAAGTTTATTCTAAGCAGCAGTAAGAGCCAGGTCATGGTCTTGGTCAGCATGCTGTCACTAATGTTCTACAGCTTCTCTTAACTCAAATCATAAGTTGACAATTAAAACCAGAGGCAGACCAAATCCAGCCTGCCATCTGTTTTTCTGCAACCTGCAAGCTAAGAATGGTTTTTATATTTTTTAATTATTAGAAAAAAATCAAAAGAATAATATGTTACAGCACATGAAAATTATATTAAATCCAAATGTTAGTGTCCATGAATAAAGTTTTATTGGAACAGAACTACACCCTTTGGTTAAATATTATACATGCCTGCTTTTGTGCTAACAATTGCTCAGGTAGATTGTTGCAACAGAGACCATATGGCCTGCAAAGCCTAAAATTTTTACTCTCTGACCCTTTACGGAAAAAGTTTGCTGACCCATTTATCTAAAGCATTTATGCCAGCTTTTCAACAGCTTAAATTAAGTAGCAGTGGTCACTAAGCAGTTATCAATCTCTTTCTCTACAGCCGTTCACAAACCTGAGTAGATAGGTCACCATTTATAGATTCCTTCCTGGATATCAGCAGTGATTTTCTCATTTATCTCTTTGGCTGAGTAAATGGGAAGTTATCTGACTTTGAAGACTTAGTTCTATTTCTCTGTAAGGTTAAGTTGTTAACATTCCACTGACTGGAAGAAAAACAAAACTCTGTGCTTCCAAAATGTCCATATTTTAAACAATTAGAACACGCCACTGTTCATAGGAAAACATATGAAACATGATGAGACTTCTTGGCCAGACTGAAAAATGGAACTGCTTGGCCAGGAGAGCATGTAAGGTCACCTATCATTTTTCCCACAACAGGCTTTTTTTTTTTTTTTTTTTAAGGATTTGTCAATCTCGAATATTTAATTTTATTCAGCAGCCACTAACATAGTACTATTTACTGTACCAGCAGTTTTAAGCATTTTACTAATATTCATTTAATCTTCATATGATGAGATTGTTATTATTCACATGGTATAGATAGGGAAACTGAGACAGACAGGTAGTAAGGGGCAGGTGTAGAATTTGAACCCACACATCTGGCTTCAGAATCCTTGTTTAATATAGTTATATATAAACATCTAAAATTATATTATGTAAACAAATACTCTTCAGTCTCATCACATGAACCTTCACGATCAGCGGAGGCACTTTCTGAATTATCCTACATACACAGTTTTCAAAAATACATCACCTTTACTGCTTTTTGAATTTTTTCACTGTTTGAATCCCTTGATAATACTGTCACTGGATTTTTATCTTTAGGCACAAGTATCCATTCAGATAATAGGGGGAAAATTTTTTTTTCTCTTTCTTCTTTTGGCATGTTTGCGATCTTCAAAATGTGACTGATTTAGATATATTTTTTAAAATAATCTCTAAACCTGTTTTCAGTGTAGTTGTGAAGCTGCATCCTAGAAATATTTGTTAAATCTGTGTTAAATGTCTTTGTTTTCATGTTCATAGATTCCTTCAAATGAACAATATCAGCATTCAAAATTTGCACTGATTATGGTTTTGGCAAGCCAATTTGTCTTCCCTAAATAGTATTTTATATTTCGAGATAAAGTAGTTGAGAGAATACTCAGTGAGAGAGATTTTATAAGAACTCAAAAAAGTGACACCTTTTTTGTCTTAAGGATAATTTTGAAGGAAAAGCCTTATCTTCTGTTCACACCCAACTCTTTAAGTATCAGTAAGACATGGAGCCAAAGCAAAGGGAAATAACATCTCTCGATTTCCTTTTGTGACAACCTTAACACCCTTAATGACCTTCAACCTCCTTAAACCTCTGACCTAAAACAAAGCTTTTCCTCTGCCCATGTAGAGCCTTTGTGTGTTTTATTCTTTTTGTGGAGAGCCTGGACTGGTTTTCCTCTTCTTTGTTCACCTTTCAGTCATGTTGTCTCTAGTCTGTTTCTCCTTTAAATTGTCTCTGCCAGTGGTGTGTCACTGAACATTGTGTGTGTGTTTTTGGCACATGCTTTATTTTAACTTTTTAAAAATGTTTTTTTCTCTCTTGGATACATATATGTTGAAGGGTAAGAGCCCAGAAATTTGAGGCAGTCTTGGATGCAGATTCCAGCACTGCTACTTACTTGGGCACATCATTAACTTTTCTGAGTCTCAATTTATCTCTAAAAAAAGCATAATACTAAATTCAGTGTTAGAGTTTTGAAGATGGTTAATTGAAAAAATAAATATACATGGAAAGCAAATATAAACCGAAGACACCAAAATGTTAGGCTCTTTTCCTTTGTGTTGGTCTCCTCACATGCTGACAAGTCATGCCAATTCACGTTTCTCTTCGTAAATGCCTCTAGGGTTCATCTCTGACGTTTGATCACAAGCCTCTCACAGCCACTTCTTTGGGTCTTGGTTACAAAAGCAAGTGAGAGAAAAGGAAGAGGAGGCAGGGCAATAATAAAAGCACCCAACTTTCTACCAGCCTGGAGAAGAGGAGCAACGCTTTCTGGGATGTGGAAGCATAGGGAAAGTATAGGGAGAAGAGTGAGGGCTAAGAAAATATTTAAGAAAAGGCATTTCTTCAAAATAATAGTTGGAGGTTCTTAAAATGTTTGTTTTTTTATTCAATTAATATTTATTGAGTTTCTTTTATTATATATATTGTTTCATTTTTATTCTGAATAAAATTTATAGCCATAAACATTGTTAAATAAATACCTAGAGATATAGACATTTTCTGGAATTTTATAAGCTTTCTCATTTGATAAATAGCTGTAGAAAATAAAAATTGATTATAACATGATGTGTTAACTGTAAACTGGCATAATATTACATTTTATATCTGCTTGTTTGAAAACCTCAAATAGTGGTTTACAGAAAAACTAGTAAGTAGTTATTTAGTTGTTTAAAGATAGGGAAGTATACCTAACAAAGTGATTTAGTTCTTCTCATTATTGTCTTATGTTTTTCTTCTTCATTTCTGTTTTATTTATATGCCCTCATGATAGACTTCATTACATTCTTGTGGGTAGGCTAGTGAATTGCACTTACATTCCTAAAATTGTGTGTACATTTTGCAACTACTCTAACTCATTACAGAGCTTAGGTATTTCACACCGTCATATCATACTAACTTGGCTTCCTCTTTTGCACTTCTGTATTTAAAATGTTTTTAAGATGTTGTCATTTCTCCTTCTACACCTTAGTCATTAACCAAACTGTACATTTTTAGAAACTTTAACCTTTTTTGTAGCTCAGCCATACCTATCCTGTAATCATTTTGGTTTCTTTTTTCTTCACTCCCTATAATTTGTTCTCCTCTTACGCTGACACCTAATCCTGGAAGTAATCATGTTAATTCACTGGTTTTGTCATACTTCAGAAAAGATTGCCCTTCATCAAATTAATTTATGATACTTTAGTGTTTTTTACCCAGGCTTGAACCTATTTAGTAATTTAAATTGTGTAACATCTAAAAATGGTTAATAGGACTGCATTCTTTAGTTCAGTAAATATTCATTAAAAGCTTATGATATACCAGGTGATAGATAAATCCTAAGAATCCAAAGATGCATTAAACAACATTCTAGCACTCAGGTAACTTCTGTTTTTTTAATGGTACAAGGCACTGTGTGAGCGTTTTACTTATATTAGCCCATCTAATCACTCAGAACTCAACATCCCCAAGTCTGTCCTCAGGAATTTTGATTCAGTAGGTCTAAAGTGGAGCCATGGCATCTAGAGTTCTTAGAAGCTCCACAAGGGATTGGGCTAGATAAAGTTAAGCTTAGGGGTCATCCTCACCCTTAGAAAAGAAAAAATTATTGCTGATGATCCAGCTCTATTACCAGACATCTGGGTTTGAAGACCTAGGACTGTGGTTTCTAGATCCCTGTTCAGGAGTTTCCTAGAGTCCTCGTGGAATTCTGTAGCCCATTCTCAGAACAGTTCTGTGTTAAGATTTATAGCATTTGCCTGCTAATAGGAAGTTGGTCTAAATAAGTATCTTTTACATCCCTTTTTGTCTTGTTCAGTACTTTGTGTGTTAACTGTAGTAAATTGATTTCCTTTCTTTGAGCTATATATTATGGAAAAATAAGACAAAACTATGATTAGCCTCCATCCCACTACTGTTCATACTTGACATTACTCCATAAAAATATCCTCTAAAAGTGCTTTTTCTTGTGACTTTTTTTTTTCTAAGAGCAGTTTTTAGGTTCACAGCAAAATCAAGAGGAAAATACAGAGCTCTTATGACTATTTTGGATTGTTTTCTATATTTTGATTTCTTTTAGATGCATCCCAGCACTCTGCAGTATATATTAAAGGCAGCAGGAAATAGTTTGAGTGCTGTAAAGCACTGGTATAATAAATACTCTTGGTTCAGAGGATGATTCAAGCTGAATTTTAAGTGTTGTCACGTTGCCACATAAGGGAAAACAGCTATCCATTCAAACACTATTATAAAATATTTCACTCTAATTTTATCTCATGCATGCTTTGATTTATTTTAAGGCAACATTCTTCTCATTTATTTCACTTAAGTACTTTTATCCTCACATACCTGCAGCCTTTATAAGATGGCCAAATATTACTACATATTATTTATTAATGACATTACATATTTTATTTGATCATGATATGATAGATGCATTGAATTACTCTAAACGGATGCTTGAAATTCTTATAAATCCATGGTGCAGTTGTTAAACATACCCAGCGTTTTTAACCCAGCAAAATAAGATTTCTCACATTCATTTAAGAATTAGTCTGTAAGCCAGAAATGACAGATGTAGTCTTACAGCTGAGAAGTGAACTTGTTGAAGAAATTGAAATGGCAGAAACATTTGGAGAAATACCCCAGTACCTTTTAAATTCCTGTCCTTTGTCCTGTAGTAACCACTGTTGCAACATTGATGGTTGTTTTTATAACTCTTCTCTATCTGGTTTCTCTTCAATTTAGAAAATTTCACAACTGAAAGGAGAAGATCAGAACTCTGATTCTCTGTAATTTTATTATTCATATTTTTGAACTTAAGTGCTCTCCTAATTTTCATTAAAAATAGTTTTCATTCAATATCAATGTATATATTTTAAAATATGATAATATCAAGATGATAAAAACTGAGAAAACATTTGACAAAACAGGTAATAATGCAAAAAAATAAAATGTCAAAAATAACATTTTCTATTTTAATATCAGTGAAAAGAAAACAATTTCAGATATATACTCTAATATACATTGTTCTGAGGTTTTTTTGTTTGGGTTTTTTTTTTTGGTCTGCTTCAGGGGCTTGGGGGGGAGTTGATTTTTTTTGCTTTTGTTTTGTTTTTGTTTTGTGAAGTACCGATTAGAAATTGTAGACTGGGTATGGTAGAACACCAGTGCCTATTCTTAGAATCAGAGATCTTTCAAACATTTTCAGGATATTAAAAAACCAGCTAAGACTTACTCTACTGGACATTGATGATATGTACTTCATCCCTTATTTGGCTAATAACACTTTATTGTGAGAAGTAAAATATATTTGAGCCAGAATTATTTATATCGAAAGTAATGTTTCATTTTTTAATTTGCCTATTTCAAAGACTTTGAGGTGTCTTTAGGAAAATACTTTTAAGTGAAATCATGTAACACAAACAACTTTTTTCTCCAGCTTCCCTTTTCCCAGATATCTTTACCTATAGTAATAACATTTTTTTAGAATTTACACTTTTTCTTTTCTTTTTGTGTTAATGTAAATATCCTTACGTGATATTAGATATATCCATAACACATGTCTAGATATATACGTAAGTAATGAGTCAAGTTTATATTTTTTAAAGAAACAGATCAGAATACATGGATCCAAACGAAAATGTCCTCCACTAAAGCAGGCACATTTGGGGCTCATACACTTCTCCCTACCGTCTTGGCAGTGCTCAGTAGGGTTGCTTCATAGCAGTCCTTGGAGCAGCCCTCAATTGTAAAGGCCTTATTCCTTCGAAGACATATTTTGGTTCGAAAATTCAGACTTTATTCAGAGTAAAACCCATTGCATTGTGTGGGTGAATAAACTGGGTGCTACTATTTGGTGTGAAAAATGCGGTTAAGAAATTGGGGAGAGGCTAAATGTCTAACAATAGAGAAATACTTAATGGAAAATTCAGGGCCAATAATAATACTTACGAAAGGGGTGTAATAGTATAAAAGCTTTTTAAGTTATATCCGCAAAAACAAGGATAGCAAATTCTGTATGAAGGTATGATTTACATATATAATGTGCATAGTAAACATTTTATATATAATATCAAAGATTGGTGAGGATGTAGAGAAACCATATTTCATATACTTCTGGTAATATTTTAAATTTATATTGCTATTTGGGAGGAAAGTTGGGCAGAATCTACTAAAATTTAAAATCTTTTGACTCAGCAATTCCATTTCATGGTATCTCAGAGAAACATTCACTTGTGCATGGGAGGCATTATTTGGGATGGTCTTGGAAGCACTGTATGTAATAAAAAATTGGAAATAATCTGAATATTCATCAGCTAGAATTAAATAAATGGATTGAAATCAATTAAATAATTCTGTTTGCATAGTGATCTCCTGTGCAGCAAATGAAAGGAACGAGGTACAGACAGGGAAAGATCCCAAAACATATTCGTAAGTGAAAAAAAGAATTTACAGAGTATTTGTGACATGATGCCATTTTTTTAAAAAAAGAAAAAAGAGACCAGTATATCCATCTGTGTATAATACGTGCACATTGTTTAAAAAAAATCTAGAAATATACAGAAAATTGATAACAGTGTTTATCTTTAAAAGGAGAAATGAAGTTGAGAGTAGTGATGAAGAGACCTTTAATCTTTATTTGTAATATTTGAAATTTTTACCCTTACAGAATTGAAAATAAATTTGAAAATGTTTACTTGTGCAGAGAAAACAAGAAGGAAATATATAAAGATATAAACAGCAGTTATTATGAGCTTATGAATGATAGTTTTCTTCTATTATATAATCAGTACAAACATTAAAAAGACTTTTTTTTAAAAAAGACACATTGTAAATGGTGAAAAATTCTTATGTGGCTTATAATTACCTCAGCATAAAAATGAATCAAAATTGTTTATTTTAAAAGATTTATGTATGTATTTGAGAGCGAGAGAGTGCACGAGTGGGAGGAGGAGCACAGGGAGAGAATCTTAAGGCAGACTCCCCACTGAGCACAGAGTCTGACATGTCACAAGGATCGAGCTCAGGACCCATGAGATTATGACCTGAGGCCAAAACCAGGAGCCAGACACTTAACCCACTGAGCCATCCAGGTGCCCCTCAAAATTATTTTTTAAATAACAGAATTATTTGTTCAAATAAGTATCTGTTTCCCAGTCCTGTAAAATAGTTGCACTCGTCCTGATACCACCGGTGCATTCGTTAAAAATTCAGTCCTCTTTCTTTTTAGTTGCAGTTCATGTAATTCATGTAGATTAGAGTCTAGTAAATCCATTAGTATAGTTTTGGCACATAATTTTAACTACTGGTTTAAGGAACCAAGTTTCAAATAAGTGTGAAGGACTTTTGCCTTCCTATATTTGATATTGTATCTCTTTAAACAGAAAGTGTCTGGGGGTGCCTGGGTCGCTCAGTCCTTAAGCATCTGCCTTCGGCTGAGGTCATGACCCTCTCTCTGTGTCTCTAAATAAATAAATAAAATCTGTCAAATAAATAAAATAAATAAAATCTTAAAGTGTCTATATTATATAAATCTTAAATATGATACATGGCCCACAGGTGTTTTCTTACCAATCAATTAGTTAAGTTCTAAAATACAAGTTTTAGTAAACGCTCATATACTTGTCTTTACTGAAATATCACCTTAACAGAAATGCCTTCCCTGCCCAAGGTCTTTTTTTTTTTTAAGATTTTATTTACTTATTTGTCAGAAAAAGAGAGAGCACAAGCCAGGGGAGCGGCAGGCAGAGGGAGAAGCAGGCTCCCTTCTGAGCAGGGACCCGATGTGGGACTCAATCTCAGGACCCTGGGATCATGACCTGAGCCAAAGGCAGACGCTTAACTGACTGCTGCCCAGCGTCTTTAAAATAGCACCACGACTATTTCTATCATTCTCTGTTCCCGTACTCTGCGCATTTTTATTAGAATTTATTAGCATTATCACCTTACATTTGTTTATCTCCCACCATTATAATGTGAGTTCCTTGGAGAGTAGTGATGCAGTTTGTGTTTCACTGGTATCTAATAAGTAATACCTAACACAGGTGTCCAATAAGTATTTTTAAATGAATTAGATGTTGATGAATGAAATATTTTGGTTAATGGAAAGTTAGCCCTATAGAAAATAGCAATTTTAAAAGAAGAAATTAAAAATATACTTTTGTAAAAAGTATTGTGTCTTCTTGTGCCTCACTCTGAGTATGCTTTAAATATGTAGTTGGTAGAATACTAGTTAATGTACTATTAGATATAGATCTATAGCTATAAATATACAGATAAATATATACTGTTGAGAACCAGAAAAAAAAAAGCTTTAGACATAATTAAAAACTCAGTGGTTTTGTTTCTTTAACCCGCGACAATTAGGTTTTTCTCAGCCACAGAAGCAGAAAATCCAAATGAACAGGAGATTTTTTTCTCAATTCTTAGTTGGAGTAAGTGAATCTTAGGGTTTGGTTAATTATTCAGTAATTTATCCAGAGACATTTTGAACATGTGATACAAGTTTAGAAATACAGGGTGCCTGGGTAGCTCAGATGGTTAAGCATCTGCCTTCGGCTCAGGTCATGATCCCAGGGTCCTGGGATCGAGTCCCGCATCGGGCTCCCTGCTCCTTGGGAGCCTGCTTCTCCCTCTGCTTCTCTCTCTCTCTCTCCCTCTGTCTCTCATGAATAAATAAATAAAATCCTTAAAAAAAAAAGTTTAGAAATGCATGTGGTATAAGTCTAGAAACACAATCAAAATTCTCTGTAAAAAGAATGAAAAATGAGCCTTATCCCATAGGAATTAGAAATAGCAGGCGCACAGATTAGTTGAGGTGTGGATTAGTTATTAGTTTAACCAAAATGAATAATTTGAAAAGGAACATCAACTCAGTGAGGCCTTATTAAAAGAATAAGGGGGGCACCTGGGTGGCTCAGTCGTTGGGCGTCTCCCTTCGGCTCAGGTCGTGATCCCAGGATCCTGGGATCGAGCCCCGTATCGTGCTCCCTGCTCAGCGGGAAGCCTGCTTCTCCCTCTCCCACTCCCCCCCTACTTGTGTTCCCTCTCGCACTGCCTCTCTCTCTGTCAAATAAGTAAATAAAATCTTTAAAAAGAATAAGGAAGAAGGAGCCCCTGGGCAGCGCAGTCGGTTGAGGAACCAACTCTTGGTTTCAGCTCAGGTGGTGATCTCGGGGTCATGGGATTGGCGGCACCTCCCCCCACCAGCATTGGGTTCCAAGCTCATTGAGGAGTCTGCTGGGGTCTCTCTCTCTCATGAGTAGATAAAATCTTTCAAAAAAAAAAGAATAAGGAGGAAGAGGAGTTGCAGACAGCAAAGTAAAATGAGATTGGTAGCCCACCTAGGTAAGACTGATTCTCAGTTGATTAGAGATGTCAGCCCTCGTCAACTCCAATTTCCCACAGCAAAATCCACCAAAGGCTTCCTATCTGGAGACTCAGGTGCATCTGTGTTTCAAAGCACTCCTTTTACATGTGGCAAGTTTATCAGCAGCCTCTGCCCCATTGATTTTGAAATTTAGAATTAGATAATCCTCCTCACACAAAGGATGTAGTGGTCCAACTGTGACTGTTTTGTATTTTTCTGAGTCCCACAGTGTTTTCGCTGTATTGACCCAGAATACCTTTCAATCCTTTCTCTCAGTTAATCTACCTAATGCCTGACTACTAAAGATCCCCTGAACCTTTGCCGGTCACTGGAAATCCTGTACTCTGCTTAGCTTCTCTGCCCTTGTTCTTGTGCAGGTTTTGCTTCCTATACTCTGTCCACATGGGGCTGTCCTCTGGCACCCAGACAAATGCCTTGGCTCCACTGCTGTGCTTCCTTCCTTCCAGATTGGACCAGCTCTTACAGTTTCTTAACGGAAGGACCACTTCCTGGTCCTGGTGATTACAGAAACGTCACTCCTGAATATAATCTGCTTGGGTATCTAAATATCCAGTTTTAATATTGGGATAGCCATGAACATTTTGTGGACAAAATTCAAAGATTAGTTGCTGTTACTTGTTGGAATAAAAAAAAAAACCTGAGATTAAATAAACGGTTAATAATTATATAGGTCCTTCACCTTTTTACCCAATGATAACCTTGTTGATAGAGTTGGAAATAAACCATATACATTTCTTGGCTTAATAATCAGAGTGTAATGAGCAAGACTTTCACCATAGTGTATATATAAAGACTGCTCATATAAATATTGTTATAAAAACCTGTTGTTATTGAGGCGCAGTCAGTTAAGCATCCGACTCTTGGTTTCCGTTCAGGTTGTGATTCCAGGGTCATGAGATCAAGCCCGGCTTCCAGTTCCATGCTCACTCAGCACAGAGTCTGTTTGAGATTCTCTCTCCCTCTCCCTCTGCCCCTCCACTCATGCTCTGTCTCTGACTCTCTAAAATAAATAAATAAACCTTATTTATAAAAAAACCAAAAACCTGTTGTTATTTAATATTTTATGCAGTGCTTTTGTTCCAGTGAGTTCTACCATTTCTGAGAATTGCATGCCATGTTGATCTTTCTCCTTCAGTTATTTCTTAGCATTGCAGAACATACTGTGCTACTTGGAGTTACTTCGCCATAGCCTGAGAGCGTTTCTTATGGTCAGCATGTCTGTAGCTCTCTGTTTAATAGGTGGTTTTTACCTTTTAACCTGTCTCCTTATATCTCCAGCTTAAAAATCTGTTGTAGTGTATTCCTTAAGAGCAAACAATTAATTCTAGAATTTTATATTACTATTTTTAAAGCACTATGTGATATATGGGTGAGTCTTACAAAAACTAAAAACCCAGTTACAGATGTAGCATAATCTAACTAAATTGGGGCCTGGGATGAGATCATTGTGAGGATAGTTGGAGATTCTGATTATACTTTTAACTTTATAGGAAATTTGACCTCTTAGGGTTACTACCCTATTGGAATGTGAAACATACAGTTGTTAACATGTGAATAATAATGACTTCGTTCAAATAAGATATTTACATTATGAGAATAAGATGAGAAGTCAGAATCAACAAAGTAAAATGTGACAGGTTAGATTAGCAAAGCAAGCAAGCGGGAATTTCCTGGGATGGTGGTGCTTGCTCTTATTGTCCAGTCCTCATGCTGGAACTGCTTTTGCCGCTCTAATGTTTCTTCAGCATCATCACAGCTCACTTGAACAAATTCAGAATTTTTACACAGGCATCATGACTGGAGACAGAGTCTTTCATTGGATAAACAATGCAGGAATAGAGTCGTCCTTTAGAATTATCACTTGACTTTTCTAGAAGTGTCAATTTAGTAAACCTAGTGTTCTCAAATTTCTAGGAGATAACTATCGTTATTTAACTTTTCAATATAGGGAAGAGTAATAGTGCTAAAAGTAACTTTCAAGTGCTGTGTAATGAATAAGAACAAATGGAGCTAAAAGCTGAGCCTGTAATTCCCTATTTGGAGTTGGCATTGATTACCCAACAATGTCTTGAATCCATAAGAAGGCAAACTTCGCAGTTTAATCTTTTCAAAGCAATTTTAAAGATCAATATCACCTTCTAAATGACTTATTTAGAATTTATTTTGCTAATGCAGTCTAGTGTGTTCCCTAGTGTAGCACACAAAATAGATATTGTTTTCACACATGTTTTATACATTTATATTTATAAAACAACCTACCCCAGAGACACTTTCATGTCAGTAAAATGTTGAATTAATAAATGTTTGAGTAAGAATTTTTTTTTTTGCCACTTCACACCCACGAGAATGGCTATAATAAAAGAAAAACAGACGATAGCAAGTGTTGATAAGGATGTGGAGAAATCAGCACCCTCATAACTGCTGGTGGGAATGTAAAATAGTCCAGCCACATTGGAAAGCAGTTTGGTGGTTCCTCAGAAGTTAAAAAATAGAATGACCAGGGCGCCTGAGTGGCTCAGTTGGTTAAGCGACTGCCTTTGGCTCAGGTCATGATCCGGGAGTCCTGGGATCGAGTCCCGCATCGGGCTCCCTGCTCAGCAGGGAGTCTGCTTCTCCCTCTGACCCTCTCCCTTCTCATGCTCTCTCTCTATCTCACTCTCTCTCTCAAATAAATAAAATCTTAAAAAAATTTTTTTTAAATAAAGAGGTTGAAGTTTAAAAAAAAAAATAGAATGACCATTTGACCTAGCAATTCTTTTCCTAGGTATATAACTAAAAGAAACAAAAACATGTTTACACAAAAACTTCTACACAAATGTTCATGGTAACATTATTCGTGATAGCCAAAAAGGTAGAAACGACCCATATGTCCAAGAGCTGATGAATGGATAAGCAAATGATGGTATATCCATGCAGTGGAATATTATTCAGCCATAAAAAGGAATGGAGTACTAATTCATGGTACAACATGGATGAACCTTGAAAACATCAAAAAGCCACATATTATATGATTCCATTTATATGCGTTGTCCAGAGTAAGCAAATCCATACAGTAAGAAAGTAGAGTAGTGGTTGCCAGGGCCTGGGGGGAGAGGGGGATGGAGAGGGATTGATTGCTAAATGAACACGAGTTTCTTATTTGGGGTGATAGAAACAGTTTGTAATTAGATAATGGTGATGCACAACTTTGTGAATATACCAAAAACTATAAAAAGTGAATTATATACTTTTAAGGGTTAATTTTACAGTGTATATATTATGTCTCAATAAAAAATTATTGTCATTGTTTGCTTATCTGTATAAAAAGATATTTTTAAAATAAAATTGTGGAAAGTTTTATATATATATGTATCACACATATATGTGATACATATATATAATTACTGGCAGGACTTTCCAAAAAGTTAAACACACAAGCTGGCATTTATTTAAAAGCCTTGCTATATCTTAAATCATGTGTACCAATATACATTGAACTTCCACCAATCTGAATGTGAAATGTTTTTATCAAAGACAAAAAAGTATCAAGAGTGAAGTAGCCAAGAGCAAATACCTAATCCATATCTTCTCTGACTGTACTTTGAATGTTTTTGTTATTGTCACATAGCGAAATGACCTTTAAAAAGCTTATCTGACCTCAGAAATCTCAGTTAAGAATATCACATAGTCATGGAAAGATCATTGCTGTAGAGTCTAAATAGAGCTGGATTTGAGACCCAACCTGAAATTTACTAGCAGCTTCTTCCTGTTAAGGAAATTCTCTGACATCACCTGAGCCTTTGGTTCTTCATCTGAAAAATCCCTAATAGAGTTGTGATAAGGATTACATGAGATACCCTGAATAAAATACACTGTGCTGCTTCCCTGCTGTACACATACTCTTGTTTCTTCTCTCTACAGCACTTCCCACCCCAAACCTCCTCATACACTCCCCACCACACACGTACATCCATACAAACCAAATTATGTCTCTCCTTCCTCTATGTTCCCATTGAACCTAGGGACTACCCTATTGAAGCACTTGCCATACTCTATTGAATTTTCATGTTTATTTGCCTATCTTCCCCAGAAAACTAACTTGTTTAAGAGGAGGGAAACCATCTTGTCTACCATTATATATACATTTACCTAGCATAGTGACTAGCTGAATAAATATTTGAATAAATGAATTTTAATAACATAATCTAGCATTCTATTGGGTTCATAATAGGCTCCTAAAACAGTATAATGTTTCTGTGTTTTCCTCTCTAGAACATAATCATCCTGAAAAATTTTCAAATTTATAATAGGTGGTAATTTATATATGGAAAGGGTTTTATTACTAGTTAGACCCATGGAATGAAGAAAACGTTCCTTATCTGTGTTGTAATATTACTACTTGTTATATATTTATCTCGGTAATCTGTGCATTATGTTTTCTTGTAATATCCAAATATATATATTTACTAACTTAAAAATTTATTTTACAAAAGTCCTAAGAATTTGCAGTCCAATGTGCATATTTCCTGCCATCCTCCATCTGGCATTACTTAGAAACAGCAAGCTTGGAATCAGTTTTGCTATAGATTTAAGAAGGCCTTTGAAATGTATAGAAATTAAATCATTTTAAGCAATATAACTGAAACTTGCTCTTACTATTTTTTATTTTAAATGTCTTACAAAATAATAGGCAATAATTATTTGGGGATGGAAGGAATAAAAATAAGGGAGCAATAGAAGTAGTTTAGTTAGTATGTTTTCTTCTCCAGACTTAGCATATTTCCATACATATGCCCTTCTAAATTATTTACAAAAGCTTTGCTGTATAAATATAAGTTATTAACTACATAATAATATGGGGGTGTAGAAAAAGTAGAAGTAATGTTTATGTTTATATAAATCATTGAGATTTCTGTAGAGTCTCATAATCATTCTGCTTCTTTCAGGTACAGAGAGCTGCAACTTAGTACAGAAAGCAAAGTAACAGAATATCTCCATCAAAGTAAATTAAAATCTTTTGAAAGTGAGCGTGTTCAACTTATCCAAGAGGAAACTGCAAGAAATCTCACACAGTGTCAATTGGAATGTGAAAAATATCAGAAAAAATTAGAGGTACATATATAGACTTTTCTTTTAAAATTAGCAGAACAGGGGCGCCTGGGTGTCTCCATAGGCTAAGCGTCCAACTCTTGGTTTCAGCCCAGGTCCTGATCTCAGGTTGGTGAGGTTGAGCTCCATGTTGGACTCCATACTCCGCATGTAGTCTGCTTGAGATTCTTTTCCCCACCCTCTCCATCTCCCCTTTGTTCCCCACCCCTGCTCACACACTCACCCCCTCCTCCCTTTCTCTCTCTCTCATAAAAAAATAAAATCTTAAGAAAAAAAAAAAAGTAGCATAACATGGGGCTCCTGGCTGGCTCAGTTAGTAGAACATGCATCTCTTGATCTCGGGGTCAGGAGTTAGAGCCTCACTTTGGGCATAGAGTTTAATTTTAAAAAATAATTTAAAAATTAATAAAATTAGCTTAACATGTAAGCTTAATAAGTACAAGGTCAAGATCATATTGAGTTTTATTTTACCTGTAAGACCTAGCACTGCCCTGCATGTGTACATGTGCACACACACACACAAAATATGTATATTTCAGAAAGACGTGTAACAAAAAGGACTAGAATTGCTAGGAAAAAGAAAGAAAGAAAAAGATCATTCACAATAGCAACTAAAAATATATAATTACTTGGAATAGTGCAGAGCCTATATCAAGAAAAGCATACAACTTCACTAATATATAAGAAATACTATCTGAAAGGTAATATGCAATATTACATATTTTTCTATTTTTATCAAGTGATATATTTTTTTTAAAGATTTATTTATTTATTTGAGAGAGAGAGAGCACATGAGAGGGGGGAGGGTCAGAGGGAGAAGCAGACTCCCTGCCCAGCAGGGAGCCTGATGCGGGACTCGATCCCAGGACTCCAGGATCATGACCTGAGCCGAAGGCAGTCGCTTAACCAACTGAGCCACCCAGGCGCCCTCAAGTGATATATTTTTAATCAAATGCTAGCATGCTCTTTTTTAACTGAACAAAGTAATTTGTAGTATAAGTAGAAGAAAAAACAAATAATCAATTTTTCAGGTTTACTTATTCATTAGAAAGAGCATGTGTGCATATGGTGGGAGGGGCAAAAGGGGAGAATCTTCAAGCAGACTCCCCACTGAAAGTGGGGCTCAGTCTTTCAACACTGAGTTGATGACCTGAGCCAAAACCAAGAGTTGGATGCTCAACCGACTGAGCCACCCAGGTGCCCCAAGAATAATCAGTTTTTGAAGAAGATTGTTAAAAAGAAATAAGAAATATGTATCACATTTTAAAATTCATTCTGAGGGCACCTGGGTGGCTCAGTTGGTTCAGCGACTGCCTTCGGCTCAGGTCATGATCCTGGAGTCCCGGGATCGAGTCCCGC